>NC_056523.1:107066126-107140663 GCF_019175285.1 Sceloporus undulatus
TAATAATAATAATAATAATAATAATAATAATAATAATAATAATAATAATAATAATAAACATGTAAATCACTTCCTTCCAACCAAGGATCACACATACCCCATTCACTTCCATGTCAGTATTCTCTGAAGATGCCAGCCGCAGATGCTGGTGAAACATCAGGAATAAGCTCTTCTAGAACACAGCCACATAGTCTGAAAAACCCTCAAAAAACTATAAGTAGGCAATGTTTGCAAAATATCATATGATATTTTCTATTTTTACAAAAGTACATGTTCTCCCTTCCAGGATAACTGTCTTCACCATGTACTGCAATTTTCCATCTCTTCCAGTTTCCCAGCCAAGCAATCTCTTAGAAGCTAGATTCTAAGAGTGGCAGAAATCACATGAAGGAGCTGTTATGCCTTTAAATGGCAGAGAACAGAGGAACACTTGAGATATGCAGAAGTTTACTTGAATAGTTTGTTCAGGTTGACACAAAATGCACTAAGATGGTGTTGTTATAGCATTCACTCTAGGATGCCTCTTCATTATGCAGGATACAAATCCTCAACCAACAATTTCAGAATGAACATGTTTGGGACGTTTATGAAAAAGGATCACAACTGCTTTCTTCTTTTTTTAAAGAACAACAAAATCTAGATATATTATGCACTCTAAACAATGTTTTATGTTTCTCATTCTATACAAATAAATCTGATTTCTATACATTTTAAAATTATCTCACAAAACCGTATTAAGAAAAAGATAGTATATCTGCAAATGTAATTAGCAAAACCTTTTTTATTGCAATTCTCTTCTTACTTATCTAGGAGCAAGTCCCAATGAATACGGGACTTTGAAGCAGATATTTATAAGACTGTGTTCTTAACAGGCTACAGTGGTACCCCGGGATACGAATGCGCCGCCTTACGAAATTTCCGGGTTACGAAAAAAAATCAATTAAAAAAACTGTTCCGGGTTACGAAGGTTATTTCGGGTTACGAAAGAAATTTTTGGTGCTTTTCGGCGCTTTTTCGCACCAAATCGCGGCTTTCGCTATTAGCGCCTATGGGGTTTCGGCTTGCGAAAGCTTTTCGGGTTACGAAAGCGGTGGCGGAACGAATTAATTTCGTAACCCGGGGTACCTCTGTATTTTCAAAGAGGAAAACAATATCATTACAAGGTATACAATGTGAATCATATAGCTCTGGTTATGCTAAGGCATAGTTTTGTTTGGATGATTGTTTTGAATCTTCCTTTGGTTTGTAATATTATCAGCCAAGCATAACAGGCATGTAGGAAAATTAAAGGAGTCATTCAGAGTACTTAGAAATTCTAAAGATGTAAACGCTTCCAGTATTTATTTATAACTAAATAGATTCATTGAGCTGAGAGAATCTTCTATTGTTGTCTCATCCAAAGTCCTGTAATGAAGCAGCAGGACTCATCAGAATTAACCCTTCACTAAATGATGCTCATTAAGTTTCCATATCCTTAAAAAAGAAAAGAAAAGTGAATTACTTCTACAATATTCCCCTGCCCTTATTATTAGTGACATCCTGAGAACTCATTGTGCCTATTTGTGTCTTTGCTGTCCTCTGAAAAATAATCACTATCCATTTCTCAATACAGCAGTATTTTACACAGTGAGATGAGCAAGCCAAAGCAATACACAAAGGACAATTTCTTTATTATGGACAAGCTGCAATTCCATCAGTCACTGAACAAGTAGCTAAGCTTCTGAATTTGATATTTTTCCCCACACCATTTACAATTCCCTGTCCTCATTTCTATCAAATGTTTAGTACGCTTATAAAAACAGTAATTTTTTCAACCATTTTGGTATGAGTTTTTATTAAACGAATGTACTGAAGATGATGTTTTTAATGTTTCAATGGATTTCTGACTGTAAATAAAAATTGACTTCAGCCTGAAATGGGAAACAGTGCTACTGCAATATGACTAGTCAATCTTCTTGTTAGGACTTGTTGCTTCCACATTCAATTCCCACACTTAAGATCACGCAGTGAGGGTGGGGGTGGCACAAAGAACCTTATGAAACAGCAGCTAGCTTCCATAGATTAGGGTATAAAAATTCCTGGAACAAACAATGCATCTGACAAAGAAGTTCCTTTTTACAAATCTTTTAATGCCGGCAAAGCCTCACTTTTCCCATTCCTCCTCCTTCCAACTGCAGTGTTTTAAACAGAATCAGCACTGGGAGGATAGTAAAGTAGGGCTTGAGAAACACAGGGATCGTTCCCACTTACCTATAAAGCGGGTCATGATCCGAATTTAGGGTGCATCGTTCCCACTGAAGCTCGAATTTAATCTCCATTAACCTTCATTCATTCCCACAGCATCTCGAATTAGAATTGAATTAAAATGTTTAAACCGGATTATCAGCCTATAATTCGGTTTTAAAAAATAGTAGTTTATAACGCGAGTTATTTTTGAAAGCAGGGTATGATTCACTGTATCCAAATGGGAATGAAAGGGTGTCTGATTCGGGAACCTGGAGATGGGAGGAGCAGCGCTCAAGGGGCTGGCCTAGGGGTGTCACCCTCTTTGTTCTCTTTCTGCATCGCCAGCACCATTTTCTTTCTTCCATTCGCATAGCCTTTCCCCCAGTGGATTGCAATCTCCCCTCTGCTCCTCATTCATAGACCGATGTGTGAGGAGAGCCATTGAACACCATTTTAAACTATTCTTTTTCTTTTTTCACCTCTGCCTGAGCACCTGAGCAGCAGATGGGCTTTGCAGTACATGCCAGCTTGATCGCCCCTCAGACAGCTCAGTGAGCAATGGGGGAGGCAAAGCGATTTTGGGGAAAGGAGGCTCCTTCCAGAGGAACTATGGGATGGGCATTGCAGGACATGCCTGCTTGATCGCCCCCCAGACAGCCCAGGGAGCAATGGGGGAGGCAAAGCGATTTTGGGAAAGAAGGCTCATTCCAGAGGAACTATGGGATGGGCATTGTAGGACATCCCTGCTTGATCACCCTCCCAACAGCCCAAGGAGCAATGGGGGAGGAAAAGTGATTTGGGGGAATGGAGAGCCTGGACGCCCAGGGATCTGAGGGGGGGGAATCGAGCCTTATCTTCTCTCTTCCCCAAAGATTCTCTCCCCATTAATGAAGCCCGCTGCCTTCTCCTCCTTGATCCGATTTGCGAAGCCTTCTTCTAGTCTGGGGAGACACAACAGAAGAGCCTTGGATGCAGTCAATTTTCATTGGCTGCCCCCCCCCAAAAAAAACTCCCAAGACTTGTGACGTCTGAAGCCTATGCACATGATTGACAGCTTGTGGACACAAATGAGAACGGGGAGCAAGTTAATACGCTTTAAAATAAAGCTATTTAAAATAAATGGGAACGAAAACAAGATTTAAATGAATTGAGGTAATTTGCCCCTTTTGGTAATGGAAACGATGGAAAAAATTCGAATTATTCCCGGAACATAATCCGAATCAGAATTGCTCCAACATAATCCGTTTTATCTGCCAAGTGGGAACGCACCCACAGACTTTCAGTGTCTGGTTGCAGTACCAGGTCTTCAGTAAACAGGGCAATATGGCCTGAGCTTGGAAAGAGGAGGGTTCTCTTCTAGCTGATCCTGCTTTAGTCATGTGCGCCTGCTTACCACAGGCAAGGTAAGCAGAAGCTGCTTCCAGAACCCCTTACTGAGCATGTATGAACAGCAAAACAAATAAAAAAGGGGAAGAGCAGGAAGCATGTCTCATCAGCTACCACCATCATATTAAAGAAACACAGCTCTGTAAGTTCCAGCTATCAAAATGAAAATCATAAGAAAAGTAGAAAGTGTTGGAAGAAACAAATCAGCACTGGATGCTTTGAACAAGCTTTCAAGTACAGTGGTACCTCGGGTTACGAAATTAATTCGTTCCGCGGCTAATTTCGTAACCCGAAAAACCTTCGTAAGCCGAATTGCCATAGGCGCTAATGGAAAAAATAGCTCTCTGCTGCCCTCCGGTGGCGGCCTTTCCATTTAAAACAGCGCCGGGGTTTTTTCGTAACCCGAAAAAACCTTCGTAAGCCGAAACAATAGATCCCTATGGGATTTTTTCGTATCCCGAAAAATTCGTAAGCTGGGTAATTCGTATCCCGGGGTACCACTGTAGTCTCTATTAGGTTCAAAATGTTTTTGTTTATTTATGCTAGCCTTACCTGACCTGGTAGTCATATCACATGTGTATATTCTTAGTTTAGGATAAAATATTTGCTAAAAAATGTTGATACCAACTTTTCTGTAAAAGAAACACATTTCTTTTGTTAACTGTGGTATACCTGTAGCTCTTTTCTGTGAGACTATTATTATTTCCTACATTTTGCCACACTCAAACAGCACAGCTTATACATGTTCATTACCCTCTAACCTCCAAAATATCCATTGAGCATAGGCCATCTTCATACTGGTAGGAGATTAGAGGGACTATAATTCAAAAAATAAAATAAAATAAAAATCCAAGTGCTCTTTACTTGGCAGAAAAATCTGTGTGTTTTGTACTCACTGAAATAATCAGGGTCAGCAAAAGCTGACTCAGAGGCAAAACAGTTGGGCAGGAAAAGCAACTTGAAGCTGCCTTTCCCGAAGCCCCATTGAAACCCCACCAACCACACTGTTTGCTCCCAAGGCAGCTGGAGTGCACATGTCATGACTACATGACTTTAAGCCATGCTGCTGGGTACTTTTTTTAAATTGGTTACCCCCCCCCATCCCTGCACACCTTTGCAGGAGTGAACCGCTGGCGACTGCCATCCCATTGGATGGCTGTCCCTGTGACCCTGCACACATTCACATGTGCAGTGCTTCACTGGGACAGGACATCGGAGCAGATGTATGCCCATTTAGATGCTGGCAAGGTAAAATCATGCCCCCCCTTCACCACCCCTTCATCCCATTCCCCCTCTTTGACTGTCTGTTTTGCATATGTTGTTCTCATCTTTATGACAGTTGTCACAGTTTCTCTTTTAGGCATTGCCACCCTCACTGCTTGGGTATGGCAGATTTTGGAATATTTGCATATACATGATGAGATATCTTGGTGATAGGACCCAAAACTAAACATGAAATTTATGTAACCTGAACGTAATTTTACACAAGTGTCTTTAATAATTTTGTGTATGAAAAAAAATCGTGTGCACTGAACCATCAGAAAATAAAGGTCTCCCTGGCTGCATCCACACTGCAGAAGTTAATCAGTTTGATACCCCTATAACTGCCATGAGTCAATGCTATGGAATTCTGGGATTTGTAATTTGTTGTTGCACTAGAGCTCTCTGACAAAGAAGGCTGATTGTCTCACAAAACTACATTTCCCAGAATTCCACAGCACTGAGCCATGGCAGTGAAAGGGGTAACAGTGCAGATGCAGACACTATCTCAGCCACTCATGAGGACAATTTTGGATTTTTGAATTCTGGATAAGGGAAGCACAACCTGTTTTATAATAATGAATGCAAAGAAACAGAAGAAGAGAACAAAAATGGTAGAACCATTTCTACCTCTTCCACAAAATCAAAAGGAATCAAAAGGAATTATAAACCAAGAATGGGGATGCTATATGACCAACAGGGGAATATACCATATGACCAAGATAAATAAAACATACAAAGGAAACAATGTACCAAAAACAACAACAACAACCCTGTAAGGGCTGACAGATTCCCTCAGGGAAGAACCTTTTCCTGATGAACCCACAATTTGAGAAAGTGAAGTGGAAACACTTGGAATAAATCAGCAGGAACAGGTGTCATACCAGCAGAGCTGCTTCAAGCTAGAGAAACAGAATCCATTAAAAGTCTAACTAAAATCTCCCAATTCAATTAGTACAAAAATAAAACAATGACCCCCCAATTCAAAAGAAAGGGGACAGTAGCAATAGTAGGAACCATTGGGCCATTACAGTAATATCCCATACAAGCAAAGTGATAGTCATGATTTTACAATTAAGATTTTTTATTTTTTACCATTTACTGAGCAAGAAATACTGGATGTCAAAGCTGTGTTCAGAAAAAGAAGAGACATTGGCTGCATCCACATTGCAGAAATAATCCAGTTTGACATTGCTTTAACTGGCTGGGCTCAATGCTATGGAATTCTGGGAATTATAGTTTGTGGTGGCTGCTCCACTGAGGTCACCACAAACTATGATTCCCAGAATTCCATAGCATTGAACCAGGCCAGTTAAAGCGATGTTAAACCAGATTATTTTTGCAGTGTGGATGCAGCCATTATCACAAGCACACATTAGTTAATGGAGTGCACCTAAGAATTTCAGAAGAATATCAGCCTGTACTTTATAGATTACAGCAATGCCTTTGATTGTGTACATCATTAAAAAATTTACATCACTCTAAAAGAAATGGGCATGCCACATTCAATTGTCCTCATGCATAACCTATATTCAGGCCAAGAGGCCACTGTCAGGAGGAACTATAGCAAAACAAAATGGTTTCTCATTGGTAAGTGGTTAGACAAGGTCACACTTTATCACACTATCTCTTTAATACCCAGAAGATATCGCACATAAAATGGGTTTAGACTCAGAGGAAAGAGACATTAAAACTGAGGGAAGGAACATCAACAATTTAAGATACACACATGACTCCAAATTACTAGAAGAAAATAGCGAACACTTAGATCAATAATTGATGATAGTCAAGGAAGAAAGTGCAAAAGCAGGATTACAGATGAACATTAGAAAAACAAAAATATTGACTACAGATGATGTTTTATATCACCTATTCAGAACATATCTAGGTTGTTATTGCTCCAAGTAAATACTGACAGTTGCAGTCATGACGTGCATGTCCCCTTTAAACTTATATGCATTCATATGCCATATCTCATCAGCCAATATTTATTCATTAACTTATTTAAATAACATGTGACTTAAATAACTTCAATATAAGTTACTGGAGTGCTTTATATCATCACATCATTTAGAACACTTCTGGAAAGCAGCATTTTTTAAAATGGCATTGAAATATTATCAATTGTTAAATTTGAGGGAAATTTTAAAAAATGGCATTTTCCTGCATCCAAAACAACAACATAGGTACTAGGAAAGCTGCTGAAAACAGGGAAGAAGCCTTGATCCAGTCACAAGTTGCGTATGATCTGAGAAATTCCATTACAGAGCATCACCAGATAGATGACCATTTCTTTTCTTCTCACCAGGCTTACCCCACTGGCTGAAGCAACCTGTGGAGGTTTTATTAGACTATAGCATCACTTTACACAGTGGCATGATGTGTTCTCTTTGGCGGGTTACAGACTGCCCGTTTGGGGCGGCCTGCACCCGCCCCTTTCCCCACTGTATTGGGGCCTCAGCTGCCAGACCGGCAGCCTCCGAGGCCCCAATCCACCGCTTTGCAGGCTGCGGGGAAGCAACAAAAGGCCGCTTCCCCGCAGCCTGGAAAGGGGTGTCCTTGGGGCTTCAAGCCCCAAGGACACCTCGCGGCGGCAGGGAGGAGGAGAAAGGGGCTGCTTGGCCCTTCTCCCTTTTGTCACTGGGCATAGCCATCTGAAGGCTGCGCCCAGCGACACAAAGCAGGAAGGAGCTCCGAAATGGAGCTCCTTCCGGGGTCGCGCAAAGGGCTCATTATGCGCCACGGCGCGGCCTCAATACATCACAACCGCACCGCCTCGTTTGGAAGTGGTGTGGTCGTGACGTATTGATGGCGGTGGCCATGTGGAACGGCCGCCGCCATTTTGTGCACGCAGAGCGCGTACTAGGGTTAGGGGGTGCGGAAGCATCGCCCCTTCCTAACCCTAGTACGCGCTCGTCACGTACATATATGGTGGTCTGTAACCCACCTTTGTCTCTTTCAGAATCCTGAGCACATCTCTATTCATGAGGAATCAGGGATAGATTTATGAATATTTGCAAGTTATGGCCCTGATTCTATATGGGGCATACAAACCAGCCTATATAGGTTGTACGTCTGAGCTGACCTTCAGTACACCTGAAAAGAAGAAACCTGAATTCCTTGTCCTAGAATTCTTGTTCCAGTGTATTTCCTTGTACTAGTGTTTGCATATTCAGAAGAATGAACACATAGAAGGCCAAGCATCTCCTTGGGGGGAATTTTTTACTTCAAAGAAGTCAATTAAGCAAACTGCCATAATTATCATCATAACCTTCACCATCCCAGGGACGTAGCCAAGGGGGGGGGGTCCATGGGGTTAGGACCCCCCGTTCTGTTAGATACAATGAATGGTGCGTGCTGCCATGCCACCACACCCAAGCCCTATTATAAAGATGGCATTTAGTCTGGACCCCCCCCCCCTTCCCCAAATCCTGGCTACATCCCTGACCATCCCATCAGCGGGACTGCTCCTCTCCTCCCTTCACCAGGGCCAGTGGGACAAACTGCCTGATGGACAAGAAAAGGAACAGTTAGGTGATCCATCATGATTTGTCATCACCTCTTTCAATTAGTTATTACTGTATACTAATTTATAAAATAACACATGCCCTTTTTATTGACCTCATGTAAGCTTGAAAAATAGGAGTGTAGTATGTAAATTGAGGGAAGTAATAGTATCATTCTGTTCTCCTTTGGTAGACCTTATCTGAAATACTGTGTCCAGTCCTGGGCACCACAATTCAAAATTCCTATTGAGAAGCTGGAGCTTGTCCAAAGGAGAATGATCAAACTGTTGAAAGGTCTGGAAACCATGCCCTATGAGGAGTGGCTAAGGGAGCTGGGTGTGTTTAGCCTGCGAAAGCGAAGGTTAAGCGGTGACATGATAGCCCTGTTTAAATATTTGAAGGGATGTCATATTGAGGATGGAGCAAACTTGTTTTCTACTGCTAGAGACTAGGACACAGAACAATGGAATCAAACTACAGGAAAAGAGATTTTATGTAAATATTAGAAAGAACTTCCTGATGGCAAGAGCTGTTCAACAGTGGAACACACTCCCAGGAGAGTGGTGGAGTCTCTTTGGAGATTTTTAAACAGAGGCTGTTGGGCCTCTGTTGAGAGTGCTTTGATTGTGTTTTCTTGCATGGCAGGGGGTTGGACTGGAGGGCCCTTGAGGTCTCTTCCAATTCTATGGCCCGTTACAGACGGGCACCCTAGGACAGACTCAGTCTGTGCTAGGGTTAGAAAAGGGTGTCTCTTCCAGATGCCCCTAACCCTAGCATGGACTGAGTCTGTACGAAATGATGGCAGCCGTTCCACACGGCCACCGCCATTTTGACGTAGCGGACGCACTGCATCCGCACATCGCACCCCAGAAATGACGCCGCGAGTACGCGCTTTGGCACTTGCGGCGTCTCTTCCGGGACGCAGGAAGGAGCGTGATTTTCGCGCTCCTTCTTTGCAGCATCCGGGAACCGCGCCGTTTGGCTGCTGTGGTTCCTGGACACTGCAACCAGCAGTGGCACGAGACTGCCCCTTCTGGGCGGTCTGTAACGCGCTTATGATTCTATAAGTTACACTGGAAACATTATTGTATGAACAGTGGTGTAAAATACTTGCAACAAACAAACCACTAACCAAAAATGAATGTTCTATGGAGGGGATGCTTATGGTGAAATATGTTGTTGTTGTTATGTTTATTTATATCCCGCCCATCTCCAAAGACTGAGACTCAGGGTGGCTTAAAACATTAAAAAAACATACAGTTAAAAACATACAAAAACAATATGTTAAAATAGGATTAAATTACTACAACAATTAAAACAAATTCAATGCTAAAATATCAAACACTATAAAAAAGATAAATATGCTTAAAATATATTAAAACAATATAGTGTCACAGGCCATTCTTTAAAAGCATTCTATTTTGAATGGCTGTCTGAAGAGGAACGTTTTCACCTGTTGGCAGAAAGCCATCAAAGAAGAGGCCATTCTGGTCTCCCTGAGCAGGGAGTTCCAGAGTCTAGGGACAGCCATGGAAAAGGCCACCTCTCTTGTCACCACCAACCGTGCTTGTAATGGTAGTGGGATGGAGAGAAGGGCCTCCCCTATGGCTCTTGGAGCCTGGGCCAGCTGATATAAGGAGATGCAGTCTGCCAAATAGCCTGGACCTGAGCCATATAGGGCTTAATAGGTCATCACCAGCACTTTGAATTGTGCCTGGAAACAAACTGGCAGCCAGTGGAGCTGTATCATCAGGGGCATCGTGTGCTCTCTATAACCTGCCTCTGTTAGCAGCCTGGCTGCAGCTCTTTGGACCAGCTGAAGTTTCTGAACACTCTTCAAAGGCAGCCCCATGTAGAGTGCATTACAGTAGTCCAAACGTGATTTAACCAGGACATGTACCACTGAGGCCAGGTCCAGCTTCTCAAGGAACAGGCACAGTTGGTGCACAAGCTTTAAATGTGCAAAAGCACTCATGGTCACTGCAGAAACCTGGGCCTTCAGGTTCAAAGCTGAGTCTCAGAGTACCCCCAAACTGCGAACCTGCATCCTCGGGGGGAGTGTGACTCCGTCTAACACAGGCTGGATCCCTATTCCCTGATCTGTCTTCCAACTAACCAGGGGCACCTCTGACTTATCTGAAATAAGTTTCAACTTGTTTGCCCTCATCCAGTCCAGTACTGATGACAGATACTGGTTTAGGACCAGGACAGCCTCCTTGGACTGAGGTGGAAAGGAGTAGCAGAATTAAGTATCCTCAGCTTATTAGTTACATCACACCCCAAAACTTTGGACAACCTCTCCCAGCAGCTTCATGTATATCTTAAATAGCATAGAGGACAGCACAAAACCCTGAGGAACCTCACAGGCCAATGGCCAGAAAGTCGGGCAGGAGTCCCCTAGCACCACCTTCAGGGTTCACTCCTCAGGAAGAAACAGAGCCACTGTAAAACAGTACCTCCAAGCCCCATCCCAGAGAAGCGGTCCAGAAAGATACCATGGTCAATGGTATTGAAAGAAAGGTCCAGGAGAACTAATAGGGACACACTCCCCCTGTTCAGTTCTCTGCGTAGGTCATCCACCAAGCTGACCAAGGCTGTCTCTGTTCTATAGCCAGGCCTGAAACCAGATTGAAATGGATCTAGATAATCTGTTTAATCCAGAAGTCCCTGGAGTTGGGAAGCCAGCACACATCCCAAAACCTTGCCCAAAAATGGTAGCTTGGATACTGGTCGATAATTATTCATTATTGTGAGATCCAGGGATGGCTTTTTTTAACAGAGGCCTTACAACTGCCTCCTTTAGGCAAGATGGGATTGTACCTTGTTGTAGGGAGACATTGACTATTTCCTTTACCCATTCAGCCAGTCCCCCTCTGTCCTGTTAAATAAGCCAAGAACGACAAGGGTCCAAGAAACATGTGGTGTTTTTACTTCTCCAAGGATGCCGTCCACATCATCAGGCTGCACTAGTTGACAAGTATCCATTAACACTGGACAAACAGGAGTCAAGGTTACATCCTCTGGCACTGCATCAACTACAGTAACCAAGTCAGAGCGGATCTGAGCGACTTTATCTACAAAGTGCTGTGCAAACTCTTCACAGAGTGCTGCTGAATGGTCTGTATTTTCTATTTGAGAGTGAGTGTGTAAGAGATCTCTGATCACCCAGAACAGTTCTGCCGGATGGCTTTGTGCAGATGCAATGATGGCAGCAAAAAATAATTTATTTGCAGCCTGCACTGCCATGGAGAAGGCCTTCAAATAGGCTCTAGCCCGTGTTTGGTCAGATTCACTCTGAGTCTTCTGCCAACATCACTCTAGTCTCCATCTCACTCACTTCATCACCATCAACTCACTGGAGAACCAGTGGGCTGGTTTGGCTCTGCTCCGTAAGAGGGGAGCAATTGGGTTCACAACCCTGGCCATTTCCCCATTCCAAAGGTTTGCCAGAGCTTCAACAGAATTACCTCCTGAAGTGACAGGATACTCCCCAAGAGCCCTCAAGAATCCATCTGGATCCATCAGTCTCCTGGGGTGGACCATCCTAATAGGTCCTCCATCCCTGCAGAGGTTCTGAGTCCCAGTGAGTCTAAACCTGACAAGATAATGATCTATCCATGACAATGAACTGTGGAAAGTTCCACCACACATCATCACCCCACCCAGCACAGAAAACAGGGTCCAGAGTGTGTCCAGCAATGTGAGTAAGACCAGACCCATGGTTGTCATGGAGGCCATGAAGTCCTGTGCCACTCCTGAAAGGGCAGTCTCAACATGGATGTTGAAGTCTCCCAGCACTAATAGATGAGAAGACTCCAACACCAACCCTGAGACCATCCCGGCTAGCTCAGGAAGGGAGACTTTTGAGCAGTGAGGTGGATGGTACACCAACAGAATCCCAATGTTATCTGACTGTCTCTTACATTTAAGAGAATCAAAATCCTCTTTTGATTATCTAAAGTGAATTTCTGATTATCTAGAAATTAACAAATCCATATATTGACTGAAATCAACTGTGAAAATTAAAACTTGTATCTGCCTTGTTCATCCTCATCTGTCTTCCTCAAATGGGCTATGGCCTCTGTCCAATTCCACCCCCACCCCCCGCCGCATTTAGTAAAGATTTTCATAGTGTATAGCGCATACTCTAACCCATTAGCCATTTCATGGCCCCAAGAGAAATGAAGCCGTGCCACTCAGGACAGAGTTCTGAAAATGCCATCTCTCAAATGAGATTCAGATAACAATCAATTGCCTGTTTCCATCTGAAGGTTATAGTTCATGCCAAAGAAATCTTTCTGAGATATCAATGTCTCTGACTGTTTATAACCCTTAAAAGAATGCTTATATTTTCTTTTAATACAGATATATATTAAACTAACTGGCTTCCATCCATATGCATTCAACTGGCTTCCACCCTCTCTTGTGTTTTGCATTTAGTAATAGAATGAAATGGCCTTAAATATTTAAGTAACTTCTGTTCTGATGTCAAAGCAATTCACTAGAGCAATAATTTTATGAAGACAAAGATAAACAGCTAAGAGCCTTTGAAAAGTCACATAACATATTCCCAAACTCTACCATGCTGTGGGTGAACTGATGCTTTCTGTCCACCACAAATTAAGTGGCTGCTCCTCCCAGTTTCACACAGTACTTAGTTCTTACTAAACCATGATATTCATTGGTTAACCCTGACTAGCATCTAGTCATACTTATACTGACCACACGGTTGTTATCAAAATGAAGTGGGGAGATGAAAAGCAATGTCTGCTGCCTTGAGTTCACTGAAAGAACAGCAGGATGTCAACGTAACTAACAATAATACCTGAGCTGAAACCCTGTTGAGTAAAACCACAAGCACAACACTCTGTACACAATGCATGCCCAGAGGGAGGTGATGACAGCAGTGATGGGGAGGAGGTAAATTTGCTGGCTTTGGGCAGTGTATTTGCTACAATTGCTTCTTTTTTTTTTTCCTGGAAGCTCACTATGAATTGGCAGTCTATGATTTGTGGACTGGTACCAATTTACAGACCATCATACTGATTAGCACTAGCCTAAACAATTGCTTGCCTCATGGGACAACCCATGACTGTCCCAAGGCACTTTGCCTCTAATGATCTCCACCTACAATCCAAGAAGTTACAATTACTGTATTTTCCGGCATATAAGACAACTTTTTAGCCCAGGAAAATCTTCTCCAAAGTCGGGAGATGTCTTATACAGCAGGGGAGAAAAGACCAGCCGGTTGGGCCCTGAGGAGAGGCCATGGCGGCAAGACCTTCTCCGGAGGCAGAGGAGTTGTGCGGCATGTCCTCCACCTCTGGAGAAGGCCTTGCTGCCGTGGCCTCTCTCTTTAGGGCCCAACTGGCTGGCAAGGCCTTCTTCGAGGTGGAGGACGCACTGCACAGCTCCTCTGCCTTTGGAGAAGGCCTTGCCAGCTGGTTGGGCCCTAAAGAGAGAGTCCACGGCGGCAAGGCCTTCTCTAAAGGCAGAGGAGCCGCGCAGTGCGTCCGCCTCGGAGAAGGCCTTGCCAGCTAGCTGGGCCTCAAGGAGAGAGGCCGCAGCAGTAAGGCCTTCTCCAGAGGCAGAGAACATGCTATGCAGCTCCTCTGCCTCTGGAGAAGGCAGCCGGCTAGCTGGGCCCTTCTTCTTTCTCCTCCTCCTCCTCCTCTTCCCCTCTTCTTTTTCTTCCCCTCTTCCTCTTCTTCTTTCTCTTCCTCCTGTTCCTCTTCCTCCTCCACTTCTTCTTCCCCTCTTCCTCCTCCTCTTCTTTTTATCTTTTTCCTATTCTTCTTCTTCTTTCTCCTTCTCCTTTTTTTCTCTTCCCCCCCTTCCTCCTCTGCTGCTGCTGCTGTCGTTGTTGTTGTGCGCCTTCAGCTCCTTTCTGACTTATCGTGGAAGAGAGGGGTAGTCTTATACAGTGAGTATATCCCAAACTCTATATTTGAAGTTGAAAAGTTGGGGGTCATCTTATACGCCCAGTCGTTTTGTACGCCGGAAAATACGGTAAGACAAACCCGCTGCTCATGCAGACTTCTCCAATTCCAGCTTCCACCAACTTCCCACCCTCCCCTCACAGCAGTTTCGTTTGAGCCATTTTAATCTGCTCTCTGATACCATCTTAGTTTCTGTTGTAGTTAAGTAGGAATAGTTACCCAACAAAATCCTGGCCAGTTACTGAGGAAACTGAAAGATAACTCAGCAACTGGGGAGGTCCTTGGGCAAGAGATCCATAAATCAGCAAGGAGAAAAAGCAAGGGCATGTTAACTGAGCAAGTGTTGTTAGGGGATTCAGAAAATGAATAAATACAGTCAGTCCACACTGCAGATTCAGAAAGTAGCCACTGGTACCCAAAGAAAGGTGGGGGAAGTGGAAGGTCCCCACCAACAGTGTTAGCTTCTCTTAAAGGGCCCAAACAGACAGGCCAAAATAAAGCTGCTTCAGGTCACTTTGGAGGTATGCTGTTTAAATGATACATGTATCTTAAAAGCCCAGAAGCTGTGCCAAAGCCGTGCTTCAGTCCTTAGGGCTGGAGCGTGGCTTTGGCACAGCTTCTAGCCTTTTAGTACACATGCATCATTTAAACAGCATACTTCCAAAGTGACCCAAAGCAACCTTATTTTGGCCTGTCTGTTCGAGCCGAAAAGTTGGGGAAATTAGCTTTGCAAGAGGCTGGGTAACATGAGGATTGTTGGCACCTGTGTATACTGATACTAATGTGAGAGAACCCCAGGTTTTGAATGAATAAAAGAAGGTATTATTTAGAAATATACAGATATGTGGTAGTAAATCAGATAGACACAGCATTAGGAGCTAACAGGAATGGAAACTTGGAAACTGGACAGTGGAGTTTGATATTTGCTGAAGGGTGATAATTACCTCTCTAAAGAGTAGATCACAGAAAGTAGGAGTGGCTCAGACACAGGGAGTGGAAGAATCTCTCTGTACAAGCCTCTGTATTGGTGCTGAAATACTCTGTGGCATAATCAAGCAACATATGGATACTCTCTACAAATAAAAATCAGTGTGTAAGTAGTTCTTCAAGCCTACATCCAGCTCCTAGTTTCAAATAGAGGAGAACTCAAATTGAAACAGTTGGATTTACATAAGAATTCAGAACTCATGCCATAGAGCTACTCTATTTGAGGCTAGCAATTGGATTTTGGGCCATAAATACCATAAACCACAGCCATAAATGACTGTGAGGACAACAGCAGTAAGGGATGGGAGCAGCTCACCAAATTAGCTGTACAGTGGTGCTCTGGGGTTTCAGACAGCTGCTTTTCCAATTTTACCCAGACATGGCAGGCACTGGACCAGGAATCTGTTGCATGCATGACAGATTCTCTACTGCTGAACTATAGCCTTTCCCCAGCCTTGAAATGAGAGGAACTATTCATAGCTGCTAATCAAGAAAGAAGTGTAAAAGAAACAAGACACTGTATCTACCCATACCACTTGCACTTACATTTCTATATTGCTTTATAAGCACACTCTAAGCGGTTTACAATGCATTAGCCAATTTCCCCCTGCAAGCTGGATACTCATTTAGCAACCTATGAAAGGATGGAAGGCTGAGTCAACCTCCAAGACCCTCTGTGCTCCACTGCTCTGCTCAACTACTGCAAACTCATATTCGTGTTCTCTTTAATAGAGTCCAACTACCTTGCATGCGGCCTTTCTCTCTTTCTACTTCCCTCTACCTTTCCTAGCATTGCTGTGTTTTTTTCCCCAGTGATTCATGCCTTCTCATGATGTGACCAAAGTAAGACAACCTAAGTTTTGTCATCTTGGCTTCTAGGGAGATTTCTGGCTTGATCTGCTCCAGGACCCATTTCATAGAATCATAGAGTTCTGTGACTTCATGTATATAAAGCAAGTGTGAGTGGCCAACCTCAGCAGGTCCATTTTTTCATGGCTAAAATTTCCCCACAAAAAGCAAAATTGGTTAGCTATGGAAAAATGAGTAACTTTTGATTTCTAATAGTACAGAGGTTGCCTGCAATCTAATTAAAAGGTGGAATCCTGGAGGCTTCCTGGAGGAGCAATGCACACTTTATTTTATTTTTTATTTTGACCAGAAACAGGCCAAAGGTTTGGGAAATATGGATGTGTTAGGGCCCACACAAACACTATCTCCAATCCTGCATGAGATGGGACCAATACGGTAGACAGTGGGATATACTGTATTTTCCGGCATATAAGACAACTGGGCGTATAAGACGACCCCCAACTTTTCCAGTTAAAATATAGAGTTTGGGATATACTCACCGTATAAGACTACCCCTCTTCCAATGCACACCAAACAAAAATTTTAAAAACCATCAGATTTGATTGCAATATGGTAATTCTAATTCAAATGCTTATGACATGCAGGTACTTAGCAGGAAACCTTGTTGTATACAAAGCCTGCTTGGATTGGTCAACTCTCCCTGCCTCCCCATCCCTCCCTGTCTCCAAGACTATCAGAGCAGCAGGGATGCGGCCGCGGATGTTTTTGAGGTCCCCCCCACCATATGTGACAACCACAGATTCTCCAGTCCAGCTCGGAAGTTTCAGTACCTGCCCTATAAGACGACCCATGACTTTTGAGAAGATTTTCCTGGGTTAAAAAGTAGTCTTATATGCCAGAAAATACAGTAATTAGCTTCAACTTATATACATGAATATACAGTGGGATATCATTAGCTTCATCACGTATACAGGAATATACAACCTCTTATGGCCTGTTGAGATGGCATAATATTCTGAAAGCACAACATTTTTCACTGATTGACTCATACCACAGATGCAGGAGAGGGAGGGGTCATGATTATATGTTTTTAATTAGGTCTATAGAGATTGGCAAGAGTAAAGCTATCTCCATCAAAGTCATGCAAACATGTCACTTCATTAGTTGGTCTGGTATCACTTTACTTATAATAAATGCATTCATGAACACTGACTTAGTGGATCAGATGAAAGAATTTGAAACTTCCCCCACCTTATTAAGAATTCTTCATGTTGGCAAAGCTTTTCTTTTATAATTCCTTTGGGTTTTCATGGCATCTACAACACCTAATACAGGCATAACATTTCTTCCTCTACTCTGAACATTTCTACATAGGGATTTCCCATATTTTCCTTTGTCTAAAGTCATTTTGTATATGGTGTATGGGTACAGCAATTACCACAATGGCTCCCATCAAAAAGTCTTAGATTTCTTAAACTTTATGAATTAGCAGGGTTTTATTTGCTTCCAAAGGTTTTCTGGCAAATAAGAAAAATTATAGGAACCTGAGGCTTGTATAAATTTTCAGTGACTTCAATTGGCACCTCAGCTTACTAGATATGTACCTAAAATCTGTTTTGGAAACTGTGGTAGAAGTATAAATACCATATTTCAATAAAGAAAATAACTCTTCAAAAGTACTGAGGATTCAGGTGTACAGTTATCCCATTCATACTTTCCTGAGGGTATGCCACCTTGGATCCCATGTTGGGGGAAATGCAGAGCATGAATTCAATGAATGAATGAATGAATGAATAAGCCTTGTTGAAGTCAGTATCGCTCACATTTAAATAGATATATATATAGTTGCAATGTTTGAAAGAACTTTTGATCAGCTAGGCCTGTAACTCTGAAATGTAGCTTAGGAATTGAAGTATTCAGTCATCAACAACTTTAAGGTTTTTTTGTTGTTGTTGGGATGTCACCTGAAGTTACATTTATTTGACTTTTTTTGCTTTTAACAAATGAATTGATTGATTGATTATCTGTCAGTTTATATATTACAAAACCTCAATAAAAACGAGATTTCAGTAGATGGGAAACAAGAAGGAATGGAATAAGGTTAAATTAGGCGATTCACTTGGGCAGGTTTGAGTATTCTAGACCATGTTTAAAAAATAAAATAAAAATGAGTAAGGCACAATGTACTTTTCCCCACAAGGATTAGAAACAAATAGTAAAAGAAAATACAGTCATCCTTCTGGATTTGCTGACTTCCCATTCACAGTTTTGAATTCCTGTGGACAGGAAACCAGGAGGGACAAAATGGTGTGCGTACCTGTGGCGTATGCACAGTGCTGCATGCAAGGCCATTAAAAACAATGGAGCTCCAATATTTGAAGTTTTTCCACATTGTGGGAGAGTCCCATCCAAGTAACAGCTTTAGTTCTTTGACCACTATGGGGAATCTGCAACATACCATTTACTTCTATCTTCCTATAATAAATTACTCAGCCAAAAGTGCATTTAGCTTGAAAAGACAGTTCAGTATTGGATGGTGCTGCCAGTATGGCCAGGATAGTTAACATTTAATTAACTATAAAGCTATGTTTTACAGGGAGCAAGTGTGCCGTAGTGATTGAACATTGGACTAAAACCCTGGAGATCAAGGCTCATGTCTTAACTTGGCCATGGAAACACACTCGGTGACCTTGGGTAGGTCACACTCTCTCAGCTGCAGAGGAAAGCAAGGGCAAACTCCCTCTGAAAAAATCTTGCCAGGAAAACCCTGTGATAGTTTCAGCTTAGGGTCACCATAGGTCAGAAGCAACTTGAAGGCACACAACAACGAGGAATGAAAGATATGCTAGATGATATGATTGCATCCCTTGCACCAGCTGTACAACTGGGTTTTGGCAGCATCAGTATTAGAAATACATACTTATGTGCCACTTAAAAATATCCTCAGGAACAGATCTAAAATTCAGTTTCACAAAACTTTTGAAACAATCTTGTAAACACAATAGAACACCACTCACGAACTAACTGTACTGTATATCTAAATTCTTCATCTAGTAAGATGTTTATTCAAAACTGGCTTTCCTCTTCAGACATGAGGTATGATAAGGGTAAGGAAACAATGGGAAGCACCTCACACAAATGGGCAGGAAAATCATCCAAGAAAGGCAAAAGTTTATGGACTTCACCATGAAGCTTTCCCCTTCAGTCTGCCATACTTAAAACTTGCTAAGACATCTTAGTTATACTTAGACATGCTTAGTTATATTAACTCGTCCTGATCCACACAGCTATCCTCTGCCTCCCAACCAGAGAGATATGAAAACAGACTGGTACAAATGGGTGAAAAAAAGGAGAAACAGTCAAGGCTGTTAAATGTATTAGAACAAATATAGTATGTGACTGGGGGGAAACAAAACCAAACAGTGAAATATATTCAAATCTGCAGTGCAATCATTAAAATCTGTTGTTACTTTTTTATTCTAGCTGCAACACATAAAACATATGTGCAGAACTTCACAGCAACATTTGTGGAGGCCCATAGATAGTCAGACCCTGTCTGGAACATTTTGGATGGTTGTGATAATGATGATGGTTTCCAATCCAAAACAAAACACACACACACACACACACACACAAACCCAAAACAAAATTACAACACAAACCAACCCACCAACAAAGTTTAAATCATTCACATTCTATTCCCTTCTGCAAATTTTGGCAGTGAGATTTTTTTTTATTTTTTATTTTTTGCAAACCAAAAGCTGTAGAGAAATGGAAGCAAGGACTGTGGTCTGGACCTTTCTTTCTTTTTTCCTCCCCCTGATGTCCAGTAGCCCTTCCTACTACTACTTCCTGCAACGTTTTGCACCATTCACCTTGACCAGTTCTTGCTGATCCAAGGAAAAGGGTTGGTCCACAAGGCCAGCCTTGGTCCCTGAGATCATCTGAGGAGGCAAGCTTTTTGCAACTGTGTTTTGTTTTTTAATGGGACTCCCCCACCCACTGCCTGCACAAGTCTGGAAAGGGAAGGGAGGGGAAGGGGGGGAGTAGCTGCGTTTCCCTGCCCCTCCTCCCCCTCCTCCTCTCTCCCTTGGCCCCATCCCATCCTCCTGGGTACCTTCAGTGTGGCAGCTGGAAGAGAGGATGGTGCTCGGAGGTCTGAAGAGGTAAGGCAGGTAGCGAGAAAAGCATTTCATCTTCTAACCCAAGAAGAGCCCACAACAACAACAACAACACAAGGAGGAAAGAGGCAGGTCCACAGTCCCTCTCTCCTTGGGCTACATGCTGCTGGTGGTGAGGATGATGGAGGAGGGGGCATGGGGGCATCCATCCCTAAGTCACCTCCGTGGCCGGACCCCCATTTTGCCATCAGCAGCGCCAGGGAGAGCCGGGCAGCGATGCCCGCATCCAGTGCCAACTCTGCAAGCCCCCAGGCAGCTAGGCAGGCAGGCAGGGCGCGGCGCCTGACTGGAGGAGGCTGGCCAGCCCAGGATTTGCTGAGTAAGTCCCTCCCGCCTGTAAACAGGGAGCCTGGCCCAGGAGGAGGAGGAGGGGGAGAGGAGCATCCCCATCTTGGGAAGGACCAAGGGAGGGCCCTGCTGCCAGCCTCAGCATCCCCACTTGCCAACCAGGCCAGCGCCTTCAGCCTTCCTCGCTGGTATTTTGGTTTGCTAGTCATGATGGAATTATAACAGAGCTGGAAGAGACCTCAAGGATCATCCAGTCCAACCCCTTCTACCATGCAGGAGCTCTCAGTCAAAGCACCCGCTGGGACAGATGGCCACCCGGCCTCTGCTTAAAGACCTCCAATGGAGGAGACCCCAGGAAGGAGTGTGTTCCACTGTCCAACAACATTCACTGTCAGGAAGTTCCTCCTAATGTTGAGCTGGAATCTCTTTTCCTGGAGCTTGCATCCATTGTTCTGGGTCCTGTTCTCTGGAGCAGCAGAAAACAAGCTTGCTCCCTCCTCAATATGACATCCCTTCAAATATTTAAACAGGGCTATCATATCACCTCTTAACCTTCTCTTCTCCAGGCTAAACATCCCCAGCTCCCTAAGTCTCACCCCATCTTGCGGGTGCATCATGCATGGTGGGGTGAGTTCCCATCACTAGTCCCAGTTCCTGTCAACCTAGCAGTTGGAAAGCATGCAAATGCTAGTAGATAAATAGGTACCACTCCAGTGGGAAGGTAAACAGCGTTCTGTGCCATCATATTGATCACAGAGTAGTCTCTGACAGTGCTGGCTCTTTGGCTTAGTAACAGAGATGAGCACCACCCCCTATGGTAAGACACAACTTGACAACCTTTTCTCAACAGGGAATACCTCCACCCTTTACCTTTTACCCTAAGTCTCTCCTAATAGGAGATGGTTTCCAGACCCTTCACCATTTTGGTGTGCCCTCCTCTGGACACACTCCAGTTTGCCAACATCCTTTTTGAATTGTGGTGCCCAGAACTGGACACAGTATTCCAGGTGGGGCCTGACCAAAGCAGAATACAGTGGCACAATTACTTCCCTTGATCTAGACACTATAATTCTATTAATGCAGCCTAGAATCGCATTGGCCTTTTCAGCTGCCACATCACACTTGACTCATGTTCAACTTGTGGTCTACTAGGACTCCCAGATCGTATATGCAAACAAATGCATCTTATAGAATCATAGAGTTGGAAGCGAGCACAAGGGCCATCCAGTCCAACCCCCTGCCATGCAGAAAATCACAAACAAATCAAATGTGGATCACCATGTTGAATGGAGGTCAACTTCAGACTACCAGCCCCCCCACTTGCTCTTGCCAATTGTTTTTTTACTGTAGAAAATAATTTAGAATAGAATCGATGTTCCTATATCCTTTGCCAAAATTGCTTAAATCAAAGTACCCTAGCATTCATTGGTATCAGGCCAGCAAAAGATATTGGAAGTTGGCTTTGATTAATTTAAATGGACCTAATTCTCATATCTTCATAACAAAGATGCAATCCAGATGTCTATGTATTTTGCTCTAGGAGAAGTTCTACTTTATTCAGGGGCACTGTCAGGAAGGTGCCATGGAATTGCAGCCTAACAGTAGTCATATCTCTTATCTACGCCAAGATGGATCCTAAGCGCTCGATTTGACTTACCGGTACTCCCTCTTGTGTGTCAGATTATAAACTCAGAACATCCCTGTATTAACAAGTCCCACTAAAAGTCTTACTCCCAAATGAATATATGTAGGATTGGAGTTCCAGTTAATTTTAGTATTACATTTTTATGTTACTCTTTATGCTAGAGTTGCCAGATTGAACACTGAAGAGGGCTCCTGTATGTGTAATGACTTTTATCAAGTGTTGCTTGTCACTTGGTTGTGTGACAAGCAACACATACAGAAAATGTGCCCCTCTGCATCTTCATGAAAAGTACAGGAGACATCTCCAGTTTTCAGTGTCGCAACTTTAATTGGTACAACCATAATTAGAGTAGAAATATTCATACCCAGCATGTATATAACAGCGTTTTCTCAGTAAACCTACCAACAATGTGTTTTGTTATTGCTGTGTAGCTTCAAGTTGTTTTTGTCTTATGGTATCATGGGGTTTTCCTGGCACAATTTGTACAGAGCAAATCTAAAGCTGAGAGAGTGTGACTTGCCCAAGGTCACCCAGTGGGTTTCATGACCAAGCTGGGAATTGAACCATGGTCTCCATAGTCATAGTCCAACATCCAAACCACAATGGCAGGCTGGTTAGGTTAATATTACTTATACAGGGCAGGAGAGGCAGCTTTAAAGCATGGTTATTAATGAAATTTACAAACTCTTGTTAATTTTTTTGTTTACCTGCTTGCATGAAAGAAGGAAAAAATGGAGAGTGAATAGAATGTGCACACCTGTAAACTGTTGCTTCTGCTTTTCCATCTACTGTACTATAGACCCTGCAGCAAAATGTCCCATTTAGCTAGCTAGCTCACCCCAAACATTGCAATGTTTATATGTTCCATTTCTTGTTTTACTTTGCCCAGGTTCCTGGATTTATGCTTTTCACAACTGTGTTCCTATAATATCTTGTGCAGCTTCAGACTTTCCTTTTCTCACTGAGCAGGTCAACAGCTGAATTTCCTTTCAGCTTGAGTCCAGCTGCACCATTAGCCACAGTGGTACTTGGAGTACTACAATAGCTTTTTGAGGGCTTTCCAACCCGAGAGTGTCATGTTCTGACACTATCTCTTGTTCATTTCACATTGTCTCATCATAGGATTTTAATGGTAAAAAAAAATTCAAAAGGGGTTTACTGTGCCTCTTTCTGTGCAGTACTAACAAGTATTAACAACAGCCATTGCTGTTGTCTCTGACAAATCCTCCACAAGTGTCACTCTCCACTATTGCTGCTGCCCAGTAGTTGTTTGGCCCATTTAGTCTGGCTCCTCAGCAAAAGCCCATCTGACATGGGAGACCCTATCAGCAGCAATACCATCAGCATAGCCTCGTGCCTAGGGTTGCCATGTCCCGGGGGGGCGGGACATTCCCACTTTTGGACCGTTCTACACGGTCCCGGTCCAGTTTTGGTTCTGTCCTGGGTGCCACCCCGGGTTTTGTTAGGGCACCGCTACGGCGGCGCCTTTAGCCGTTCTTGTCAGGAATGATGGGAGTTGTAGCTCTTCACCTCTGGCTCTAACTCACCACCTTGTTACGCACCGGCGCTGACCAGTTTTGGCCAGTGGTTAAAGCTTTGCTCTAAAGCAGCAGAGTTACAGAGAATAGGCTGAAGACCCTGACAAACTCTCCAAGCCTTCTCACTCTTGCTTCCACAGAAGTCTTCACCCTTCTTCAGGATCCAGCTGGCTCTTGTATCTTCACCTAAGACACCAGACAACTCAGTAATCTTATATAAAAGATCTACTTTATTCTACTATATACAGCTCCAAAACTATCCAACATAACTCCAATACTACTACCCACAAAATACATTGGGATTCATAGCCATTATAATAGTCCTTGGAAAACAGCACCCACTCTTGTCAGTTTCCACCCAGTGGGCATGTACAACCATTTTCATTGGTTCTCTTTGTTCATTCCACAATGAGTGATTTCATCATCTTACCTTGACCACTTAACAATTCTCAGGTGCTTACAATTATCCACTTTGCATTTCTGTCCTTGGCATTTTAGGACTTGTTAACTATATTACCATTTTCGCCTGTGTGGCTTCTAATTGCTTCTGCTGAGTCACCCTGACTCTCACATACATGTTTTATTTCATTCACTGTATATCCCATGTTGCTTTTTCCTTAACAATCCCCTCCGAAATAAAATATTGTATGTGGCTTACAATGTCATTCCAACCATTTGTGTTAACCTTTCATGTTTTTCCACCGTTAAAGCTTGCCGCCACTCTTCCTTGCCGCCGCCGCCGCCACCAAGCCGTTTATACAAAAGGCAGCAAGTGTTGGACTATGACTCTGGAAACTAAAGTAGTTGTGGGATGAACCAAGAGAACCAATGAGAATGGTTATACACGCCCACTAGTGCCACGGCTTTCACCACAAGCATCTGCCACGCTTCTTTTGTAACCTAACCATACTATTGTTAAATGACTTAAACTTAACTAACTCATCATTTATGTGAATGATTTTGAGACAGCTTATTTAAATGCCACTTTAGATGAAGAAATTTTTATGGAACAGCCACAAGGTTTTGAGGAGAATGGAACAGCCCGCCCCCTGCTTCAGGAGTTTGTGACTCCTGGCAGGGGGTGAGGCTGTTCCAGCTCTCTGCCCTTATTGGCCGCCCATCTTAAAGAGGAGGAGCTCTCCTCTGTTTACTCCCCGCAGGCCGGCGAGGAACTTCTGAGGCGGTTGGAGGGCAGCGGCGGGCAAGCAAGGGCAAGGGGGAGCAAGGGAGAGCAAGCGGGGGGAATATTATTGTTATTAGGAGGCAGCTCCGCAATCGCGGGGTCCTCCAAGGCCTCCACGAGGCTGGGGAGGAGGAGGAGGCCGCTTGCCACCGCAGCAATGGCCGCGATGATGGGCGGCCCCTGCGCCCCTTCCTGGCCTGAAAGGAGGCCAAGGCTTCCTCCCAAGCTGGGGAGGAGGAGGAGGACAAGCTTTTAAAATGTAGGACCTTTTTTATTTAATTTCCCGGCCAGGAAATTAAAAAAAAAGGTCCTACATTTTAAAACCTTGTCCTACATTTGTCCCGGTTTGGAGGTCCTCAGGTATGGCAACCCTACTCGTGCCTCACATGAGCACACAATCCCACCATCACAAAAAGTACATATGTTATTTAATAAAACAATTATACATTTAAAACTATTTAATATTCATTAAAAGGCAATATGAAAAAAATGAGCTAAACAGCACTGCACACCATTAAAATCCTATCAATGTCAGTTCCTAATAACTTGATGGAATAGGGAAGTCTTCACCAACCAGTGGAAGAAGAGGAAGAAGGGGCATCTTAGCTTTGCTAGGGAGGGAGTTCCAAAATCAGCCATCAAGAAGGTCCCCTCCCTTGTTCCCACCAATGCAGCCTGAGAAGGTAGTGGAACAGAGAGAAAGGCCTCTCCCAAATATCTAAGGGGTCAAACAGACAGGCCAAAAGAAGTGGTTGCAAGCCACTTTGGGGGCTTGGTGTTTAGATGACGCATGCCCCTGAAGCGACTTGAGAGGATTTGTTCAAAAAGGGTTTCCCTTCTCCTTTCTCTGAGGCTGAGAGAGTGTGACATGCCCAAAGTCACCCAGTAGGTTTCCATGGGTGAGCAGGGATTTGAAGCCTGGTCTCCAGAGCTGTAGTTCTGCGCTCAAACCACTACATCACACTGTTTCTTATGTAGTGATAGCACTGTGTTTTCACTGGAGAAAGTTTAGAAAAGAAAAAGAGTAACATTACCTTAGTGGTTTATAGCTATCTTGCTGCCTCTCACCTTACTTTTGTAATATGATAAGGCTTCAGGTCTCACAGGTGCTACAAGAGCCCTTTAATACTGATATTCCAGACAAACACAGCTATTCCTTTGAATTCTAGTTCCAATAAAATTAAATAGTATGCATGTTAATTGTTTACATGCAAATTACATGACATCCAGTTTGGAACTAAGGAATTCATCTTAGTTTTGAAAATAATAATTAATTATTCAAGACATGGTCAAAATTATCTGGATTATTCTAACCATGTCTGGAATACGATAAACCCATGGCTACATACTGTGTTTAGAATATGCATAAATAAGAAGAAATGTGATTAAAAGAACAACTCTGCAGTAAACCCATGAATTAATGCTTTCTTGAATTGGCACATTACATTGCATTTTTGCTGACAGGCAAAAACCTTTTCATCTAACTAGGCATTAAGGGAGGGTGTTGTATCTTAATCTTATGTTAATATGTACAGTATTTTAAACTGTTTTACGTATTTTAATATAGTGAACCCTTGGTATCCATTGGGGTTTCCAGCACCCCCTGTTGATACCAAAATCCGTGGATGCTCAAGTCCCATTATATACAGTGGCATAATAAAATGGCATCCTGTATATAAAATGTTGACCAACTCAAAGATTTGGTGTGTGTGTGTGTGTGTGTGTGAGAGAGAGAGAGAGAGAGAGAGCGCCATGGCTGGTTGAGTCCATGGATTCAGAATCCATGGATATAGAGAGACAACTTATTATTGTACTGTATATTTATTTCCCACTTTTGTACCTTTTATTTTTGGATTTGATCTTATACTGTAAGATACTTTGTGTTTCATATTGGGAGAAAAGTAAATTTAATTAAAATAAAGTGAACATGATGACAGAAACGTAGGGTCTGGTGGAGGAGGATTTCTCCTTAACCAACAGACTACTCTTAGCTAATAAATCCCTGTGAAGTGCTTCAGATGATCAGACAAAAAGATAGAAAGATAGAAATGAGACATTTTTCATCATGGACATTTAAATTTAAGTTTAATATTAATAGAGTACCCCCCCACACACACACACACCCAATCAACTGGAATGTATAGCCTTTGGATTCTCACTAGCTACAGTGGGCCCTTGGTATCCACTGGGGTTTGGTTTGGTTACAGGAGCCCCTGGTGGATACCACAGTCCATGGATGTGCAAGTCCCATTTATATAGTAGTAGAATAGTAGTGTAGTAAACTGGTATCCATTCTATAAAATGGCTAAATCAATATTTGCTTTTTGGAATTTAAAAATATATATATATATTGAAGCCCTGGATCAGGGGTAGGCAACCTGCGGCCCGCGGGCCGGATGCGGCCCGGCAAGGCCTTGGGACCGGCCCCAGCCCAGTCCTGCCGCCGATTGCCGCCGGGGCCTTTGGGGCAATTGTCTATAGAAGCCTCAGAAACATGCATTTATCTTAACATTTTTAAAAAATCAGCAATTTTTTTCACATGTCCTCCATTTTTTATTTAAAAAGTGCCCTCCATTTGAAAATTTTGTCCTACATTTGTCCCGGTTTATTTATTTATTTAATTTTTAAAAAAATATTTACTTATTTATTTTTTGGCTTCGGCCCCCCAGTTGTCTGAGGGACAGCAACCCGGCCCCCAGCTCAAAAGGGTTGCCTACCCCTGCCCTGGATGGTTGAATCCATTGATGCAGAATTCATGGATATGGAAGGCCAATGTAGTTATATAAAATGGGTGGGCAAAGAGCAGCACTATTATTCTCCCACAGCCTATCCTCATATTTTTTAGAAGCAAATAGTATGTTCCATGAAAAGGTGATTCCGGGACTGCCTATTTCTACTGCAAAAAAAGAGAAAGATCTTTTGCGACAACTTCATTTGTTACTGGTTGGGACTCCTTAGAAAAGCATTTTAAATCCACACTGACCTCTCTAGCCAACAGGGAAAGAAGGGGGATGAAGGAAGCTGGGTAGACAATTTGGCCAATTACTATCCAGATGTCATGGGAGTATAGAAAATTGGGAGAGTCAGCACAGTGTAGCAGTTTGAGTGTTGGACTACAGCTCTGGAGACCAGGGTTTGAATCTCCACTCAGTCATGAAAATACACTGGGTGACCATGGGCAAGTCACACTTTCTCAGCCTCAAAGCAAAGGCAAACCCGCTCTGAACAAATCTTGCCAAAATCAAAACAAAAACATAATAGGGGTGTCTGAGAGTCGCTGTAAGTCAGAAATGAAGGGACACAACAACTGTAGAAAATTGGCCCGTCAGAGATCTCTGCTGTGTCCTTTCTGACTATTGGTACTGAAGACCTGGATGAGTATGCCATCTTTTTTAAAACAGTACAGTGCTCCAAAAATCTTACTGTAGTAGCATAAAGGCCCTGTGTTCCCTTTCCCATCCAGCAAAGAGAAAGAAAGAATGCCCTTTTATCAGAATTAGACTACAACATGCCAAAAAAGGGTGGAGTCTTTGACTGTGACGTATCCTAGAATTAAAAAGAACCCAGTTTCTAGGTAGAACTAAAACATGCCTGTTTGTGCTGGGAACTGTTCTGTGAAAAAGGCATCAGCATCTGGGTTGTTGTTTTTTAAAGACACATACAAGAGCTTTAACAAGAAATAAAGAAACCAGCCCAGACATTTCTTCTGTCTGTTTTCCCTATGAGGAAAATATCATTTATCTTATAGAATGACCCCAAATTACATGGTCATAAAGAGTTTCTTGAGTATTCTCATGCCTGACATTTCTGAGCAATGCTTAAGACTAACCCTTTCCCATAACCTATGACATGAAGTGCATTAAAATGTGTGTGCCACAACAGTTAGTACAGTTATTCATGAAGAAATAGAAGGAAATTATTTCTCCATCCAAGCAGATAAACAAAGTTGAGACATTGTTTCTGCTTACATTATTAATGCTTGGAATCATTATTGTACATAAAAGCTGCAAAAGCAGAAAGGTTTCTGCTGTTCACATTTAACTGGACAAACTAATAGTTCACCTTTTAAAAATTCAAGCTACCTGTTTGCACGGAATGTAATACTATGTGAACAAGAGAAACAAAGCCATCATTGACTGGGCAATTGGTACAAGAAAACAAGTTCTCTTTGATTCCATTAACAAAAGGGAAAATAAACCTACCTTCTGTGAATCCTATGTCAGTAGTTCCGTTAACTTGACTGAAACACCACAATACATCTTGTATGAGATCCTCAAATCCTGCAGGTACACAGATATTCCCCAAAATAAGAGAGAAATAAACTGAGCAGAATATTCAGAATTTTCTATTTATATATATAAAAATATAACAAATATATACCTACTTTTATAATCCCTGCTCCCCTCTAAATACAATGAAGGAAATCTGTGTACTCACCTGGAGTCATGCTGCACGGCAAAGCAAAACCTAGTCCCCTGGGAATGTAGCAACATTATGACCACACTGTGAATTGCTTCTCTGTCTGTTTTCTGTGTGCCATCTGAGGCTATTTTGAAAATGGTGCAATCGGAGTCAGCTCCCAATACATCATTGGCAGCAGCATTGGAGAGTGAGAAGGCCCACAGTCACATTCTTTATCACAGCCTCTCTTTATCAGAATATGACTACACATTCACTCAATCATGTCAGTTACATCTTGTGGACATTTTCTTCTCTTTTTAAAAAGTTCAACAAAGTAACATTCTTTGTTGAATTAACAGCTGGACTTACAGAATTAAAGTTAGATTTAAAGAATACATTCCCACATTCTTCTCTTTGTTATTCTACTCCAGTTGCAAGCATACCTACAGACATACCTACACACTCATGTAAGTTGAGTATCCCTTATCCAAAAGGCTTGGGACTAGAAGCGTTTTGGATTTTGCCTTCCCCCCACTCCCAGCCCCAGATTTTGAAATATTTGCATTGCAATGAAATATCTTGGGGATATGTAATGAAATATCTTGGAGATTTGTCTAAACATAAATTTCATTTATGTTTCAAATACACCTTACACACATTGCCTGAAGATAATTTTATGCAATATTTTTTAATAATTTTGTGCATAAAATAAAGTTTGTGTATACTATGTACAACACTGTCTCAGCATCCCATGAAAAATGTTTTCAATTTTGGAGCACTTCAGATTTCAGCTAAAGGGTACTCAACTGTCAAATAGACTGTCAAATTTGTGTAAAAGGGACCAGCATTTGTGTGTGTGTGTGTGTGTTTGTATTCATTTTCACAGGTCCTGGCACATCAAGGCAGAACATGTTACCTGGTGAAGTGTCATATATGTTAGCAGTAGTGTGTAAAGCACAGTCCTGCTATTAGGTGTGGAGACTAGAAACAGAAGATGTGCTATTACACACCTAGCATGATGTTAGACTTTACATACACAGAATAAGAGCATTGAAGTATACATTTAATGTATATTATTGCAAAAGTGGTAAGCTACTAGGGGGAGGCCTGTGATTATTCTGCTAAGGTGACCCATGTACTTCTGCCCCAAATTCCTGGACACCACTACTGTACATGAGAAGGGTTTGTCCCAGCTATCACTGGACATTTTACACTTTTACACTTTGGATTGTTCAGTTCTGATGAGAGGACATCTATAAGGACTTTCAAACATTAATCACCAAGTTGCAGCTTTTTTGATGACAACAACATAACCCAGTAGTGTGTTACTGTAATATTAACTGAGATCTAACGTTATTGGATTGCAATGTTGTTGGATTGCAAAATCCACCATTGTGACCCGCCTTGATCTCTGGAAAGGTGGGCTAGAAATAAAGCTTTTATTTATTATTATTATTATTATTAAAGACTTTTCTATTAACTAGAGTGGTTTTGGCTGAATATTGACTAACATTATTTTACACAGAGTTTGTCTCCTCAAAACAGTTTCCAAAGTGGTTTATGACAGAAAAATAAACAAAATAAAATGCAGTATAAACAAATGGAAACACAACAATAATATATAAATATAAAATCAATAGATACAAAGTTACAGAGTTCCAGTATTTAACTATTTAATACAGTCACATAGAATTAAAAGGTCTAGCAGAATTAAAACAGTTTGTCTCAAAGTCTAATATTAATGACAATAGTGTACCACGCATACAGACTGCAGGAGATCATTCCAAAGATGGGATGCCATCATTAAAACCCAATATCTTGTTACCACCTGCCAAAAGTAAATTGGGGGGCACTGCCTAGATAACATACTTTATAGCATAAAAAATAAATGAGTAGGTATCCTCCAAAATTAAATATCTTAAACCTCCATGGTTTAATTATCTTAAATATTTTAGTAATTTAGTAACATTTTATCTTAACAACATTCATGTGAGATACACTGGGCTGAGAGACTGAAATGAGCTGAAGCAGACACAGTCACCTTTCTTGTACTTATATATTTCCCTTAGTTTATTAATATTTCCATATGAAATATTATTCATTACTCCTCCAATGTTTCTTACAATATTCTATAAATAATTCCCATCTTATTTCTTTTCCCTTGTTTTCTTCTTTCAATAAGTTCGTCAAAGTATCCATTTCTATCACCTCCAAAGATCTGATTAACCATCAATTTCTAGAGCTCTATTTTCTTTCCATCTCTGTGCCACTGTTATCCTTGCTGTAGTTACCAAATATATAATACTTGTTTCAGTTTTTTTCCTTACAATTACGTCATCTACTATGTTTAATAAGCATGTCTCTGGTTTCAATCTTAATTTGAAGGATTTCTAGAATGATTTTGTGTACATCAATCAAATATTTTCTAATTTGTGGGCATGTCCACTACATATGATAGAAGGTCCCGGGTTGCTTTTTACATCTCCAACATATATTTTCTTTACTTTTATATATTTTGGCTAATCTTGTGGGGGATAAATTCCATCTATATAACATTTTAATAAAGTTTTTCTTAATGTCTGCACATAATGTGAATTTGAGATCTTTTGGTTACATTTGTTAATGTTCCATTGGTGGTAACGCCTTTCCAAAGAATGTCAGAATTTTGGTTCATTAGGAGCCTTCTTTGTAACTGGTTAATTAGTCTAGTAAACATAAATAAATATGCATATCACCACAACTCTGTTTCAGATTATTTTTAGATATTGAAAGAAATGTAAGATAATTTAAAATATAAATATAGTTTAATCAAAGGCTACAACTCTTAAGAGACCATCTCTAATACACTCTTTATCAAATACATAATGACAGTAATGTCTATGAACCAAATTACCATTAAAATGTGCTTGTGAGTCCCAACCCAAGTATTTTTCCCCTCTTTCAATAAAGGTTGTTACAATTAATTTTAATATAGATTAAGTTGATTAAAACATAGACCTAGTAATTAATTGCTAGTAATTAGTAATTAGCAACAAGCAATGGCTGCAGTTGCTCAGTTATTGATAAATATCACTTGATTCCACTTTAGCTTACTCAAATGTCACCCACCTGTTTGAAGACAATTTAACATGTTTCTATGAGATGAAGTAATGTATTTTCCTTTCCTTTTTGAATTAACTCTTTATACAGATTTTATGTTTACTCCTGAACTGTCTCTGCCTTGCACCTCACAGCTGGCTGACTCACTCTGTGGGATGAAGTCATCCTCCTGTTGTTTTGAAGAATTTCGTAGATGATAAAGACAAGCCGCTATTCACACTCCCCTTCAGACTAACATCCATAAACAATAATGATTTTTCATTAACAGCAACAGGACTAAACTAGGAGAAGTCCAATACTTGTTTAATGAGACTTTCGGATCATATTGTTTAGTTCTTCTGGGATGCATATAGGGAAATGCTCATAAAGCTTGCAATTTGAAAGTACTCCACCCTTTTGAAAATAGTTTTCTTGGGGGGGGGGGGACTCTTACTTGAGCCAGAGCATGTTCCTAATGTGTATGTTCTCTTAAATTCTAGTGTTTGTAGGGATATAATAGACTGAGCTTTCTTTGAGGATATCTTGTCTACTTTCAGAACAGCTATGGGTATGAATCCAGGATTCATCCATGATTTTTCTGAGTACATCCATCAAATTTCCCGATTACTTTGTGGTCACACACAGATAGCTAATTATAGGTTGAGTCTCTCTTATCCAGAGTTCCAAAATTTGTAATATTCCAAAAACCATTTTTTTCCAGCTGAAATAGTGACACCTTTACTTTCTGATGGTTCAGTATACACAAACTTTGTTTCATGCCCAAAATTATTGTATAAAATTACCTTCAGGCTATGTATATAAGGTGTGCATGGACATAAATGAATTTTGTGTTTAGACTTGGGTCATACCTGCAAGACATCTTGTTATGCATGTATATGCAAATACAGGTATTCCAAAATACAAATAAATAAATAAATTTACAACATCCAAAGCAGTCCTGGTCCCAACCACTTTTGGTAAGGGAGACTCAGCCTATACTTTGTGGTTTACATGTTTCCAAGATTAGTGAATGCAGGTGGTGCTGATTTTTTAACTTAGAATGATGCTTCAACTGTACACACTGATATGAACTTACTGAGATGTTTCCATTTACAAGAGAGATTTCTAAAGGTATTGCGCTTCAAATCAAGGTATGATAACTGTGTTGGGTTCCACACTTGGAGAAAAACAAAACAGAAATTCAACAAATATATACAATCACCCCTCCATTTCCCCAGGGGATCAGTTCCATACCCTTCCTCCCTGCAAAAACGAAAAATCACCAATATTCAAGCCCCATTGGCCTGAATGGAGGCTCACGCCCCATTTTGTCCCCCTCCATTTGACACCTGCATAAGGGTGAGGGATGCGGATTCAAAGTCTGCGAAAACGAAGAAGCGACTGTATAACCATGACCCTTCAGAAGTTGTTAGGTTGCAAATCCTATTAGAAACAGAGAGTTTGGCTAGTAACAAGAAGTGATGGGAGGTTATGATCAATATGAGGAAGGATCATCACTCTATTTTAAAACTATTGTATTGTTTCTTTTAAATGTATCGATCAAGCTAGGGTTCATTGGAAAATACAATAATGCTAGGAAAGGTAGAAGGCTGCAGAAAGAGAGGGAGATCACATACCAGATGGTTGGATTCAATCAGAGAGACCATGGCCATGAGTCTGTAGGATCTGAGCAGAGCAGTGGAGTGGGTCTTGGAGATGTCTGATCCACAGTGTCACCACAGGTCTACTCAAGGGCAGTTAACAAAGGGTTCATATGTGAAGGGGGAAATGTTGTTTTGAATATACCGTATTTACTAATTTTAGCAAGTCAAGGCTAATGGTTCCCATGTTAGTAGAGTGATGAATCTCCTTGTTTTAGTCTAGATCTAAAAGATGCTGGATTCATAATGCAGATTGTAGATTCATAACCCCATTGACATCTGAGACACTAGGTGACATTGATTTAAATTCCAGCATTTCACTCTTCAACAGAGACATCAGCTTTAGGTTCTGCTTGCTGAGCTGGTTATCTCTCCTACTAACACATTCTTCAACTAACCCAAAAGGCAGCAGTATGTATGCACATCATCTGATGGCCAAAATAGTCATAGCTATCAAATAGATTATAACATTGGAAGCAGAAGAGAGAGAAGCACCATTTTCTCTGCAAAAACAAAACCAGGAACAAATTGTGACACAGACCAGGAACAATTAATATAAAAAAAGCGAATAAAGTGAAAAAACACCACACCAACCATCACTCCAAAAGACAAAGACGAAATCCAAATATAATACATAATTTTAAAGGACACAATGAAGACATTGAAATAGTTATTTCCAATCATTAATCTGAATGCAGACTGCATTCAAGAAATCAGAAGAAGACTAGGACTTGTAAGAGTTCAAAATATAGCCGAGTTAGTCTGTACAATGGTATGTAGAGAGATCTTGTAGCACCTTTGAGACTCACTGAAAGAAAGAGGTTGACAGCATGAACTTTCCTAGACTCAAGTCTAATTTTTCAGATGCATTTGGACTTAAGTCTAGTAAAGCTCATGCTGCCAACTGCTTTCTTTAGTTAGTTTCAAAAGTGCTACAAGATCTTTCTACATACTAGAACTTGGAAAGCAGCTATGAAAGAACAGGACAAGATCTTGAGGTGCAAAGATACAGATAATTGAATACCTAAGATTATCCATGCCATTGTGTTTCCCATTTCTACATATGGTTGTGAAAGGTGGACAGTGAAGATAGCTGATAGGAAGAAAGGCGCAGGACAGACTGCCCAAAAAGGATGGTCTCCCGGCGCCTAGTTTGGTATGCGGGGAAGTCACAGTTTCCAGACCGCGGGGCTTCCTGTGGACCAAAAAGAACCTGCGAAAAGCAAGTTCTTCTTGCAACACCATTACGATGTCGCAGTGTGCCAATGGCGCACTTGTGATGTCGTAATGGCGCTGTGATGTGTGGATGCTATGTGTCCGGCAGGTCACAATGGCAGTGCTTGTCTGTACAGGACGCAGCCATTTTGACTCCCTTGTCACGTGCAAGGGGTGTCTAGAAGTGCTGCCCTGAGGCACCCTCCGCACGTGAAGATGGTGTCCTTTTCGGCCCGTTGGACTGGGCCAAAATTAACTAATTTGAAATGTAGTGCTGGGGAAGAGTTTTGTGGATACTGTGGACTGCCAAAAAGACCAATAAATGGGTCCTAAAACAAATCAGGGCTGACCTCTCTAGAAGCCAAGATGACTGAACTGAGGCTGTCTTACTTTGGCCATATCATGAGAGTAAATGACTCATTAGAAAATAAAATAATGCTTGGTAAGGTATAGGACTGTAGGAAAAGAGGAGCATTACACATGGATGGACTCAAGGAAGCCATGGCTCTGAATCTGACGACGGGGGCTCTTGGAGGTCTCATTCAGACACCAGAAGTCAACTTATCAACAATTAACAACAAAAAATGATATCTCAAAGGTAAAGGTATTCCCTGTGGACGAGGTTGTCAAGTTTTGTCCGACCATTGTTTTTAACTATTAACATGAAAAAATAATATGTCCATACTGCAGAATTAAAGCAGTTTGATGCCACTCTAACTCCCATGGCTCCCTCATGTGGAATCCTGGGATTTGTAGTTTGGGGGAAGTATTCAGCCTAGTCTGTTTAAGAGTGCTGGTGCCTCACCAAACTACAAATCCCAGGACACACTCAGTTTTTGTAGTTAAAGTGATATCAAAATGGTTCAATCCTGCAGTGAGAATACACCCAAAGATTTTCAGAGAAGAACAAGAGTGCCATATATTTCCTTTTGGTAGACAAGGCCGGCAGGCAAGAAAGGTGCTTGGTGGTGAAAAGGGTTCTTGAGATAACATTTGTACATTTATATGTTTATACAGTATTTATGTTTAAATTTATATTGACAGTTTTATACCATTCCAATAAATTTTGGAGGGGAAAAAAGGGTTTTTTTGAGGTGATTTGTGAGGGCCACCAACTTCTATAATGTTGTGGTTGTTGTATGCCTTCAAGTTGTTCCCAACTTATGGCTACCCTAATGCAAAGTTTATTTAGAAGTTTGCCATTGCCATCTGATGCTGAGAGAGTGTGACTTGTCCAAGGTCACCCAGTGGGTTTCATGGCTGAACTGGGAATCGAAATCTGGTCTCTGGAGTCATAGTCCAACACCGAAACCACTACACCACGCTACCTTAGGGCAGTGATTCCCAAACTCTAGTCCTTCAGGTTTTCGGACTGGTCTGGGATTCTGGGAGTAGAAGTCCAAAACTCCTGGAGGACCAGAGTTTGGGGATCACTGCCTTAGGGGATAGGGAGACATGGGCTGGCACTGCAAAATGTGGGACACAGGAGAAAAATGTTAAGCCATGACAAAATAAAAGCTAAAAACACTCATATAAACATTAAATTCATGCTCAGAATGGAGGACATTTTGGAATTCTTCCAGGACAGAAATTAATAATAATAATAATAATAATAATAATAATTAATAACCATAACAATATTTTTAAACTGCCCTTCCATACGGATCTAGGTGGCTTGCAACCATGGTAATACATACAATACAATACAAAATAAACCTCTATATCCCCTCCCTCCCTCTTCTTCAACAAACAATATCAACATAATAATAATGAAAATAATTAAGATACCATACAGTCATTAAAACGGGTATTAAAACACATTAGAGACTGGAGACCAGAGAGATTTCAAATAATAATAATAATAATAATAATAATTGTTTTGTTGTTGTTATTTAACAATTAAAATATTATGATTTAATAATAATACTTTACTGTTATTATTTAATAAGATACCACCCTTTTCATATAATAATAAAAATAGTTGTTTTTTGTTGTTATTTAAAAAGTAAATAATTATTATGATTTAGTAATAATACTTTATATTATAATAATAATATACCACCCTTTTTGTATAATAATAGTTGTTTATTTAACAATTAAACAGTTGTTATGATTTAAGAATACTGTATTATTATTATAAAAATATGTATTATATGAAAAGGGTGGTATATTATTATTGAGGCTGAGAGAGTGATAGAGGCTGAATAAACAGCGCAAACGTGAGTGGTCTCTTGGGGGGAGGAGAGGGGTCTGTGGCAGCCGTTGGGGAATGTGAAGGGGGCGCGCGAGGCCAGGGGAGCTGGCAGCACCATGGCGGTCGTCTTCCTCCTCCTCCTCGTCGTCGGTGTTGAGGCGCCATTAATGGCGGCGGGCGGAGGGTGGGGGAGCGAAGGTAAACCTTGGGGGAGCGAAAGGGCTGCGCTGTGGAGGACCTTGGGTTAAACAAGCGCACAAAAAGGCGGAGAGGGGCCGCTGCTGCCTAAAAGCCCTAAAACCCACACTGTAGAAATAACCCGTTTTGGCAGCGCTTTGGCTATGGAATTCTGGGAGTTGGGAGTTTAACTTGTGAGACAACTCCAGCTCCCAGAATTCCACAGCCTTCGGCCAGACAAAGAGTTACCAGGAATGCTTTATTTAAAAAAAAAAAAAAAAAAGGGGGGGGGGGACAATTAGGAATACAGTACTCTGTGTGTGTGTGTGTGTTTTTTTGTATATATGTGTGTGTGTGTGTGTGTACATATACATACACACAAAGGGTATTCCTAATCGTCTTTTTTGTTTTCTATACAATATATATACTGTATATATATATATATATATATATATATATATATATATATATATATATAAGGGGGGGGGGTTGCAGTGTGCCTTCAAAGTCATTTCTGTCTTATGGTGAACCTTTCACAGGGGTTACTTGGGACGTTTCTTCAGAGGAGGTTTGCCACTGTCATTTTCTGAGGCTGAGAGAGTGTGACTTGCCCATGGCCGAGCTGAGATTTGAACCATGGTCCCCAGAGTCATAGGCCAATGTTCAAATCACTGTGCCACACTTGCTCTCTAGATTAATGGACATTAAAAAGGGAGTTGAAAGATATAGCTGTGTGAGTCTGTAGAAACAGCCCGTAGTGAGATCTTGTAGTGCCTTGGAGACTGACTGACAGAAAGAAGTTGGCAGCATGGGCTTTCCTGGACTCAAGCGCAAACACACCTGAGGAAGTAGACTGAAGTCTAGACAAGCTCATGCTGCCAACTTCTCTTTTTCAGTTAGTCTGAAATGGGCTACTACAAGATCTCTCTACATATTAAAAAGGGTGTTTACTGGAGCTTAAAACAACATAAATACCACACAACATAATAATACTTACATAGTACATATATAAACACCACAAAAACATCACAAGACCAACAACATCATACAAAACCCTCTAATACATCAAAACCATTAATGAGATGTTTTTGCCCTTCTTGTTGAATTTAACTATGTTATTAAAGTGCATTCTATAATATAAATGATTTTTATAGTTATTATCTGCATTTTCCTGTCACTTTCTGTTTAGCTGTGTGAATTTTAAAACGGCAGGTCAACTGACAGAAACCATACATTGTTTTATTCTTAGGCCTCTTAAAAATTTCTAAATGTTTGAATGAATTAGAAGAGTCAATACGAGGAGGTAGATATAGTAGAGGTTGCCCAGGTTGGAAAGGTCACTTTTTGGACTATATTCCCTATAACCAACCCATCAGTCAACATGGATAGTACTGGTTAGAGACTTCTGGGAGTTGTAGTCAAACTAACCTCTGTCGGCATGCAGTTTGTGGAAGTTAATTCCCTGCTGTTGCTTAGAAAAGAAGCTCAGAGTGGATTCTGCATTATATCAGTCTGATACAGCCTTACTGCCCTATCTCTATCCTGTGGTATCCTACTGTAATAGATTTGTAGATTGGTGGTCTACTTAGAATCTAGCGGAGGATCCCACATACCTCACAAATTATACCTCTGGCAGAAGATCCCACACGTTGTTGTTGTTGCTGATGATGATTATGATGTTGCTTTTAACTGCCTTCAGGTCAAGCCATGTCAACCTTTTCTATGTCCTACATCTCTAGGAAATGTTTATTAATAGTCACACCCCTAAAAAGTAACTTTATTTATTTATTTATTTATTTATTTATTTGTATCCCGCCTCTCCCTGTATTGGATTGAGGCAGGTAACAACAAACAAAAACAATAAAATCAAACATGACTATCAATAGATAAAAGCATAGCAGGACATATTAGATCCTAGTTCCCCAATCTCCCTCACACCATAAAATACCATTAAAACCAATTCCCAGTAAAATGGTTAATAAAATAGATTGAGATCAAAGTCCAGTGGCTAAACAGCTAAACAAATGGAGAGTGAAAATTCTGAGGAGATCAGTTTGGGAAGGCCTGCTGGAAAAGATCCGTTTTTATTGCCTTCTTCAAGGCCTCCAAAGATGTTAGATGGCAGATTTCATCCGGCAGGTCATTCCAAATGTCCTCTGGGAAGTCGCCGTCAGTCTAGTTCTCTCTAACTGCAGTAGCTTCTTCCCAGAGGACCTGAGAGTGCGGGAAGGATTGTATGGGAGGAGGCGTTCCCTCAGATAAGCTGGGCCCAAGCCATGCAGGGCTTTATAGGTAATAACCAACACCTTACACAGCGCGCCCGCGTCATACGCGGGCGCGCTTTACATGGCTTGAGCATACGCGCTCAAGCTGTGGGGCACGCGCAGGGCAGAAGGGGCGGCGCGTCCCATTCAATTGAAGGGGCACACGCACCCTTTGCGCCCTGCGTGCCGCCGTGCACGAGCCCCATTGTTTACAATGTGGCTTGAGCATAGGCAGAATTCGCCTTACGCAGAGGGATCTGGAACGGATCCCCGCGTAAGGCGAGGGCCAACTGTACTGTGCCCAGAAGGTAACAGGCAGCCAGTGTAGGGATTTTAAGATAGGTGTAATAGGTTCAAATTTGGAACTCCCTGTCATCAATCTGGTTGCCATATTTTGGACCAATTGCAGCTTCTGAACGTGACATGAGGATTGCCCCATGTAGAGCACATTGCAGAAATCGAGATGAGAGATTACTAGTGAATGTACAACCATTTTTAGGTTTTCCCGTTCCAAGAAGGGTGGTAGCTGGCGAATCAGCCAAAGCTGATAATGGGTGAAGTCGAAGGCTTTCATGGCTGGCATCCATAGTTTTTTGTGGGTTTTTTTGGCTATGTGGCCATGTTCTAGCAGAGTTTCTTCCTGATGTTTTGCCAGCATCTGTGGCTGGCATCTTCAGAGAATGCTTGCCTGGAAAAAGTTGGGTATACTGTATATATGTTGTGTGAACCTGGAATGCAGGGGTGATTTGCATGTGTATTGTTCTGTGCTGATGGCCAGGCTCAGGCTGGCAGGCTAATGCAAATGAGGATTAATGTCTGCTAATTGGTGATCATTATCTGCTGGGAAAGCCCCTGACTCTGAATGGTTTCCCATTTGCATTTGCTGAGTCTGCATTTTGCTATTCCTCAGGACTGGTAGCCAAATTTTGTTCACTTTAAGGGTTTCTTCTTTCCGGTTGAAATTGTCCAGGTGTTTTGTGGATTTCAATGGCTTCCCTGTGCGTCCTGACATGGTCGTGGTTGGCATGGTCCAGAACTTCAGTGTTTTCAAACAGTATTTTATGCCCAGGATGGTTTGTGGCATGTTCTGTTACTGCTGATTTTCCTGGCTGGCCCAGACTGCAGTGTCTCTCGTGTTCCTTGATTCTTGTTTGCACACTGCATTTGGTGGTCCCTATGTAGACTTGTCCGCAGCTGCATGGTATGCGGTAAACTCCTGTGGCTGTGAGAGGGTCTCTGTGGTCCTTGGCTGGGCGAAGCATTTGCTGGATTTTCTTCGTCGGTTTGTAAACCATTTGAAGGTTGTGCTTCCTCGCCACTTTGCCTCTTCTGTCTGTGACTCCTTTGATGTATGGTAAAAATACCTTCCCTTTGGGTGGCTGCTTGTTTTCACTCCTCTGGGTTTTCCTGGGCCTGGCAGACCTTCTGATGTCTGAGCTTGAATAACCATTAGCCTGTAGAGTCCGGTTCAAGTATAATGGGTGATAATGGGTGCTCCTGGCTGTCACATCCCCCTGGGATGACAGCTGAAGTGACGAGTCACATTTGAAGATGAAGAAGTCTAATTTCTAAGTTTTGAACCACAATTTGAGCCACATACAATACTGCCGGTGAACAAAATGCTTAAAACAATAAGCTTTTAACTCGGTGAGTAAAATTTCAATCTAAATCAAGCAATCAGATTCTAATTTATTCAGAAAAAAATTGACTGTTGACTTGTGACTCTTCACTCAAGGACACAGCCCACTTTTGTCACATCCCCTGAAATCCCATCTTGCACCCCCAGGGGTCGTGGCACCCCAGGTTGGGAACTCCTACTCTATTTCAGTAGTTCTCATCCTTCCTAATGCCACAACCCTTTAATACAGTTCCTCATGTTGTGGTGACTCCCAATGGATAGAGGAGCGGTGTATCGGTTCGTAAGACTGAGAAATATGTGTTTTCCGATAGAATTAGGTGACCCCAGTGAAAGGGTCGTTCGACCCCCAAAGGGGCTATGACCCACAGGTTGAGAACTGCTGCTCAAGTGGTATCGCCTGTGCATACATCTGTATTATCTTAGTGAAAAACAGTCCAATTTATTATACATATTTTGGAGATATGTTTGAACCTGAACTGAGCCCCCCTTCCCGGTTGTAAAAACTCCTTGGTATCCAAAAATAAAGGAATCTAAATCTCCACTACATGTTATTAAAAACCTCTAAACTAGAAAATTCCCCCCAAAGACTGCTGGATTGTAAGTGTCCTAAGAATTGTAATGTCAGTGTTTCAGTAGTATCTAATTTATGTTCTTAGCTCAGCATAACTCATTTCGATCTATGTGAGTGAGGGCATAAATCTGAAACAAGATGCTTTATTTTCTTTTTGTTATTGATTGATAAAATTAAATGTGTCCATTTGTCTCCATTAAGTGTCTTATCTATTCTAGAAGCTAAGACTAGGTGTCCTTTTGGGCACATAACTATTACTTAAAAAGGCCTTGTGGTTGTTGGAACTAAGGGTGCTGGAGATATACAATGGTTTCTCTACATCTTGTGCATATCTTCCTATGAAGGTAATTAACCTTTAAAGAAGTAAAAAACAACACAGAATCTGCAAAGTAACTCTGTTGTTAACTGCCATTAAGTCAAATCGACATCAACATATGGCAATCCTATGAATGCTAAACCTCCAAATCATCCTATCTTCAACAGCCCTGCTCAGGTCTTGCAGACTCAGGACTGCAACTTCCTTGACTGAGTCTATCCATCTGGAATGCTATCTTCCTCTTTTTCTAATGTCTCCTGTCTTATCATGCCTTTCCTAATGAGTCATTTCTTCTCATGATATGGCCAAAGTATAACAGTCTCATGTGAAGTCAAAGGCTTTCACGGCCAGCATCCATAGGATTTTTGTGGGTTTTCCTTCAGAGAAATGAATATGCCAGCCACAGATGCTGGTGAAATGTCAGGAATAAAGCCACAAAAAACTAACAGTCTTAGTTTAATCATCTTGACTTCTAAGGAGAATTCAGGCCTGATTTGCTTTAGGGTCCATTTATTAATCTTTTTAGCCATTCATGGTATCCATAGAACTCATCTCCAGTACCCTATTTCAACTTATTTTCTTTTCTTCCTATTAGCTTTCTTCACTCTCCAGCTATTACAGTCATACACCGATATTAGAAATATGATGGTTTGGGCACTCATAACTTAAGTTTTTGATGATAAATCTTTGCACTTCAAGATCTTGTCTAGTTCTTTCATAGCTGCTCTTCCTAGTATTATTCTGATTTTTTGACTGTAGTTTCAATTTTGATTAATGACTAGCCAAGGTATGGGAAATTTTGAAGTATTTCAGTGTCTTCATCAGCATTAAAGTTATATAAATCCACTGTGGTTATTATTTTTGCTTGTTTTTTAAATGTTCAACTGTAAACCTGTCTTTGCACTTTCTTCCTTGACTTTCAGTAGTCTGTTTGAAATCTGAGCTGTTGTCTGCTAGTTCTATGGTGTCATCTGCATATTATAAAATGTTTATGTTTCCTGTATCTTTCATGCCTCCTTCCTCCAAATCTAATCCTGCTTTTCGTATGGCATGTTCAGTGCACAAGCTAAAGAAATGGGATGATAAACTAAAGGCTTTCCTGACCCCTTTGCCAAGTGGAAACTATCCCATTTCTCCATATTCTGTTCTGATTATTGCCTCTTTTATGCATCAGGACAGAAAATTTTGTAGCATATTCCATATTTTTCAAAATCTCTACATAATCAAAGGCTTTGGTATATTCTATAAAGCACACACTGATTTTCCTCTGAAAACCTTTGGTGCTCTGCATTATGCAATGTATGTTTGCATTATGATCCCTATACCTCTCTCCTATATCTGTTCATATTTGTCCTCTGGAAAGTCAGAGAACTTCTGGGTAGTAAAGAAGAACTTCATATTCTGCTCCTGTTTTTGACACAACCTATGAAAAGGTATTATTTATTATTATTATTAACTTTTATTTATGAAGCGCTATAAATTTACACAGTGCTGTACATGCAATCTTTTTAGTTAGATGGTTCCCTGCCCTCGGGCTTACAATCTAAAAAGACATGACACAGAAGGAGAAGGGAGTGGTGGAGGGAAAGGGTAAGAGGTCCAGCAGTTCCTCTCTACCTCTGAGGCCTGGACCAAGGCAGATGGACTGGAGGGAGGGCTTGGCTTCAAAATGGAAATCCAGCCGATTAAGTGAACCTTCTTTAGTTGTGGTTTAAGTCAATCTTTGTTTTCATTTTTGTTTTCTTCCCTTTTTCTTTAAAGGCAATCTTAATCAGCGTGTAAGGGCTTTGGACCTTCAAGGCATAAGTGGGCATTAATAATAATAATAATAATAATAATAATAATAATAATAATAAATCATTTATTTGTAGCCCGCTTTTCCTGGGTAGATCAAAGCGGTACATGGTTGTATACAATATACAAATTGTAACAACAATCAATCAATACATCAATATAAAAACAATTAAAACAAGGTTAAAAAATACAAGCTAAAACATACAGACTAGCTGACTCAAAAGTGCATGTGAAGTGTGCAGTGGGGAGATAACAGATATCTGCATAAAGAAAAGAGAACTTCATTTAGTTAGACTATTACAATTAACAACCTTTTCCCCCTACATCTACAGACAGGTTCAAACTGCACTGTCCTCAGGCTTCCTGCTGGCATTACTGGAATGGAAACTGTTATTGCATTGAAGCAAATCAAAAGGGAACTTGGACGGAAGCATTAAGGTTTTGTAAAAAATATAGATATACAGAATTAGTAACATTCACTAGTTCTGAGGAAAAAGTAAGTTGTATATGTCTAAGTTTATATAAATGTAATTTCTGTAAACCTGAGTAGGATTAATAATTCTTTTAGACATACATCCACTTTTTTGTGTGATGCTTGTTTTCTTCCTCACTATTCCTTAAATCTACTGTATTAGTTAAAAACCTATTGCAAAATTTGTAGATATACATTTTGTAGCAGTAGGCCAGATAGTGCTATTTTGAGCTATATAAGTGTAATTTATAAAATATGAAATACCTAGAATGTAATTTTTTGCAAAATACTGTACTGCTTTAGTCAAACATTGGCCCAACGCAGACGGGTGGCAAGGAGCAGCCTCTGCTTGCTTGTCTTGTGTTTTACTGATGTTAGTCTCAGGGAGTTATGCTCCTGCTCATTTCATTTCATTGAGCGCTTTTCTCTACAAATTGCTAAAGGAAGCTACCTTTAGACTCCTTTCAGTTCTATGTTTTTAAATTAATATTATGTAAAGTTTAATTCTATAGCCAGTTCAATATTATTTTAATCTTACACTTTCTGTGTTTTTGGCTATATTTGATTTTACTTGTAGTTTTTTTTATTTTGTAATCCACCTTGAGTCACACTCTTGAGCAGGGGTAGGCAACCCTTTTGAGCCGGGGGCTGGGTAGCTGTCCCTCAGACAACTGGGGGGCCGAAGCCAAAAAATAAATAATTTTTAAAAAATTAAATAAATAAATAAACCGGGACAAATGTAGGACAAAATTTTCAAATGGAGGGCACTTTTTAATAAAAAATGGAGGACACGTGAAAAAATTTGCTGATTTTTAAAAAAATGTTCAGATAAATGCATGTTTCTGAGGCTTCTATAGACAATTGCCCCCCAAAGGCCCCGGCGGCAAGACTGGGCTGGGGCCGGTCCCAAGGCCTCGCCGGGCCACATCCGGCCCGCGGGCCGCAGGTTGCCTACCCCTGCTCTTGAGGAAAAAGTGGGATATAAATAAAGTGATGGATTGATTCTTTGACTCTCTCTTAATTGGCCCTATCTTCTCCTTCCTAAAAGCCGGCTAATATCCCAGGTAACTACTGCAATCCAACATAATTCAGGGCCAATTCCAACTATGAGTTGTTAACTCAGATTTGTCCACCTCACTGAGGAAAATGCGAGGAACCAGAACTTCCAGATTTATTGAATTTATATTCTACTTTTATCGCAAGATGGGATTTTAGTCTCGGTTCTCTCATAAGAGATCACAACATTTCATATAAACTGGGAACATTAATGTCTTCAGAAATATCTAGAATACAATGCAAGTAGATAAGAAGGATAAACCTAGATTATTTGAGATTTGAGATCTGAATGATCAAGCTTTTTCTCTGATGTTTGTCCAAGAAATCCACTTAAATTGTCTCCCCCCACCACCACAGGACTGGATTTTAGACTTACCTTTGGATGATTTTTGGATTGGATTGAATAATTTGGAAGCAACAGACCACTTTTCATGGTCTGAAGGAACCCAAGCAAATATGAGCCTCCCTTGGTAAGACGTTCATATGAAAAGCACTTGTATTGTCACAGATTCACTCAAATGCTTTCACCAACTTTGAGTTTGTGAAATCTGTTTTCTTTTTTCTTTTTATATTTTATATATTTTTTTATTAGAATGATGAGATCTATCAACCAGAGCCAGAAACAAAATATTGACTCAAGAAACAAAGTAATTTATTTAATGTAGACCATGAATAACTTGATATGATATATGTCAATGATTTACCATAGTATTATACACATCTGGCTAATGGAATGTGCTCAAGAATTTCAGAAGAAAACCTATGCTTCGGATTACACCAAAACCTTTGCTCATGAAAAACTGGATCTTTGTGAAAGGCCAAAACATGTGATTGTTTGAGGGGTGTCACCTATCCACTGGACAAAAGGGCACTGTCAGGACAAAATATGGATAAACAGGTTGATCTCTATTTGCAAGGGAATCCTGCAAGGGTGCATCCTGTCACTTTAATTTGTATTAAGAACATCTAATGTGGAAAGCAGGATTAGACTGGGGAGAAGGAGGTGTGAAAACTGAAGGAAAAACACACAGAGAAGAAGATTACACAGATATTACTGACAGAAACAACAAACATTTGAAATGACTACTGATGACAGTTAAGGAGAAAAGTGCAAAACACAGGGGTGCAGTAGAATATCAAGAAGATAAAGCTAATGACCACAGAAGGTTTACATAATGTTAAAATAAATGGTGAAGATTTCCCATACATTGGCTGTCATAAATCAAAATGGAGAAGAGTACAAGAAATCAGAAGAAGAAGACTAGAGCCCAAAGCAGACGGGCCAAATAAAGCACCTTCTGGTTGTGCCAAGCCACAAAAAGCCAGCCTAAAAAGGAGTTGATTTAGATTGACTCTTGGCCTGTGCAGCTTGGGACTGTGGTGGCAGCCCGCTTTGGGAGCTGACCATATGGTTGCTGCAGTACTAGCTCGATTTGGGCTGGAACGGCCTCTGGCTGCTCCTTCTTGCCTGTCTGCTTCACTCCTTAGATTTGGAAGGGAAATGCTGAAGGAACTTGATGAGATCCTGAAGTGAAGGATATATAATTGAATACCCAAGTCAGGATCTGATTGCTGTGTAAGGATGTGAAAGTTGTACTGTGAAGAATGGCAGGAAAGAAATGAGCTAATTTGAAATGTTCGGAAGGAGAGTTCTTTGGATACCATGTGCCTCCAAAGAGACAAATGAATGATTCTGAGAGCAAATAAAGTCTGAACTCTCACTAGGAGCCAAGATAACCAAACTGAAGCTATCATACTTTGGTCACATCAAGTGATGAGATTACTCTTGGTAAAGAAGGCAATGCTCAATAAACTTGGAGGCAATGGGGAAAATATAAAACTGCAATACAAATGAATTGAATCCACCAGGAAAGCTATGCCCTGAGTTTGTAAGACTTGTGTTAATAAAAGGGCCTCTTGGAGGTCTCTCATTCTTAGGGTTAAAATAGGTTTAGGCTAACTTGACACTACATAACTAACTAAAATTGGCTAGGACGCTGCAGCAAAGACCTGGTTAAAAACAACCAGATAGTGCTGTAGTTTTACAGATGGGGGAATACAGGTTGAGAAATAAGCAATTAGCACAAGACCAGCCATGGCACAGAGTTTTTAAAAATCTTCTTCCCACTAAAGCAAGAAACATTTGGAAATCTACCAGTAAATATGAGGTATATTTTACCTAGGGATGCATGGCTTGGAAGGTTAGCAGATCAATGCCTGAGTGCTGGTTGATGGGGTGAGTTCCCGTCACTAGTCCCAGCTTCTACCAATCTAGCAGTTCGAAAGCATGCCAGTGCAAGTAGATAAATAGGTACCACTTTGGTGGAAAGGTAACAGTATTTGGTGCAGTCATGCTGGCCACATGACCACCGGAGTCATCTTTGGACAGCGCTGGCTCTTCGGCTTAGTAACAGAGATGAGCACCGCCCCCTATGCCCCCCATTACGACTAGACATTCATATCAAAGGACTACCTTTACCTTTATATTTTACCTGCAAACATGTGCACACGCCTACATGTTTTTTTCCCTAATGTTTCTGTTTGGTTAGTCACTCTTACATAAATGATGTTAGGTTTTTTCCTCTCCTTGAGCAGATCTGTGAATAAACTATAGAAAATAATTAAGAAATCCAGGAATTTAGTTTGCCTGTGAAAAATAGAAGCAGAATATAGTAGAAAAGAGAATTGGTGCCCTTTGCAATTGGTCTTAGTTCATATGAGATTTTTTTTTTAATTAATGCAATATAGCTATATGGAAACTCATAGAACAAAGGCCTATGGTATGCAACTGAATGCTAGATTTGGGTAGGCAGCAGCAATGTAAGAAGACTGATTTTTGCTGTAACCTGAGAGGTCTTCTCTGTGGCATATGAAAAATAGAAAATTGCCTGAGCCCCAGCTCTGACTTGTAAGCTTAGTAGTGCAATATGCTGCTGGGTTATCATTATAGGAAATGATTGCAGTCATTCATATTACCAGAGGATTTTAAAAAGGTTTTAAATGCCAAAGAGTATTGTCAGCTTTAGGTAGTAGAGGGGAGCTGAGAGTTAGGCACTGTACTAGAAATCAGAAATTGAAGAGCACACTAGAGCCATTAAGGCAGTTTGTACATGTTGAGTGATCTCTCACCTCACACACACACTTGTTGTTATCTGCCTTCAAGTTATTTCAAACTTATAGCAACCCTAAGGCAAACCTATCATTGGGTTTTCTTGGCAAAATTTGTTCTTAGAGCATTTGTCTTTGCCTACCTTTAAGGCCAAGAGTGTGTGATTTGGCCAAGGTCAATCAGTGGGCTTTTATGGCTGATCAGGGATTCAAAAACTGGTCATACCTTATATTTGAAGTCATGTAGATATCATTATTGCAATAGTGTCTCCATAATTTTCTCTCCTTATTTTGTTTTATTACAACTGAACTGAAAAGGCTTCAGCTATCTCACCCAATCCAGGAAAATACTGTGTATTGTGTGAAAATTTCCAAACGCAGCTTGGTTGGTTTGCACTGTAATAAAAAAGCCCACTGGATCTGCAAACGAAATACTGGTGAGTATGCTTTCTATACTTGACTTTAATCCCTTGATGAATGGTAAGATTAATTAGACAGGAAAATGATTTTTTTCCTCAGTTACATAGTACTGAATTTTCTCACTTGCTGAGACCTGTAATTTGCAAATGGTATCAGATTAGGCATTCTATGCTTTTCACTTACACTCACGGCCTATTCCCTCCCCTTTCTTTAGAAATAAGTTTTAGTAAGTGTTATATCTATGGCATTTTAAGTTCTTCAGTCAAAGCCGTCAAATTGTTATTTATTTCTTTTATAAAATATCCCATCCTATATCTAAAGGTTTCAGGGTAGGGAAACATAACATTGATTTGTCCAATTTAAAGCAGTTTAGTATAGACTTAATCTCTAGACTGGGAATTGTAGTTTATTACGGTACCAGGGCAGACAGAGAAGGCTAAATGGTTCACAAAACTACAGTTCCCAGAATTCCTTAGCATTGAGCCAGGGCAGTTAAAGCGGTCTCAAACTTGATTATTTCTGCAGTGTGTTTAGACCTTAAAACAGTAAAACAATTGTTTAAACAAATGAATAGTGTATTTTAAAATTCAACCAGTAAAAACATGACCATTTAAACCAGGTAAAACAGTTTAGGACAATTTAAAATCATGCACATTACAGGTTTGGAGGAAATCAATTAGCTCCCAAAAGCTTTAATAAAAAGCCATGTTTTACTTGGTGCTGTAACAACACCAGTATTCACCAATTGGGCTTCTGAGGAAAAGCTATTCCACAACCAGGGTATCACAGCAAAAAAGTCCTCCTCTCACATTATATTGTTTCCACTTCTGCAGCACAGAAGGTGGCCCTTATAGGAAATGTCAAACCTCAGATGAGGTGTATATATAGGGAAAGGCACTCTCCGAAGCAATTTAGGGCTTTGAATATCATCACCAGTCCCTTGATTTCCGATTAGAAACATATCAGCAATCAGCGCAACTAGTTTAAATCTCTTGTAGCATGGTTTCTGTGCAATGTTCTTTTCAGTAGTCCAGCTGTTGAATTTTTTTCTGGATGCAGCTTTTGAATCATCTCCAAGGAAAGACCCACACAGACTGCATTATAGTTATCTAATTAGAATGAACTACTATGGATGGATTATCCCTTCCCAGGAATGTCCATAGCAGGCAGATATCTGAAGCTGGTGCTAGGCACACTGAATCGCAGTCCATGTTGGCCTTCAGTTACAGTGATGATTCTAGGGATACACCCAAGTATCCACTTGATCTCTAGGGAGGAGTGCAGCTCCATCCAGAACAGGTAAATTACCATTTCCCAGAAGCACTAGCCCATAGGCCATCCATATCAGGATTCAGTTTCAACAAGTTAACATTCAACTAAAATGAATGAAAATCAACTTTAAATCCATCAAACAGACAAGAGAATTATGGAACATGATACAGTGACTTGTCAGTTCAACTCATCTCAGTAAATATGTAAAAATATGTTCCTTCAAGAGTGCTTTAGTTGTGTGTTCCTACCTGGTAAGGAATTGGATAAGATCGTCATTGTGGTCCCTTCCAACTCTAAGATGATGTGAGTCTATGAATAATTTCATTTTATCAATCCAGTTTGTCAATGCTTATGTTATTCCAGTGCCAAGCCTAACATGGCTTTTTATTAAATCTTTTGGGAGGGGTCTAATTGGTTTTATCCAAATCTGCATATGGGTTTTGATTTTGAACTTTTTAATTAATTTGTTTTCACCTGTCATACTGTCTAATTTGATTTTATTCAATTTAAATTATTTTCAGTTTAAAAATAATTGTTTTATATTATTGGTTAAACTGATTTTATCGTATGCTGTACTAAAATCTTATGAAATATAGGTTTAGTATCGGCATAAATAAATAAATAAATAAATAATAAAACTTTATTTTTACCCTGCCTCTCTATCAAAAAGACAATCGAGGTGGTTTACAATTTTAAAAATCCATACAATAAAAATAAATAAAGCAGTGACTGCTAGTGGCACTACCTATGTATAGCTTATTTTAGCTGGCTGCATTGGAGCATGAATTTTTTTCCTATTATAGATGTCGATCGGTATCAAGAGCATGTAGGAAAAGTGCTTCTGTCACCACCAGGCTCTCCATCTCAAGTACATGCAGATTTAATTTCTGCGAAGGTAGCATGTTTGGAGCTTAGGGAACAGTGTACAGGAATCAGTGTCTGGAATAAAGCCTATGCACTTGCCAGAGGAACTGTCTTGATAAAAAGTGAGGAGCGCCAGTCTGCAGCATATGTCAAATCAGGTAGGCAGAACATTCCTTTAGTTTCCAGCTCACATATTCCTGCATTATGTGACACCCTGACCCTTACCATTTGCAATGTGGGAGGGAGGCTGAACTTCTGAAAGATGTAATACGAATGTGAGTGAATGCATCTTAAATGAAATGGAGAGACAAGTTTCTCTGTGGAATTAAATAAAAGTGGTAACTAAAATTCTGCATGAATGAATTTAGATAACATATACTAGTTATTATTATAATTTTTCTGGTGATGTGATAGGTGACTGGGAGAGCCTGGTGTAGTGAAGTGTGGAATTAAATGATGTCATTATTTGTCGACAGGAAGGGGAGTATCTGTGAAAGAACAAGTTAGACTTCTTGTTACCTCACAAATATTCAGCTCTGACAAAGAGCCCTCCTCCTGACCACCATCTTTAGGGGGAGAGAGGCAGTCCAGCAACAACAGGCCTCGCCTGGAAGACAACATTCTTTTTAAATTAATATCAATAATTTTTAAAAAAATATTTTGATTGTACTTTGTATTTGTCATTTTTTTACTTGTACACCGCTATGATCAAAGCGGAATAGCGGTCTATAAATAACACTTATTATTATATTATTATTATTATAGCTTCCATCTCAAAACTACAGTTTAATACAGGGTACATGCATTCACATGGAAAATGGGGAATTAAACTGTCCTTCGCTTGGATTTTCTTTAAATCAGTACTGTAGGAATAATGATAACATTTCCCATGAATCAAGAGCCTATAGATTCATAAGAGTATTAAAATTACCTTGCAAGATTGGCCTTGAATGTATCTAGGCCAGATCCCACTGATGCTCAAAAGGAGAACGTGAAGGTGACATTTTATCCTATTGTGTTTATGGAATTTGTCAGTGAGAGCCTATGAACTTTAAGACTTATGTAGTTACATCTAGTAGCTGTTAACAGACATACCCAATTTCCCTTTTATTTAAATTTGGATTATTGATAGTATATCTCAAAAGAGTTTTGTGTGAATGAATCATGAATAAATTACTAAAATATTTGAAAGGAATTATGAAGAATAAACATTAATGATGCTATCACATTTTCTTTCTTTTTTGTAGATTGCTCCTTTGGCTACTTTGGAGTAAATTGTTCCTCTGTTTGCAATAGATGCTATGGTGATGAACTGTGCAATCCTTACACAGGAACTTGTGAAAACTTTCATTCATGCAGAGCTCAGGACTCACCTGCTGTTTGTGAGCAAGGTATTAAAACAACAACCTGCCTGTGTGGGTGGGTAAGTTGGGAAAAGACAGAAGGAAACACTTTATGTAACGCAAAATGAAATGTAAACAATTGGAGCTCCCTAGAGTAGTGCCAATAATAGTATTCCTATAGTGTTTTCCTAAGTGTCCACCCTGTACTTTGCCTCATTTTTTCTTATATGTAACAACTGACATTATTAAGAGTGAAACAGACCACCCAAAAATGACAGATTGGGGTTGCTGCAGCAACTGCACGCCGTGGTCCTAATCTGGCTATTTGCCAGTGCAAAAAGAAGCGACAGAAAGCCTTGTTTGAGCTGGCAAAAAGCCAGCTTTTCTGCTCTGACACGGCTTTGCAACACTCCTGGGGCATGCAGCATCTAAACACTGCCCTGCTGGAGTACCATAAAGCAGCTGCTGTGTAAATGGCCAGGTGGCATGACACCGGTTTCCTGCCGGCTTGTTGGCATGCGTTGTGCATATGCCACGCCCACTAGCTGCCAGGAAGCCAGCTTTTTTTGCTGGTCTATTCTGGCCCTTATTTTCATATTAATAGCTGCCTGAGTGTCTTCAAAAAAATTGGATTAAAAAAATACAAATGTGAAGAACAGGGAAAAAGAGAATGAAGAAATACATACTGCAGAAATAATCTAGTTTGACACTACTCTAATTGTCCTGGCTCAATGCTCGGGAATCCTGGGACTTTAGTTTTGTGAGACATTTAGCCTACCTTAGAGGTCTTTAAACAGAGGCTGTATGGCCATCTGTCGGGGATGCTTTGATTGAGAGTTTCCTGCATGGCAGGGGATTGGACTGGATGGTCCTTGTGGTCCAGACCTACATGGCTTAGGTCCAGACTACATGCAGGAGTGCCTCCTTCCATATAATCCACCCCGCACACTTCGGTCCTCTGGGAAGAATCTACTACAACCTAAGAAGACTAGGTTGTCTGCTGCTCCCAGGCTCTGGGATGACCTGCCAGACGAGATTGGTCATTTTACCACCTTGGAAGCCTTTAAAAAGGCAGTCAACACAGATCTCTTCCAGCAGGCCATCCCAGGTCAGCCTCTTTGACCTGCCTGCCCCTGCTACTACTATTTCTGTTGCAGTTGTTTCTACTGCTCCTAACATTGATATTGACATTGGTACTGATATCACCATCTCTGCCCCCTCTCTCCTATAGGATAGCCTCTCCTGCACCCACAAGTTTTTTTCTTTTGCTTTTATGCTTTTACGATTGAGGGGAGGGCTGGATTTTTGGGATCTGTCTTTTTAATTGTAATTTTAATTGTATGCTGTATCATTTTACTGTTGTGATCCACTTTGATTCCCTGTGAAAAAGTGGAACATAAATAAATTTTAACTATATTATTATTATTATTATTATTATTATTATTATTATTTCTGCAGTGTGTTTTGGATCTATATGTGCACAATTGCATTTTCTTGAAACTGACATGTATAAAACATATGTTTATTCATAACTAAAACTATCAAATTTTCTGACCATTGATAGAATGAATGATAAGGGTTTAACAACAGTCAAATCAGATAGGATTCAACCATATTGACCATAACTAAAATTCCAAATTGTACAATAGATTTTAAATGGAGAACATTTGCGTCTATAAATGTCAAAATTAATATGCTGTAACAGGTTCCAACCAACAGTGTAATCACTGAAGATGTCTGTATCAAATGCCACAAGGAACATTATCTGCTTAGCATTGCAACATTTAGTTAAAATAGTAACTTTTTTAAAAAAAAACTTCTTTTTTGATCAGCTTTGCACAGTGAATGGTGTCCACATTTTCCTGGCTGGAAATACTGGAGAGGCAACTGTTATTACTTCAGTACTGAGCCTAAAGCCAGCTGGATAGATGCTCGGAAACAGTGTAGAAGATTCAGAAGTACAGACCTCTTATGGATTGAGAGCCAAAGTGAAATGGTACGGATACATTTTGTGAGGAAGGGCAGATAATGTGGATTTGGGGCTGATGCTCAAATTTATATATGACTGTGTACCTTGGAATAACTACTAGAAAAGCAAAATTTGTAAATTAATGTAAATGGCAACTGTTTTTGTTTGTTTTTAAAATCAAAACTCACTTTGGCCATCAGTTTTATTATTTCTTAATATCTTCACTGTCACTGCAACAATTCTATGTTGAACTTCTTGCAGATCATCTATTTGGCATCCATAACAGCTTCAAAGGTCATACTTCTAATGTAAATGCCCTTACTGTGTATATTATAAAAGATACACATTATTAAGTTCCCCAGCGAAAGTTCTTAATTTTGGCTTCCAGGTCTGACATACATTAGTATTATTGTTGCAGCCTCATTTTTTGGTCTCTTAAATATATTGTGGATGTCCATGGATGCTTTACTGGGAAACTTTTCCATACTGGCTCACTTTTCACCTCTTCTCCACACTCTAATACAGAATCCTCTGATCCTTTTCATGAAGTTTTGATAATATGTTTTAGGATGCCTCCTTATCTGTAATACAGGTCAGAGAGCCCCTTCTGATCTGGCTTTCACAAATCTAGTAATGGCAGGAAAGTCCAATCTTTATCTGTTTTTCTGTCCATTCATATCTCCAAATGTTGACATCAAACTACCTCTCCTACTCCCTACCATGCCTTTTTTTAGAAATTGCTGATAATTGCACTTTCTATGCTCAGAGCGACTTATGTTAGTGTGTGTGTGGGGGGGGGGGAAGGGGGCTGCTGGCTCCTTTTAGAATGCCTTGCTTGCTTCCAGTGCTTCTGGCACTTTAGAAGGACCAGAAACTGTGCTTTCTTTGCTTGGAGGAGGAGAGAAGGTGCAACTTCTGCTCTGAACTGGAAAAGCATGGCTATCATGTCAGGGGATGATGAAACTGGCTCTCAGACTCTCCAACCATGTCTACTCCTGCATTAAAGGAAAGTACTTTTTTGTGTGTATGTGCCTTCAAGTCACCTCTTATAGCAACCCCACAGATTTCATAAGGTTTTTTTTTAAGGCAAGGAATACCCAGAGTTGATTTTGTTAGATCCTTCCTCTGAAATATAGTGAACAACACTTTCTCTCCTTTATTTTGGCAGGACTGGATATTCTCTTCCAATTCATCTGATATTTTGTGGACTGGATTGAACAGCAGGAAACAAAACTCTATATGGGTTTGGTCAAATATAAAATCTGCAGCTAAAGAATTAAACTGGTACTGTTCATTTTATTTTCTAGATGTTGAAAATTTTCACAGCTGTAGTTCACTCTTGCTGTTGAGAATCAGATTCTGACTCACACAATATTTTTCATTTGTTGAACTCCTCTTGGAAATCTGTCTTGATCCTTATTATGAATGCATAAACACCAGAGTTATGGTACTGTGCAGTGACTTCCATCCCAGTCTGCACAGTCTCCACTTAGCAGGCAACAGTTGCTGTGATAAATGGAGTCTGTTCCCCTGGCAATTGGGAAGCAGCTAACTGACATTCTCACCCACTCCTGAGAGTGATCTCTGGTGTGACAGGCAGAAGCAAGGTTTCTGTTGCAGTTCCCCCTTATTCCAGAAATCACTTGTATGAGCAGGAGAAGAGTAAATCAGACACTCACTAAAGTGATAGTACCACACTGGAAATAGTGGGGCCTTCATGTATACCTTCATGATATCCTAATCAGATCTGATTCTCATCTATAAGGTGTAATAGATGTCAAGTTTGTGTTTTCCTTCCTACCCAGACATGGTTTTCTGGTAATTCATGGGAAAAGCAACCTAGTTTCATTTCAGAACCTACAACATTTTGGAGTGGTTGTAGACATGTTGCTGGGGATGGATCCATGAAGAACACCCTCATGCAGATAGGTTGTTCCCAGTTATCAGGCCTGCTGTTATTGGCACACCCACAGTGTCTGATTTGCTTCAGTTAGTAGTTTGACATGGACATGATTACACTCCAGGAGCCTGCAGTGTTTCCTCCTGCTGAATCCAAAACAGGTGGCACAGATGAATCACCTGTAGCAAAATAAGTTAAAACACCTTTTGAATGGTGGTTTATGCCAGCAATCATAGAATCATAGAGTTGGAAGAGACCACAAGGGACATCCAGTCCAACCCCCCTGTCATGCAGGAACTCTCAATCAGAGCATCCCCAACAGATGGCCATCCAGCCTCTATTTAAAGACCTCCAAGGAAGGAGACTCCACAGCCCTTACTGTCAGGAAGTTCCTCCTAATGAATCTCTTTTCCTTTAGCTTACATCCATTGCTCCGAGTCCTAGTCTCTGTAGCCACAGAAAACAAACTAACTCCCTCCTCAATATGACATCCCTTTAAATATTTAAACAGGACTGTCATATCACCTCTTAACCTTCTCTTTTCCAGGCTAAACATCCCCATCTCCCTAAGTCATTCCTCATAGGGCATGGTTTCCAGACCCTTCACCATTTTGGTCACCCTCCTTTGGACACACTCCAATTTCTCCACATCATTTTTGAATTGTGGTGCCCAGAACTAGACACAATATTCCAGGTGGGGCCTGACCAGAGCAGAACAGAGTGGCACTATTATAGTGGACCCTTGTTATACACTGCAGTTTGGTTCCAAGATCCCCTGTGTATAACAAAATACATGGATGCTCAAGTCCCATTAAATATAATTACATAGCAAAATGGTGTCCCTTATAAAAAATGGAAAATCAAGGTTTGATATATGAAATTTATACTTTTTTGGAACATTTTCAAACCGTGGATGCTTGAATCCGTGTATAAAAAATCTGTGTATAAGAAGGACCGACTGTACTTCTCTTAATTTAGACACTATACTTCTATTGATGCTGCCTAAAATTGCATTGGCCTTGTTAGCTGCCGCATCGCACTGTTCAACTTGTGGTCTACTTGGACTCCCAGATCCCTGATTTGGGCCCTGCTGGAGTTCCAAATAATGATGAGTGCCAGCTTCGGGGGATGGAGATCAGTTAGGGATCAACAAGATCTACTCCATAGTATAAACTGGCTTGAGCCAAAAGCAGTAAGGTGTTTTTTTTTGGGGGGGGGGGGGCATTTCAGCCACAAATACAAGCAGCTTAATTCTGATTCAGATGGACAAGGTAACATTAAAGGTGCATGTGAACCACAAAGGACAGACCAAATCCAGGTCACTGGTGGCAAAAGCAACATTTCTAATAACTTGATTCAGGAAAAGATTTTAGCATCTTTTTGTTATAATCAAAAGAAGGAGGGGAGAAGCCTGACAGAAGATGGAGCAGCAGTGAAAACTACATCCTCCTGGCAGATTAAAATTAAAATAATTAATTCCTGCTCTTACTTTAAAGCAGGTGTAAGTCCAACAGAAAAGAACTGTTAATGAAAGTTTTAAGCAAAGGAGTGTGACAAATAATTGGACACTGGCAGATATAAAGAACATTTAAAAATTACTTTCAGTTTTGGAGCCAGAACCAGTGAGCGAATGTATAAAAGCAGTAAGTAAACATGGACCACACTCCCTTCATAAGTCAGATGTGAAATCCACAGATGTTACTGTGAAATACCTCAATATACTGAATTCAGAAGAAATAATTGATTTGAGAGATAACAGAAAAAAATACTGTAAATAGCAAAATAATGGCAGATACAGTGAAAGTTGGGAAAGGAGGAAAGCAATACGAGCCAGTAGTTGAACAACAGCCAACTCCATCAGATCAGACAGAAACACAAATATCTGAACTGAAAACATGGCTCTCAGATGCTGTGAAAAAAATGCAACAGGACAATAAAGTACGTATTAATCAGATGACTGAGAAGATAGTAATAGAAATGAATAAATCTCTGGGTGAAATGAAACAGTAGATAAAGGAAGTCAACCAAAGAATGGATGCTGTTGAAAAAGAATAAGCAATTTAACATAAGATCATTCAGGAGCAATCCATTCAGTTTTTAAAAATTGGCAATTAAAGATGATTGATCTACAGGATTGGGACTAATGTTCTAATATTTGAATTCATGGCTTCCTGGAATTATCTAGAGAAAATCCTAAAATTTTAAAGAGAGAGTTCTAGAATGGATCCAAATTCTGGTTCAAGAAGTCAAATGGGTTCAAGAAATAAAATGGAAAGCTGCTTTGAGTCCCACTTTGGGAAAAAGGTGGGATAAAATTAAATCAATAAATTAGTAGACATAGAACGAATTCTTAGAACAACATTCAAAAGAGAGGTGCTGACCCCGAGAGATATTGTTATGAAATGTGTGAGTTATTATAAGAAGGACCTACTTATGGAGGCAGTTAAAAAAATGGATGGATGGCTGAAGTGCCAGTCAACCATAGTGAAAATTTATAATGATCTTTGCCCAGAAACAATACAATGGAGAAGAAGCACTAAACTGTGTATTATTGTGTTGAAAAAAGCAGGATTAACTATAGTTGGGGATACCCAGTTCTCTTGAAATTTTGATGAGCAAAAAATTGCTACAAAATAACTTCTCTACAACAATGATTGGATCTACTACATGAGCTGAAGTTCGAGACACAAGAAAAAATCGTGAAGGAGAAGAGCAGGGAGCTACTGGAGGAACTCATGAAGACGGAAAGAGGATATTATTACATCAAAGTAGATTAATAATAAGAAATGGGATGAATTAGGGATAAGCTGGGGGAGGGGGGTTTGAGGATGTATTTCTCCTCCAGTAACTGTGAGAACCTCTCCTCCCCCAGGGTTCAGGGTAATAGGGTTCACACTTCCTCACCAGGGTCAGGGTATAGGGGTTCAGAAGGAAAAAAAAGGGGGGATACTGTGGGGGGGATGGGGGAGGGAGGGAAGGATGGAGAGAGGAGGAAAGGATAGTTGCTTCACAATAAGGACCACATAATAATAATAATTAATAATAATAATAATATAATCATACTAATAATAATACATTTTTACCCCGCCTTTCATAAAAATTATCAAGGTGGCTTCAAGAAAACTTTTTTACGATTATGATGGTTATAAATTAAGAGAGTTACAACATTAACTGTTACAGAGTTGGGATCCATATGAAAAGGGGAAAATGGAAGCTTTATTTAAATAAGGATAGGGCAGATATAATCTTTTTACAGAAAACACATCAAGTGAAGAAGGGGCTAATGAATTAAGTTAAGGTGGGCAGCTATAGTATTGAGAAAGCATTATGGATTTCTAAAGCAAGGGGTGGTAGCAATCCATTTTAAAAATGGCTTCCAAGTTCTAGGTTAAAAAGGATGAAAATGGAATATTTATACCTCTGCAGGAAAACAAATGGACAAGGAAGAATATACATTGGTAATATATAGTCTGAATGAGAACAGGTAGAGAAGGTATTAAAGAAGTGGAAAAAACGTAAGAAAGGTGTTTATAGTTAATGGCAAGGGATTTTAATAGGTAATGGATAATGGAAGGACAAATCTTTCCCACTGTAGGAGAAAGATATAACAATATTGAGACTGAAATAAAATGATGAATAGATAGAAAGGAGTTAAACGATGTTGGAGGGTATTAAAGCAGATGAAACAAAATTTACTTATTATTCACATAAAATTATCTAAAAATTTACTTTCCAATGTTAAGACAAAGAATGGATCATTAATTTAGATACCCTGAGACCTTGCCATTCAACAACAGAATGGTACACAGATCAAAACCTGTTAATCGCTTCCTCTCGGACCAATATGGTGTTGTGTATGTATGTATATACTATATATATTATATATATATATTATATATATATCCCACTCTCTCCCTGCCAGCATTCTCTAAAGATGCCCCAACAGCTGCTGGTGAAACATCAGGACTAAACTCTTCTAGAACAAGCCTCCTAGCTGAAGAACCACAAAAAACTTGGATGCCAGCTGTGAAAGTCTTCGCCTTAATAATAATAATAAAATATAAAAACTTTAATTTTATATCCTGCTTTTTGTTACCACAATCCAACGCGGTGTTACAACCTTTTTAACAAACACCAATCATATACAATCCCCCCCTCACATTATTACTTGCTGTTTCATTAACCCAGTGTTATATGGAAAAAATTCCCAACAATTTAAAGACAGATGGAGAAAGATTAAGAAAACAGAAAATAATTAAAAACAAAGACTGGGTTAAAAAAAATGATGGTATAGGGGACACAATAAAAGAGAGACTACAAGGGATAAATGTATCTTGGTTAAATGATACAACTAGAACAATGGAATAATGAAAATGGATAGGGAAAAATATGAATGCAGGAATATACACGATTTGAAACATGATTATACAAAGGGAAAATAAAGACCGATGAAATGTTAAAAGGTACCACAAGTGAAATTTTAAATATTATTGGAACTGAAGAACTAAATGATTCTTTAAAGAATATGAGGTTATGATTTGGAGCAACAACTCAAAACAGGTTGGGGAAAAATCTAGGGTTTGCATATACTGAAATAAAAGAGAATTATTATAAGTTGGTTGGAGATGGACCTGACTCCACTATGTCAAGTTAAATAGGACTCTGGCTCCATCTCACATGTGGTTGTAGTTGCTACAAAGCTAATCACCCCTCTCTATTATTTTCTCTGCTGAAATTCCATAGACTTCAAGGAGGTCATTTCAGTCGCACCTTACTATCAAGGTTTTATCAAAGAAAATTGTTTCTCAGTTATTATACAGAGCAGAAATTTGGGGCTACAAAAGTGTCTCAATTTAGAAACTGTTCAGAACTTATTTTTAAGATCCATGTTGGCTGTCCCTAAGTGTACCCTGTCTTCTTTTCTGAGGCAGAAAAAGGCAACCGATTCTTCAGGCAGGGTGGTACACATACTGCTCTTGCCTTCTACTGGCTAAAGTTGTTATCCATGAGTGATTCCAGGCTCCCCAAAAATGTTTTTTATACACAATTATCTGTTTTAACTCTCCAAGCTCCTGGGTAATCTATAGTTGAACAATATTGCAGAGCTATGAGCTTAATTGGGACTCACTTCCAAATATATGCCACCCGTTACAGTAAGCAACTGATTAAAGGAAAAGTTCATCTTGCTTCCAAATGGGCCGATCTTCAGTCACTCTTGAACTCTTCTTTTTCTTTTTGGTACCCATTGTACGGACATCATACAAAACATTGTTTGGGCTAGAGCCTTCTTTATTAATCTTACTCTGGCCCTTGCTAGAAAAGCATTTACACTCTAAGGTACCAATGTATGCTTCTGCCCATTTGACAGGCAGATAATAACACTCCTGTCCATCTAAGACTATGTATCTGCAAACACCGGGGACAGTGGAGAATATCGAACATTACCTTTTACATTGTCCTCTGTATATATCTCCTAGACATAGGTTTCTTGATGTATTTTACATTCCCTTTTCGTAGATCTTGGTTTCCGCAGATTTGTGTTCTTTTGGCCAGCAACAGTGTATTTGTTACTTCTATTAGCAAAATTTTGGTTTAGCTGCTGCAAGATAAGAATCAGTTCTCCATCGGAATGATGGCCTAGAACCGTTCTAGTTTTTATATTTTTTATTATTTTTACATTTATGATGTATTATTGTTTTTTGTTGATGGTCTCTCTTACTAATTTTAACCTTTTGTTTTATTTGTGCTTTTTGTGCCTTTTTTAAATATGTTTTTGTATTACTGTTTGGGTCTATTTATATTGTGACTCGCTTTTAGCTTTTAAATAACTTCTTTCTTCTAATAAACCCATAAGTACAGAAATTCTGGGCAAATGGTATTGAAGAATAAGAGATAATAATAAAATATGTTTTATTATAGCCGCTATTTGCAATGATCATAGCGGTGTACAGTTAAAAATTGTAATACACTACAAAATACAAGGTGACAGTTTAAAGGGGGGAAGTCTCGTCCTTCAGCAGTTCCTGATGTTGCTGGGTCTGCCTGATCGTCCCTCTGAGGCCAAGAGACACGTTGAGGAGGGAGGGGCCTCTTCCTCAGGCAGTCCCTGATGTTTGCTGGGTCTGCCTGATCGTCCCTCTGGGCCACGATGACAGTTAAAGAGGGAGGGGCCTCCTTCCTCCAGACAGTTCCCTGATGTTGCTGGGTCTGCCTGATCGCTCCCTCTGAGGCCAAGATGACAGTTAGGAGGGAGGGGCCTCTTCTTCAGGCAGTCCCTGATGTTGCTGGGTCTGCCTGATCGCTCCCCTAATTGGAACCAGTCTTGAAATCAGCCCAGATATCACTTTTTATCAATTTTTGATAAGATTAATCATACTTAAGCTATTAAAGATTTTGATACAAATTTATTGACAGCAGCACTATTAATAATATCAAGAAAAATTGAGAATTCAAGGGTAGCTATCAAATAGGATGTCTAGAAATAAAAGAAATTGGGATATTGCTATTCATGTAAAATTACATGTAGATTTAAAGTTAAAAAATAGATTATGAAGAGGAATGATTTTGCCAGAGTGGTATGGAACTTTTATAGAGGAGTGTTTTCATAAGAAAAAGAGGTTGTGTATGAGGTCATTGCAATTTTGGAAAACTGATTAATTCCATGGTTATACAGTGCTGGAAGTAGGGTTGCCACTGTGTAGTATGGGTTGAAAAGATTTATCTATTTTTAAGTTTATTATGTGGGTTTTTTAAAATTATAAATAATTTTTTTAAAGAAGCAATGGAAAAATTGTGGCCTGTCTTGGATGCATTTTAACATGCTTCAAGAAAGATTGGGAGATCTCTGTGGAGCCGTGTTGATCACTCACGTTTCTAGTGCAGCTAGCAACAATTGCACCACACCCTTCTTAGATAAATGTAGGACAGTGACATGGCCTTCATCTTCCACATTGTATGCCACTGCTGTTGGCTTGCCAATCCGAAGAGACTTCCTTTGGAAGATGCATATTATATCTTGAGGTACTCATTGTGTGATATGCCTCTGTTCACCCCACCATTGGTAGGGGAGCTTTGGTTTGTATGTCCATGCTAGGATGTTTCCACCTCCATGCTGGAAAAAAAATGTAGTGGAATATCTTCCCCACCCAGAACAGGGGAGGCTGTTTCCATTGACTCTGCAAGGGTGGTTGTTGTTACTTTTAGTTTGAGTTTATGGTGTTTCTATTTTTATACTTATATTTGCATTGAATGCTCCTGAGTCTGTTTTGTATCCTTGGCTGTATATTGACTGAGGGAATGGTGGGGGTTTTTCCCTCTGGTGGTGACTCCTTCAAGTTCTGTTTTCCTGCCTACCAGAGCGATCAAAACCCATGTAGGCTATTTCCACCTACATCACGTGAAAATGAACATCTCACCAGGTAAGAACCAATGTTCCCTTTTCACCGTACTACAACTAAGGGCTTTCTAACTCATGCAACAACTAGATACATTTGCTGTAGATAAAAACCCTTAGTAATTCACCAATCATGTATTTTGCACCAGGCTAAGACTTAGTGGGAAGCCAGTTTGGAGATGTGAAGCCTTGATTCAGCTCAACCTACTGCTCGAGGCTTGAATGCGTAAAAAAACACAATGGATTGTAAGAGGCAAGGTGTAAGTTTTATAGTATGGTTCTGAAGTGAAGAAGATATATATTTCAAAGTGTATTTAGTTGCTCTCTTGACAGATGTGATAAGGTATACTCCTTGATTAATTCCTTATTCCTGATATGGAAAGTGCCAGGCTGCACATGTATCCTCATCACATTTAAAAAAATCAAGACCTCCATATAGAAAAACAGCCATGCACCCTGACCGAGTTTGCCTAGCCGATTAGTCAGTTACTCCTGAGAAGAAGAGGGCTTTCCCTTGAGATGCTCTGTCTGTGGTGAGGTGGTAACAATCAGCAGGCATATCCATTCTGTGTGAAAAATTCTATAATCTTCCAAAAAAATTTGACAGACATACAGATTCCCTCTTGTAGTTGTGCCTTTCTTCACACTCATTTCCTCCTCTGTCTATTACACACACGGTCACCTGAAACACAAGAAGGCCAAATAGTGTTTTAAGAAAGGCATGAGACTTCTTTTGGTTTTGTTGGGAATACTCTTTATTCTGCACCAGAAACACACACAAAAAACTCAAGTTTATTTTAGCCCCTGGAAATTACTGGAATTTCCACATGGGGTCAGAAAATATCCCAGAAGTAACTCCTTTGGTTCCTGGGTTACAGTACAAGAGGCATGGGAGAAAACAGTGCATACATGCTTACAACCCTTTCTTCCTGTCCTTAGTCCAGCTGCCACTCTACTGTCTGCGTGCAAAACTGTTTTCTTCCCTAAATATTGGCATCTCCTGATTTGAACTACTAGTTAATGTTCGTTCTCTTTGTTAATGCAAAAATAACAATACACACATCTCACACCCAATCAGAGCATACATTTCTGTGATTATTAATTATACTTGGAATTGTTACTGATGAGATGTGTTGAACGGAAGATGGAAAGGAAAAGACGCTTAAAAGCTTTCCGCCAATGGCACGCAAGTATAAAGAACATATTTAAAAACCTATTTGAACTTCCCAGCTCCTGTGTTTTGCTTCAACTTGGAGGAGCTTTCTTCCCCCCCACCTTTTTTTTTTCTCTCAGTGGAGACCTTTTTGATGTCGCTCTGACTCCCTTTTTGTCAGGACCTCTGACCCCCCGTTTTACCCTCTTTCTCCTGCTGTTGGACTGCTTGTATTCCACTGCACTGGGTAGTGCCAGGATTACAGGCCTTCAGAAGACAACAGGCATTATACAATATTACTTATGATGAAAACTGCCACTCATATGTAAGACGAGGTATGTTGTGTGGTGTATTGAATGAGGACAGCAAAAAACCTAATTTTGAATATACTTCATTATATATTATACTTATTACGATAAAATTTCCAGCTTAATTCATATTTGTGTTCATATTGTTCTTACAATAACATATTTTCTTCTGTTTTCCATTTGTTCCTATCTTCTATTAGGACTTCCCCCCATTCTTTGTTCCTTCTCATAAACATAATCATGCTGTTGTCCCTCCCCAGTACTTGTTATACAAATTACCTTAGAATTCTAAATATAATCTCTCATTTTCCACAATAAAGTGGTGCATGTTTTGCCTTTTCGTTCCCCTTGCTATATTTGCTCTTGATTTGTATGTAGTCATTTAATCTTCTTGCTTTTTGTATTAATTTCTCATAGTTGTTTGTGTATCTGATGAAACTCGTTTTTTCCAAATGTTTTCTTATTTCCTCATTTTGTTTTGTCTTTTTCAACTGTAATTTTAAACATTTTTTCTTTTCTTTTCTTTCTTTCTTTCTTTCTTTCTTTTTTTTTTTTTTTTTTTTTTGGGTTGGTTTTATCTTTTGTCCCTGTCCTACTAGTCATTTTCAGTTTTTAAGAGATTCTTATTCCCTATTGTCCCTTCCTAGTATTCTAAGCCTGAACAGACAGGCCGAAATAAACTGCTTTGAGTCCACTTTGGAGGTTGATGTTTAAATGACACACACTCATCTTAAGAGGCAGAAGCTGGACCGACGCTTGTACTCTAGCCCTAGGACTGGAGTGTAGCTTTGGCGCCGTTCCAGTTCTTGGATGCATGCAGCATTTAAACAGCATCCCACCAAAGTGACCCCAAGCAATCTTTATTTTGGCCTGTCAGTTTGGGCCCCAAAGACTGAGTACAAACTCTTTAAATTTTGATGTTAATCTGTTATTAATCATAAAATGTTTAGTCTGAAAAATCTTTATATTTTAAAAAATAATTTTAAAAATATCTACAAAAATACTTAAGAGAGGTTAGGTTTTAAATGCATGTTTTCATTTTCATTGGTTTCTAATGTGATCCATTTTTAATTTAAAAACCCCTACCATGTATTTCTATTTTATTCTTATTTTCTTGTATCTTGCATTACTCTTGTGAAATCTAACTCATGATGGCTTAGAATACCATTTCTTGATCCCATTTAGTTGATAGAATCATGATTTCATAGAGTTGGAACAGCCCACAAAGGACCATCCCGTCCAATCCCCTTGCCATGAAGGAACACAGAATCAAAAGCATCCCTGACAAGATGGACCATCCGCCTTGTTTAAAAAATCTCCAAAGAGGAGACTGCAAGGAAAAACAGCTCTTACTGTCAGGAAGGAGGTTTCCTCCAATGTTTAGGTGGAGAATTTCTTTTCCTGTAGTTTTCTGTAGTTCTCTGGAGCAGAGAAAACAAGCTTGCTCCCTCCTCAATGTGATACCCTTAAATACTAAACAGGCTATCATATCACCTCTTAACCTTCTCTTCTCTAGGCTAAGTCTTAGCCCCCAAGTCTGTCATAGGGTTTTATGGTTTCAGACTTTCACCTTTGGTTTGCCCTTCTCTGGACACGCTCCAGTTTCTCAACAACTTTTTGAATTTGGTGCCCAAATTGGACACAGTCTTCCAGGTAGCCCTGACCAAAGCGAATAGAGTGGTTACTATTACTTTCCTTGATCTAGACACTATATTTATATTGTGCAGCCTAGAATTGCATTGGCTTTTTTAGCTGCCTCATCATACTGTTGACCGTGTTCAGCTTGTGGTCAACTTAATAGTTTATGTCTTTATTCTTTTCCTCCATAAAGAGAGGTGGTAAATATATTTATCTGTTTCTTGTGGGAACAATATATATTCAACTCATTCACCTTTCTCAGGCAAGAAAAACCATTCCCAACAAAATTCCCAAAGTTGGGGCTAATAAAACAATCTACCTGACGTTCCCTCTCTCCCATTTCTTGCAATTAGTGGTGTTAACATAAGCACTCAGTTTGCAGTCATATACGGAAACGGATGGCCTGTGTTTAGCTATACGTGGAATTCCCTTTTACCTTCCCTCCAAATTGCCTTGACTGAGATCACAGTTAAATTGATGACTGTGCACTGTTACTTTTGTTACATAAGCAAAAGAAAAACAAAATAAAAAATTAACATCCCAATCAATTAATTTCTCACTGAGATCTTTTTAACAAATTAGGTCTACAAATTCTCATTTTCACTCGAGCAGGTTGTCAAATTTCAGAGCTCATAAATACTGAATTGATCATTTAGAAAGAAAACCAAAATTCCACAGTATGTTTAATGAACAGCAACAAGTTGTCACATTTCTAGTTATAGCCACACATCAACCAGATCTTCTGCAATTTCAGGGACATATTCTTTTTTTTCTTATGTATTTTTATTATCCAGTTTAAACTACAATAAAACTTACCGAAATTAAAAAAAGAGAAGGAAATATACTAATGTTTGAAATTTCTGTGATTTTTTTTTAAACCCAGAATGCTCTTTGGTTACTATGGTTATACCTGTGCCTCGTATTGTAAGAAATGTATGGAGATTCAAGATGTGTCAGTCACTTGCCAGTGCCCTGAGAAGGATGTACTGTTATTGGTCGATTCAACGGTGAAAGTGTGAATTAGTCCGTATTATTTATCAAAAAAATCTGAATTAATTCTTTTGAAAGGATGTGTTTTTTTTTTATTTTATGTAAAAGATTGCTAATTTTAAAACTTCCATAGAGGTTAAAGAATGAATTGAGCTATTTTTGTAGGCTTTTCATCTCTCAGGTAGAATCAAAGGCCTTCTGAAAGTACTTGCTTAAACATAGTAATATGTTGGGGGGGGGGAAATCCTCCACAGTTTAGTCTCCCTCCATCCACCCAGCATGCTAAGGTGGGTGTGCTGTAACCCCTTTATACCCAACCCTTCTATCCATTTCCCTCTTCTCCACAGTTTCTTTTCTGCTTTCTTTATATTGGAGAAATTGCACAGCCTATGATTTCCTGGTGGCTTCATAGTCTCCATGATAGAAAATAATAGGAAAGACACAATATACATATTCAAAACAGGTGGGTGGAATATACTTAATATACTAATTTACTACTACTACTAATACTACTAATAATAATATATGTTGTTCAACCCAAAACACAGCAATTTCCCCCTCCCAGGCTCCCTTCCCACCCAGGGCAGGTAAAAGAGAGCAAGAAGCCAAAACTTTCTTGATAGCATGACCTGTTTTAGCCAAGCTGGTCACATGTAGTATTCTCCCTTATTTTTGTTTACTAGTTGTCTTTGCAGGGAGGGAGTTGTTTCAGCTGCATCACTTGAATGATGTTAGGGGCTGCCTCTCTACAGAGGGGTATGCCAAAAAAAAAAAGTTTCTGTTCCATCTTGCCTTTCAGCTGAGAAGAGGAGCCAGCTCAACCTTTTTACTGCTGGAAGTGAGCATCTTAAAAGTAAAACCAATGTTACTTTTGCTTCCCACTTCCCCCCCCCCCCCACCTCCTTTGTGCCATTTGCTTGGAGGTGTCGTAACGGGGTTGCATAGAGAGTCATCCCACTTAGTTTCCTCTAGCTTGACCGTGCACTCAAGGATGACATCAGATTCAGAACCAAACTTTCTTAATCTATAATTATACATATTTAGGCATGAATACATTTTTTTAAAAATGTTTTGATGGTAACTGATCTCTGGCACTTACGTTTTCTTATAATTAAACTAAAAAGTCACGGAGACCCTGTTCCTGATGCTTAACCATATTTACATTCGTTTTCTAGAATGTTGATAACTTCCCTGACCTGATATTCCCTAAGCTTTCCATTCACTTAATAAGCTTTAATTAATTTTAAAAGAGCCACTTGGTCTAGAGCAGTGGTTCTTACCTTTTTCTTATCAGGAAACCCTGTAACAGTGGGAGTCCTCCCCCTTGTCTGATAATCTTCTTCCTAGAGTAACAAAGGGGATAAATGTTGTGAGGAGGGTAAAGTTGGCATTGTAATGAGGCTGGAGTATCACAAAGAAATGATAGGAGATAGCAATTGCCAATAGATGTTTAGATTGGCAGAAGACAAGGGAAGCTTTGAGATTTTTCTCAACAGGGTTATTTAAAAAACCCTTAAAAGACCCATGAGGGGTTCTTTAACCAAAGGGAGCTTTGGGGATGGACACTCTGACCCCCAGGAGCTGGGCAAGACTCAACAAAGGAGTTCCAGACTCAAGCCATGAACCATCAAGGACTACAAACCTATCAGATCTGTAATTCAATAGGAGATGTATTGCTAGTCTTGTCATGTTTTGGTTTATTTTTTCCTGTTGGCTGAAAATGCCTAATCTGTATCTACCCTGTAACTTTCAATCAGTGCCTGAAGGACAAGTGGTTCTTCATTGAGAGATGCCCCGTTGATGTTAAGTCCTTACATGGAATTAACCCTTTCCTTTAAGTACGCTGATTTCTCTGTTCCTCTTTCATGTGGCTTGGCTCGGGTATTCATCTCCTCACCAAGGATGGGGAGGAGAGGAGGCAAGAAGTCTTTGCCGCAGAAAAGTACCCCCAAAGTAACTTACTACTGTGTTATTAGAGAAAAGGAGGGCCAATTCAGTAGGTGGTGGAAGCTTAGTTCATTTAGCTGGTCTAAGGGTCCCATCCAGCTAAGACAGAAGCAGGAGGGAGGAACGAGAGACCCCCTCACAGATCCTCTAAAATCTTTTGTTACCACAGACCCCAAGACCTAATTCAAGATTTAAAAAGCCAGCAGCAGACAAACAACAACCAACATAATACTGAACACTGAACCATAAGTAATTGCACCATCATTAAATCTTTATCAGAGGTGCCAGAGGGAAGACTTTTCTCGCTGTTCTTCCCATCAGTTTGCACTAGAATAATAAATAATAATAATATAAAATTTATTTATATAACCGCCCTTCTAAGAAATCAGGGCGGTGAAAAACAGAGGTAAAAAGTACAATTAGACAGATCAATACAAATACATTATAAACCGTAAAAACAGAGTTCTATAAATAATAGAGATACATGTTGGCAAAAAATGCTGACATGACATTGGGGGGGGGAGAATTACTGGTTTGGGTAAGCTTGTTCGAAGAAGTGGGTTTTTAACCCCTTCCTGAATTGAGGGTAGGGAGGTGGCTGGCGGCGCTCAAAGGGCAGCGCGTTCCAGAGGTTGGGGGTGGATGGAAAAAGCCCTCCTAGAGGTGGAGTTATATTTCACTCTGGAAACTCTTAACAATAGCTGCCCTGAAGATCGAAGTGCGCGGGGCGGATGGGGGGGGATTGTACGGAGAGAGCGGGTCCTCCAGGTACCCTGGGCCCAAGCCATTTTAGGGCTTTATAGGTAATAACCAAAACACTTGTATTGCGCCCGGAAGCGAATAGGCAGCCAAGTAAGTCTTTAAGGACTGGAGTTATATGCTGGTCCTGGCAGTGACCAGTGACCAGACGGGCTGCCAATTCTGCCACAAGTTTGAGCTTCCGGGTTGGTACAAGGGTTGCCCATGTAGAGCGCATTGCAGAAATCCAAACGAGAGGTTTACCCAGGGCCGTGTACAACATTTCAAGGTCCTCCCCGGTCAAGGGTAGGGACCACAGCTGGCGTATAGCCGAAGCTGATAAACAGGTGCTCCTGACCGTCGCATCCCACCTGAGATGTAAGGTGGGCGACGAGTCCAGGAGCACCCCCAAGCGCGTACAGAGTCCTTCACGGAACGCTGATCGTTCAGGACAGGTGGGGAAACCACTGCCAACCCCGGACCGGGGGGGGAACCTATCACCAGTACTTCCGTGCTCTCTGGATTCAGGATGGGAGGAACAGCACTGCAAAAACCACCCAGCCAGCTTGCCTTGGCTTTGTCATTTGGGTGCTTTGCTGCTGGGGAGGTGGTGGGGTTGAGCGTTTCAACCCTGTCTAGCTTTCTGTACCTCTTAATGGACAGCCCCCTAGTAGCCATGGACCACAAGATAAGAACCAGTGTCTAGAGTCTTGGTTAACATGCATTTCACAAGCATCCAAGGAAGGAAGGGGGAGTTAGGTCTCCCTAAATTTTGAAGTGAAATCTATTTCTCAGTAAAGAGTACAAGACTTCCTTTGACTCTTAAAATGGGTTTAACGAAAACAATTGTGGCATCTTTACTTGACGAGGGGATTGGGAATCCCTTTGATATCCTCTTATATCCCACCCCCCCCGGAGAGTTGGAGGATGGATACAGTGTTCACAAAACCATACCTTACTTATCAATATATTAAATGAAAAATATGGAAAAATAATTTAGAAATCCTGATCTGTGTCACATAGATTATAGCTCTCTTGTGTGCTTTTCAGGTCACCCTCTGATTTCTTACCAAAACTATCATAGAATTTCTTGACAAGCTTATATCAGAGGGATTAACCATGCCTTCCTCTAAGCTAAGAGGGTATGAGTTGGCTGAGGCTACCTACTGGTTTTCCACATCTGAGTACGGGATTGGCCCCGGTCTCCCAGAGTCCTACCCCAATACTCAAACACTACACCACCACTGGCTCCCTATAACTATCATTGGACATATTAATATTTGGTGATATACGGGAGAACATCTCACTTGATCTAATGACTGTATAAACAGTACATTCATTATATAATTAAAATATTTTTCTCTTGCTTCCAGGCATCAGGCATCCAAAATGTCCTCACAATGCCCCTGGTGGTATTATGATGGACATTGTTACTATTTTGAAAAGGAAATGAAGGGGCCCACATGCATGGGCAAATCTACAGTGTTCCTATTATAAGATGGTAAACTTTGCTAGGTTGACGTTTGCAAAAGAGAGGTAGAAGGTTATTGTGCATGAGCACAGGGATTATTTGGGGGGCAATGCCAGTTATGTTGGGAAGTTTATAAGCTTTGGTTATTTTCTGTTTTCAGAAAGGGGTGTCAGGTACTTGAAAGAAATCAATCACCCACCATGTTCAGCCAATAGCAATAGCAAGTACATTTCTATACCGCTTACTCAGTACACTAAGCACTCCCTAAGCGGTTTACAAAGTTGTAAATCTGGATACTCATTTTAGGACTTCGGAAGAATGCAAAAGCCTGAGTTGAGCTTGAAGCCCTGTTCTTGGTATTGAACTCGCACACCTTATGGTTTGTGAAGTGCGTGGCTGCAGTGCAGAATTTAGCTACTGTGCCACGGGGGGCTCCAGGGTTCAGTCCAAAGTTATGTGTGTAAGGGATGCCAGTTTTACTCAGAAGATGGTTTGTTTTTTTTCAGCTATTACTCTCTAATAATAGGATTTTCTGGCACGTTATTCAAGGGGAAGGGGGTCACCCTGGCTATTCTCTGAGGCTGCAGATGAGGTGACTTGTCAAAGGTCACCCAGGGTTTTTTATGCTCGATGGGGAATTTGAACCTTGGAGAGGTCCTAGTTTAATGTTAAAAACACTACCCACATTGGCTCTGATTGCCTAGGATCACCAAAATCAACAGTGACTGGGGCACACAACACAAAAACAAAACAACAACAGCAACAACAACTCCTCTCTAAGTATGAGCTTAATGATATTTGAATTCAGACAGCGCTACCTATTCCAGTTTTAAAAGGGTTGATGGGATGTGTGCCAATGTCCCAGTAGTAGTAGACAGCCCTTGATGACATGCATAGTACAGTACATGTAGACAATAACTCTATTCTGAATTAATATTAAACAAATCCTTTGACTAAAAGAAGGTAAATTATTGGAGAAGAAAATAAGATTACTTTTTATAAACTTAGTTTATTAAAATTACACAATGCTACCTGTACTTCTGCTATTCTCATCATCTAGCACTTCTTCTTGCTTCATTTTGTATTGTCCTCCCAAGTGTTTTTCTTGGTATTAGACATTCAGCAGTGGCTTACCAGTGTTTCTTTCTGTGCAGACTAACAGAGTCAGCTGTGGTGCCACTGCCTTGCTCTGAGGATGCTCTGCCAATAAAACTTCTATTAATAAAATAAATATTACTGCTGCTGTGTTTTGGGGCGTGCAATGTCTAAACACCATGCCCCGGATGCACCCCAATCTGGCACTTTTTTTACCTTCTGTTTTCAGGCCATAGTTACTCTTAAAGATAATGAATTATAAAAACTCATTACATATAATTAGAGTCTAATATCAAGAACTATGAATCCCTAGAAAAAAACTGGTATTTAGCAAAATTTCTTTTGGACTATATTTTTTTTTAAAGCCAGCATATTCTCCTGATTACCGCAGCGACAGAAAGCCATTCAAACCTAAACCAAATAAGATAGATGATATAATCCCCCCCAATGTTTTTAGAGGCAAATCCTTAGATACTCATCTCTGGCAATTAAGATTGTACTAATTTTTAATATACATCAATACACAAACGAAAGTGGGACTCATAACATTCCATATTTTACCATACCATGATGCAAAATTATTCACTAGTTAGTAGATTGATTAGGCACTCCTGAACAAGTGACAATCAGAGCACACAGGTACATTTATACGCTTTCTGTTGCCATTTGACATTGAACATGGTCTTATTAATTTAAAACGTTGCAAAAAATTGAATGCGGTAGGTACTCTTTCTTTAATGTCATGCTAGCTTTGTACTCAACAACAGGAAAAGAATATATACTCATGATTACAACTTATTCCCCATTACATTCTGCAGGAGAAAACAGGTTTGCCATCCTATAACATTGTTATTGCCAGCAGGAAGTAAGCCAGGCTGGTGAATTAAGAAACACAACAATTATTTTCAGACACACGATGCCCTCTGTGAGGAAGAAAACTGAGTTGCTACCCATTTTGTTTTCAGGTTAGGTACACTAGCAGAGCATTGAAGTGTCTAAATAGCGGACAAATTCTCATAGAAGCAGTATGTGGGCCCTCAACATGTGCTGGAGTGGGATGCAGGACCCTGTTGAAGTGGGAAAAATGTGAGGTCCTCAGTTCAACTAGGGTCAACAGACAACATCTGGTAGGGTTTGTCCT
>NC_056523.1:107140688-107201179 GCF_019175285.1 Sceloporus undulatus
GATTGGATCTACTACATGAGCTGAAGTTCGAGACACAAGAAAAAATCGTGAAGGAGAAGAGCAGGGAGCTACTGGAGGAACTCATGAAGACGGAAAGAGGATATTATTACATCAAAGTAGATTAATAATAAGAAGTGGGATGAATTAGGGATAAGCTGGGGGGGGGGGTTGAGGATGTATTTCTCCTCCAGAAACTGTGAGAACCTCTCCTCCCCCAGGGTTCAGGGTAATAGGGTTCAGAAGGAAAAAAGGGGGGATACTGTGGGGGGGGATGGGGAGAGGGAGGGAAGGAAGGAGTAGAGAGGAGGAAAGGATAGGTGCTTCACAATAAGGACCAAATAATAATAATAATAATAATAATAATAATTTTTACCCCGCCTTTCCATAAAAAATTATCAAGGTGGCTTACAAGAAAACTTTTACGATTATGATGGTTAATAAATTAAGAGTTACAACATTAAATGTTACAGAGTTGGGATCCATTATGAAAAGGAGGAAAATGGAAGCTTTATTAAATAAGGATAGGGCAGATATAATCTTTTTACAAGAAACACATCAAGTGAAAGAAGGGGCTAATGAATTAAGATTAAGGTGGGCAGCTATGTATGAGAAAGCATATGGGATTTCTAAAGCAAGGGGGTAGCAATCATATTTAAAAAATGGCTTCCAAGTTTCTAAGGTTAAAAAGGATGAAAATGGAATATTTATACCTCTGCAGGGAAAAATGGAACAAGAAGAATATACATTGGTAAATATATATGCTCTGAATGAGAAACAGGTAGAGAAGGTATTTAAAGAAGTGGAAAACGTAAGAAAGGTGTTATAGTAATGGCAAGGGATTTTAATAAGGTAATGGATAAATGGAAGGACAAATCTATTCCCACTGTAGGAGAAAGATATAACAATATTAGAGACCTGAATAAAATGATGAATAGAAAGGAGTTAAAAGATGTTGGGAGGGTATTAAAGCAAGATGAAACAAAATTTACTTATTATTCACATAAGAATTATCTAAAAATTTACTTCCAATGGTAAGACAATGGATCATTAATTAAATAGATACCCTGAGACCTTGCCATTCAACAACAGAATGGTACACAGATCAACATGTTAATCGCTTCCTCTCGACCAATAGTGTGTATGTATATGTATGTATGTATGTGTATATATATATATATATATACATATATATATATATATATATATATCCCACTCTCTTCCATGCCAGCATTCTCTAAAGATGCCAGCCACAGCTGCTGGTGAAACATCAGGAATAAACTCTTCTAGAACAAGGCCTCATAGCCTGAAGAACCCACAAAAAACTATGGATGCCAGCTGTGAAAGTCTTCGCCTTAATAATAATAATAATAATAATAAAACTTTAATTTATATCCTGCTTTTTGTTACCACAATCAAAGCGGTGTACAACCTTTTTAAAAAACACAATATATACAATCCCCCCCTCACATTAATACTTGCTGTTTCCCCATTAACCCCAGTGGTGATAATGGAAAAATTCCCAACAAATTTAAAGACAGAATTGGAGAAGAGATTAAGAAAACAGAAAATAATTAAAACAAAAGACTGGGTAAAAAAAGATGGGTATAGGGGAACAAATAAAAGAGAGACTACAAGGGATAAATGTATCTTGGTTAAATTGTATACAACTAGAACAATGGATAATGAAATGGATAAGGGAAAATAATGAATGCAGAGAATATACAAGATTTGAAAACATGATTATACAAAGGGAAAATAAAGAACAGAATGAAATGTTAAAAGGTACCACAAGTGAAATTTATAAAATATTATTGGAAACTGAAGAACTAAATGATTACTTTAAAGAAATATGAGGTTATGATTTGGAGCAACCAATAAGTAAACAGAGTTGGGGAAAAATATGGGATTTGCATATACTGAAAATAAAAGAGAATTATTATAAGTTGGTTTGGAGATGGTACCTGACTCCACTATGATCAAGTTAAATAGGACTCTGGCTCCTATATCCACATGTGGTGTAGTTGCTACAAAGCTAAAATCACCCCTCTCTATATATTCTCTGCTGAAATTCCATAGACTTCAAGGAGGTCATTCAGTAGCACCTACTATCAAGGTTTATCAAAGAAAAATTGTTTCTCAGTTATTATACAGAGCAGAAATTTGGGGCTACAAAAGTGTCTCAGATTTAGAAACTGTTCAGAACTTATTTTTAAGATCCATGTTGGCTGTCCCTAAGTGTACCCTTGTCTCTTTTCTGAGAGCAGAAAAAGGCCAAACGATTCTTCAGGCAGGTACACATACTGCTCTTGCCTTCTACTGGCTAAAGTTGTTATCCATGAGTGATTCCAGGCTCCCCAAAAATGTTTTTTATAACAATTATCTGTTAACTCTCCAAGCTCCTGGGTAATCTATACAGTAGTTAGAACAATATTGCAGAGCTATGAGCTTAATGTGGACTCACTTCCAAATTATGCCACCCGTACAGTCAAGCAACTGATTAAAGAGAAAAGTCATCTTGCTTCCAAATGGGCCGATCTTCAGTCACTCTTGAACTCGTCTTTTTCTTTTTGGTACCCATTGTACGAGACATCATACAAAACATTGTTTGGGCTAGAGCATTACTTTATTAATCTTACTCTGGCCCTTGCTAGAAAAGCATTTACACTCTAAGGTACCAATGTATGCCTTCTGCCCATTTGACAGGCAGATAATAACACTCCTGTCCATCTAAGACTATGTATCTGCAAAACCGGGGAAGTGGAGAATATCGAACATTACCTTTTACATTGTTCTCTGTATATATCTCCTAGACATAGGTTTCTTGAATGTATTTTACATTCCCTTTTCGATAGATCTTGGTTTCCGCAGATTTGTGTTCTTTTGGCCAGCAACAATGTATTTGTTACTTCTATTGTAGCAAAATTTGGTTTAGCTGCTAGCAAGATTAGAATCAGTTTTCTCCATCGGAATGATGGCTAGAACCGTTCTAGTTTTATATTTTTATTATTTTATCATTTATGATGTATTATTGTTTTTTGTTGATGGGTCTCTCTTACTAATTTTACTATGTTGTTTTATTTGTGCTTTTTGTGCCTTTTTTAAATACTGTTTTTGTATTTACTGTTTGGGTCTATTTTATATTGTGACGGCTTTTAGCTTTTAACAGTAAACTTCTATTCTTCTAATAAAACCCATAAGTACAGAAATTCTGGCAAATGGTATTTGAAGAAATAAGAGATAATAATAATAATATGTTTTATTTATAGACCGCTATTCTGCAATGATCATACGCGGTGTACAGTAAAAATTGTAATACAATACAAAATACAAGGTGACAGTTAAAGGGGGAGAAGTCTCGTCCTTCAGGCAGTTCCTGATGTTGCTGGGTCTGCCTGATCGCTCCCTCTGAGGCCAAGATGACAGTTGAGGAGGGAGGGGCCTCTTCCTTCAGGCAGTCCCTGATGTTGCTGGGTCTGCCTGATCGCTCCCTCTGAGGCCAAGATGACAGTTAAAGAGGGAGGGGCCTCTTCCTTCAGACAGTCCCTGATGTTGCTGGGTCTGCCTGATCGCTCCCTCTGAGGCCAAGATGACAGTTAAGGAGGGAGGGGCCTCTTCCTTCAGGCAGTCCCTGATGTTGCTGGGTCTGCCTGATCGCTCCCTAATTGGACACAGTCTTGAAATCAGCCCAGATATCACTTTATTATCAATTTTTGATAAGATTAATCATACTTAAGCTATTAAAGATTTGATTACAAATTTATTGACAGCAGCAATATTAATAATATCAAGAAAATTGAGAATTCAAGGTAGCTATCAAATAGAAGAATGGTCTAAGAAATAAAAAAATTTGGGATATTGCTATTCATGATAAATTACATGTAAATTTAAAGTTAAAAAATAGATTATGGAAGAGGAATGATTTTGCAGTGGTATGGAATATATTTATAGAGGATGTTTTCATAAGAAAAAAGAGGTGTATGAGAGTCATTGCAATTTTGGAAAACTGATTAATTCAATGGTATATACAGTGCTGGAAGTAGGGTGCACTGTGTAGTAGGGTTGAAAAGATTTATCTATTTTTAAGTTTAATTATGTGGTTTTTTAAAATTATAAATAATTTTTTTTAAAGAAGCAATTGAGAAAATTGTGGCATGTCTTGGATGCATTTTAACATGCTTCAAGAAGATTGGGAGATCTCTGTTGGGAGCAGTTGTTGATCACTCAGTTTATAGTGCAGCTACTTCCTCTGCACTAGCAACAATTGCACCACACCCTCTTAGATAAATGTAGGACAGTGACATGGCCTTCATCTTCCACATTGTATGCCACTGCTGTTAGGTTGCCTTTGAATCAGAAGAGGCTTCCTTTGGAAGATGCATATTATATCTTGAGGTACTCATGTAAGTGATATGCCTCTGTTCACCCACCCATTGGTAGGGGAGCTTTGGTATGTCCCATGCTAGGATGTTTCCACCTCCATTGCTGGAAAAAAATGTAGTTGGAAATATCTTCCCCACCCAGAACAGAGGAGGCTGTTTCCATTGACTCTGCAAGGGTGGTTGTTAGTTACTTTTAGTTTGAGTTTATGGTAGTTTCTATTTATTATACTTATATTTGCATTGAATGCTCTCTGAGTCTGTTTTGTATCCTTGGCTGTAATATTGACTGAGGGATGGTGGGGGTTGTTCCCTCTGGTGGTGACTCCTTCAAGTCTGTTTTCCTGCCTACCAGAGCGATCAACCCATGCTAGGATATTTCCACCTACATCACTGAAAATGAACATCTCACAGGTAAGAACCAATGTTCCCTTTTCACGTACTACACTAAGGGCTATTCTAACTCATGCAAAACTAGATACATTTGCTGTAGATAAAAACCCTTTAGTAATTCACCAATCATGTATTTTTGCATCCAGGCTAAGACTTAGTGGAAGCCAGTTTGGAAGATGTGTAAGCCTTGATTCAGCTAACCATACTGCTCTGAGGCTTGAATGCGATAAAAAACACAAATGGATTTGTAAGAGGCAAGAGTGTAAGTTTTATAGTATGGTTCTGAAGATGAAGAAGATATATATTTCAAAGTGTATTTATGTTGCTCTTGACAGAATGTGAATAAGGTATACTCCTTTGATTAATTCCTATTCCCTGATATGGAAAGATGCCAGGCTGCACATGTATCCTTCATCACATTTAAAAATCAAGGACCTCCATATGAGAAAAACAGCCATGCACCCTGACAGAGTTTGCCTAGCAGATTAGTCAAGTTACTCCTGAGAAGAAGAGGGCTTTCCCTTGAGATGCTCTGTCTGTGGTGAGGTAACAATCAGCAGGGCATATCCATTCTGTGTGAAAAATTCTATAATATTCCAAAAAATGTTATGACAGAATTACAGATTCCCTCTTGTAGTTGTGCCTTTCTTCACACTCATTTCCTCCTCTGTCTATACACACAAGGTCACTGAACACAAGAAGGCCAAAATAGTGTTTAAGAAAGGCATGAGACTTCTTTTGGTTTTGTGGAATACTCTTTATTCTGCACCCAGAAACACACACAAAAAAATCAAGTTATTTTAGCCCCTGAAATATACTGGAATTTCCATGGGGTCAGAAAATATCCCAGAAGTAACTCCTTTGGTTCCTGGTGTTACAGTACAAGAGGCATGGGAGAAAACAGTGGCATACATGCTTACAACCCTTTCTTCACTGTCCTATAGTCCAGCTGCCACTCTACTGTCTGCGTGCAAAACTGTTTTCTTCCCTAAAATATTGGCATCTCTGATTTGAACTACTAGTTAATGTTTGTTCTCTTTGCTTAATGCAAAAATAAACAATACACACATCTCCCACACACAATCAGAAGCATACAGTTCTGTGATTAATTAATTATACTTGGAAATTGTTACCTGATGAGATGTGTGAAAGGAAAAAGAAAGCTATAAAAAGCTATTCAGGCAAAATGGCATAGCCAAGTATAAAGAACATAATTTAAAACATATTTGAAACATTCCAAAAGCATCCTTGTGTTAGAATTCAAAGTGGAGATTTCTTCCCCCCGCCTTTTTTTCTTCTCAGTGGAAGACCTTTTTGATGTCTATACTGATCAATTTTTGTCAGGACCTCTAGACCCAATGTTTTATACATCTCTTTCTAATGCTGTAATGGACTGCTTAAGTAATTCAAACTGCACTGGGATAGTGCAGGATTACCAGTACTTCAGAAGAACAACAGGCATTAATACAATTATTACTTATGATGAAACTGCAACTTCATATGTAAGACGAGGTATGTTGGTGTATTTGAAATGAGGATCAGCAAAAACCTTTATATTTTGAATATACTTTTATTATTATTATTATTATTACTATTATTACAATAAAATATTCCAGCTTAATTCATATTTGTGTTCATATTGTTCTTACAATAACATATTTTCTTCTGTTTCCATTTGTTCCTATCTTCTATAAGACTTCCCCCCATATCTTTAGTTTACCTTCTCATAACATAATCATGCTTTGTTGTCCCTTTCCCCAGTACTTGTTATACAAATTACCTTTAGAATTCTAAATAATAAATTTCTCATCATTTTCCACAATAAAGTGTAGCATGTTTTGCCTTTTTCGTTCCCCTTTGCTTATATTTAGCTCTTGATTTTAGTATTGTCATTTAATCATCTTTTCTTTTTTGTTATTAATTTCTCATTAGTTGTTTGTGTATCTGATGAAATCCTGTTTTTCCAAATGTTTCTTATTTCCTCATTTTTGTTTTGTCTTTTTCAACTGTAATTTTAACATTTTTCTTTTCTTTTCTTTCTTTCTTTCTTTCTTTCTTTTTTTTTTTTTTTTTTTTTTGGGTTGGTTTTATCTTTTGTCCTGTCCTACTAGTCATTTCAGTTTTTTTAAGAGATTCTTATTCCCTATGTCCCTTCCTAGTATTCTAAGGGCCTGAACAGACAGGCCGAAATAAAACTGCTTTGAGTCACTTTGGAGGTATGATGTTTAAATGACACACTCATCTTAAGAGGCCAGAAGCTGGACCGACGCTGTACTCTAGCCCTTAGGACTGGAGTGTAGCTTTGGCGCAGTTTCCAGCTTCTTAGGATGCATGCAGCATTTAAACAGCATACCACCAAAGTGACCCAAAGCATCTTTATTTTGGCCTGTCAGTTTGGGCCCAAAGACTGAGTACAAAACTCTTTAAATTTTAGATGTTAATCTGTTATTAATCATAAATGTTAGTCTGAAAAATCTTTATATTTTACAAAAATAATTTTTAAAAATATCTACAAAAATACTTAAGAGAGGTTAGGTTTTAAATGCATGTTTTCATTGTCATTGGTATTCTAATGTGATCCATTTTTTAATTTAAAAAACCTAACATGTATTTCTATTTTATTCTTATTTTTTCTTGTATCTTGACATTAATCTTTGTGAAATCTAAACTCATGATGGCTTAGAATACCATTTCTTGATCCCATTTAGTGATAGAATCATAGATTCATAGAGTTGGAACAGACCACAAGGACCATCCAGTCCAATCCCCTGCCATGAAGGAACACAGAATCAAAGCATCCCTGACAGATGGACCATCCAGCCTCTGTTTAAAAATCTCCAAAGAAGGAGACTGCAAGGGAAAACAGCTCTTACTGTCAGGAGGTTCCTCCTAATGTTTAGGTGGAATTTCTTTTCCTGTAGTTTTCCTGTAGTTCTCTGGAGCAGCAGAAAACAAGCTTGCTCCATCCTCAATGTGATACCCCTTCAAATACTTAAACAAGGCTATCATATCACCTCTTAACCTTCTCTTCTCTAGGCTAAGTATACTTAGCTCCCTAAGTCTGTCATAGGGTTTTATGGTTTCCAGACCTTTCACCATTTTGGTTGCCCTTCTCTGGACACGCTCCAGTTTCTCAACATACTTTTTGAATTATGGTGCCCAGAATTGGACACAGTCTTCCAGGTAAGGCCTGACCAAAGCAGAATAGAGTGGTACTATTACTTTCCTTGATCTAGACACTATATTTATATTGATGCAGTCTAGAATTGCATTGGCTTTTTTAGCTGCCTCATCATACTGTTGACTCGTGTTCAGCTTGTGGTCAACTTATAAGTTTATGTCTTTATTCTTTTCCACCATAAAGAGAGGTGGTAAATGTTATTATTTATCTTGCTTCTCTGTGGAGAACAATATATATTCAACTCAGTCACCTTTCTCAGGCAAGAAAACCATTCCCAACAAATTCCCAAAGTATGAGGGCTATAAAACACTCTACTGATGTTCCCTCTCTCCCATTTCTTGCAATTAGTGGTGTTAACCATAAGACTCAGTTTGCAGTATAATACGGAAGGATGGCCTGTGTTTAGCTATACAGTGGAATTCCCTTTTACCTTCCCCTCAAATTGCCTTGACTGAGATTCACAGTTAAAATTGAATGACTGTGGCACTGTTACTTTTGTTACATAAGCAAAAGAAAAACAAAATAAAAAATTAACATCCCAATCAATTAATTTCTCACTGAAATATCTTTTTAACAAATGAAGTGTCTGCAAATTCTCATATTTCAATCGAGCAGGTGTCAAATTTCAGAGCTCATAAATACTTGAATTGATCATTTAGAAAACCAAAATTCCAGTATGTTTAATGAACAGCAACAAGTTGTCACATTTCTAGTTATAGCACACTCAACCAGATCTTCTGCAATTTCAGGGGCATATTCTTTTTTTCTTATGTATTTTTATTAACAGTTTTAAAAGTACAATAAAACTTACAGAAATTAAAAAGAGAAGGAAAATATACTAATGTTGAAATTTCTGTGATTTTTTTTTAAACACAGAATGCTCTTTTGGTTACTATGGTTATAACTGTGCCTCGTATTGTAAGAAATGTTATGGAGGATTCAGATGTAGTTCAGTCACTGGCCAGTGCCCTGAAAGGATGTACTGTATTGGTCGATTCAAAGGTGAAATGTGTGAATTAGGTACTGTATTATTTATTTATATATTGATCTTTCTGTTTATGGCACAAATCAAAATAAATCTGAATTAATTATTTTGAAAGGATGTGTTTTTTTAATTTTATTTTATGGGAAAAGATTTGCTAATTTTAAACTTCAATAGAGGTTAAAGAATGAATTGAGCATATTTTTGTAGGCTTTCATCTCTCAGGTAGAATCAAAGGCCTTCTGAAAGTACTTGCTTAAACAGTAATATGTTGGGGGGGGGGGAAATCCCTCCACAGTTTATGTCTCCATCCATCCACCCAGCATGCATAAGGTGGGGTGTGCTGTAACCCCTTTATACCCAACCCTTATATCCATTTACATCTTTCTCCAAGTTTCTTTTCTTGCTTCTTTATATTTTGGAGAAATTGCACAGCCTATGAATTTCCTGGATGTGCTTCATTAGTCTCCATGATAGAAAATAATAGGAAAGACAAAATATACATATTCAAAAACAGGTGAATATACTAATATACTAATATACTAATATTACTACTACTACTACTACTACTACTACTACTAATAATAATAATAATAATAATAGTATGTTCAAACCCAACACAGCAATTTCCCCCTCCACAGGCTCCCTTCCCACCCCTAGGCAGGTAAAAGAGAGCAAGAAGCCAAAACTTTCTTGATAGCATGACCTGTTTAGCCAGCTGGTCACATGTAGTATTCTCCCTTTATTTTTGTTTACTAGTTGTCTTTGCAGGGAGTTGTTTCAGCTGCATCACTTGAATGATGTTAGGTGGGCTGCTCTCTACAGAGGGTATGCCAAAAAAAAAAGTTCTGTTCCATTCTTGCCTTTCAGGCTGAGAAGAGGAGCAGCTCAACCTTTTTACTGCTGGAAGTGAGCATCTTAAAAGTAAAAACCAATGTTACTTTTGCTTCCACTCCCCCCCCCCACCTCCTTTGGCCATTTGCTGGCAGGTGCGTAACGGGGTGCAATAGAGAGTCATCCCACTTAGTTCCTATAGCTTGACAGTGCACTCAAGGATGACATCAGATTCAGAACCAAAATCTTCTTAATAATATAATTATACATATTTAGGCATGAAATACATTTTTTTAAAAAATGTTTTGATGGTAACTGATATACTGGCAATTACGTTTCTCTATAATTAAACTAAAAGTCACAGGAAGACCCTGTTCCTGTGCTTAAACATATTTACATTCGTTTCTAGAATGTATGATAACTTCCCTGACATGAATATTCACTAAGCTTTCATTCACTTAATAAGCTTTAATTAATTTTAAAAGAGCCACTTGGTCTAGAGCAGTGGTTCTTAACCTTTTCTTTATCAGGAACCCTGTAACAGTGGGAGTCCTCCCCATTGTCTGATAATCTTCTTCCTAGATAACAAAGGGATAAATGTGTGAGGAGGTAAAGTTGCATTGTAATGAGGCTGAGTATCACAGAAATGATGAGATAGCAATTGCCAATAAGATGTTCAGATTGGCAGAAGCACAAGGGAAGCTTTGAGATTTTTCTCAACAGAGGTTATAAAAACCCTTAAAAAGACCATGAGGGGTTCTTTAACAAAGGGAGCTTGGGGGATGGACACTCTTGACCCCACAGGAAGCTGGGCAAGACTCAACAAAAGGGTCCAGACTCAGCCATGAACATCAAGGACTACAAACCTATCAGATCTGTAAATACAATAGGAGAATGTATTAGCTAGTCTTGTCAGGTTTTGGTTATTTTTCCTGGTTTGGCTGAAATGGCCTAATCTGTATCTAACCTGTAACTTTCAATCAGTGCCTGAAGGACAAGATGGTTCTTCATATGAAGAGATGCCCCGTTGATGTTAAGCTCCTTACATGGAATGAAACCTTTTCCTTTAAAAGTACTGCTATTTCTCCTGTTCCTCTTTCATGTGGCTTGGCTCGGTATTCATCTCCTCACCAAGGATGGGGAGGAGAGGAGGAAAGTCTTTGCAGCTTCAGAAAGTACCCCAAAGTAACTTACTACTGTGTTATTAGAGAAAAGGAGGGCCAATTCAGTAGGTGGTGGAAGCTTAGTTCATTTAAGATGGTCTCAAGGGGTCCCATCCAGCTAAGGCAGAAGCAGGAGGGAGGAAAGAGACCCCTCACAGATCCTCTAAATATCTTTTGTTACCACAGACCCCAAAGACCTAATTCAAGATTTAAAAGAGCAGCAGCAGCAACAACAACAACAACAATAATAACTGAACACTGAACCATTAATAATTGCACCATCCATTAAATCTTTACTCAGAGGTGCCAGAGGGAAGACGTTTCTCCTGTTTCTTCCCATCAGTTTGCAGCTAGAATGGATGGAACAGCACTGCAGAAAACCACCCAGCCAGCCTTTGCCTTGGTTCTTGTCATTTGGGTGCTTTGCTGTGGGGAGGTGGTGGGTTGAGCAGTCTTCAACCCTTCTAGCTTTCATGTACCCTCTATAATGACAGCCCCCTAGTAGTCCATGGACCACAAGATAAGAACCAGTGGTCTAGAGTCTTGGTAAACATGCATATTCCAAAAGCATCCCAAGGAAGGAAGGGGGAGTTAGCTCTCCCTAAATTTTGAAGTGAAATCTATTTCTCAGTAAAGAGTACAAGACTTTCCTTTGACTCTTAAAATGGGTTTAACGAAAACAAATTGTGGCATCTTACTTGAAGAGGGGATTGGGAATCCATATTGATATCCTCTTATCTCCCCCCCCCCCCAGGAGAGTTGGAGATACAGTGTTCACAACAATACTTTAATATCAAATATAAAATGAAAATATGGAAAAATAATTTAGAAATCCTGATCTGTGTCACATAGATTATAGCTCTCATTGTGTGCTTTCAGATCACCTCTGATTTCTTACAAAACTATCATAGAATTTTCTTGACAAGCTTTATTCAGAGGAGATTAACCATTGCCTTCCTCTAAGCTAAGAGGGTATGAGTTGGCTGAGGCTACCTACTGGGTTTCCACATCTGAGTAGGGATTTGGCCCCGGTCTCCCAGAGTCCTACCCCAATACTCAAACCACTACACCACACTGGCTCCCTATAACTATCATTGGACATATTAATATTTGGTGATATAGGGAGATACATCTCACTTGATCTAATGACTGTATAAACAGTACATTTCATTATATAATTAAAATATTTTTCTCTTGCTTCCAGGCATCAGGCATCCAAAATGTCCTCACAATGCCCCATGGTGGTATTATGATGGACATTGTTACTATTTTGAAAAGGAAATGAAGGGGCCACATGCATGGGCAAATCTACAGTGTTCCTATTATAAAGATGGTAAACTTGCTAGGATTGACGGTGCAAAAGAGAAGGTATTGTGCATGAGCAAAGGGATTATTTGGGGGCAATGCCAAGTTATGTTTGGAAAGTTTATAAGCTTTGGTTATTTTCTGTTTTCAAGAAAGGGTGTCAGAGATACTTTGAAAAGCAATCAATCACCACCACTGTTCAGCAATAGCAATAGCAAGTACATTTCTATACCGCTTATCAGTACACTTAAGCACTCCCTAAGCGGTTTACAAAGTGTAAATCTGGATACTCATTTTAGGACTTCGGAAGAATGCAAGCCTGAGTTGAGCTTGAGCCCTTTTGCTGGTATTGAACTCGCAACCTTATGGTTTGTGAGTGAGTGGCTGCAATGCAGGCATTTAGCTACTGTGCCACCGGGGCTCCAGGGTTCAGTCCAAAGTTATGTGTAGTAAGGGATGCCAGTGTTACTACAGAAGATGGTTTTTGTTTTTTCAGCTAATCTACTCTCTAATAATAGGATTTTCTTGGCACGTTTATTCAAGGGGGAAGGGTCACCATGGCTATTCTCTGAGGCTCAGAGAGTGTGACTTGCCAAAGGTCACCCAGTGGGTTTTTTATGCTCAATTGGGGAATTGAACCTTGGAGAGTCCTAGTTTAATGTTAAAACCACTACACCACATTGGCTCTGGATTGCCTTAGGATCACCATAAATCAACAGTGACTTGGAGGCACACAACAACAACAGCAACAACAACTCCTCTCTAATTATGAGCTTAATGATATTTGAATCCTACAGACAGCGCTACCTATTCCATTTTAAAAATGGTTGATGGGATTGTGCCAAGGTCCCAGTAGTAGCAGCCCTTAGATGACATGCATAGTACAGTACATGTAAGACAATAACTCTATTCTGAATTATATATAAACAAATCCTTTGACTAAAAGAAGGTAAATTATATGGAGAAGAAAATAAAAGATTACTTTTTATAAACTTAGTTTATAAACTTACACAATGCTACCTGTACTTCTGCTATTCCTGAATCTCATCATCTAGCACTTCTTCTTGCTTCATTTTGTATTGTCTCCCATAGTGTTTTCTTGGTATTAGACATTCAGCAGTGGCTTACCAGTGTTTTTTTCTGTGCAGTACTAACAGGAGTCAGCTGTGGTGCCACTGCCTTGCCTCTGAGAGATGCTCTGCCAATATAAACTTCTATTAAATAAAATAAATATTACTGCTGCTGTGTTTGGGGCGTGCAATGTCTAAACACCATGCCCCGGATGCACCCCAATGCTGGCACTTTTTACCTGTCTGTTTCAGGCCATAGTTAATCTTTAAATGATAAATGAATTATTAAAAGTCATTACATATATAATTAGAGTCTAATGATTCAAGAACTAATGAATCCCTAGAAAAAACTGATTTAGCAAAATTTTCTTTTGGACATATATTTTTTAAAGCCAGCATAATTCTCCTGATTAACCGCAGAAAGCCATTCAAAACCTAAAACCAAATAAGATTAGATGATTATAATCTCCCCCCCCCCAAATGTTTTAAGAGCAAATTTCTCCTTAGATACTCATCTGGCAATTAAGATTGTACTAATTTTAAATTTACATCAATACACAAAAGAAGTGGACTCATAACATTCCATTATTTTACCATACCATGATGCAAAATTATTCACTAGTTAGTAGATTGATTAGGCACTCCTGAACAAAGTGCAATACAGCACACAGGTACATTTTAGACTGCTTTCTGTTGCCATTTGTTACATTGAAATGGTCTTATTAATTTAAAACGTGCAAGAAAATTGAGATGCGGTACTCTTTCTTTAAAATGTCATGCTAGCTTTGTACTCAACAACAGGAAATAATATATACTCATGATTACAACTTATTCCCCATTAACATCTGCAGGAGAAAAACAGTTTGCATCCTATCTACATTGTTCATTGCAGCAGAGTAAGAGGCTGGTGAATTAAGAACACAACAATTATTTCAGACACAAGATGCCCTCTGTGAGAAGACTGAGTTGCTACCCATTTTGTTTTAGAAGGTTAGGGTACACTAAGCAGAGCATCTGAAGATGGCCTAAATAGCTGGACAAATTCTCATAGAAGCAAGTATTGTGGGCCCTCAACATGTGCTGGAGTTAGGGATGCAGGACCCCTGTGAAAGTGGGAAAAATGTGCAGGTCCTCCAGTTCAACTCTGTGGTCAACAGCACAACATCTGGTTAAGGTTTGTCATAGGACCTAGAGATTCCTTTGTTGTTGTTAACTGCCCTTGAGTTGATCTTGACTGACGGCGACCCTGTGGATGAGACAGCTCCAAGATTCCCTATCCTCCACTGCTCTACTTAGTTCCTGTAAATTCATGCCTGTGACCTCCTTCAAAGAGTCCAACCATCTAGCATGCTATCTTTCTCTTTTTCTATTTCCTGTCACCTTTCCTAGCATTATTGGTTTTTTTTTCCAGTGAGTTGTGCCTTCTCATGATGTGACCAAAGTATGACAGTCTCAGTTTAGTCATCTTGGCTTCCAGGGAAATTTCCAACTTGATCTGCTCTAGGACTCAGTTTGTCTTTTGGCTGTCCACAGAATCATTAGTACTGTTCTCCAGCACCACATCTCTAATGAATTTATTTTTTTCCTATCTGCCTTCAGCTCTCACATCCATACATGCTAAAAGGGAATACAGTGGCTTGTATGATTCTAATTTTCATGCTCAATTATATATCTTTGCATTTTGGGATCTTTCCTAGTTCTTGCATAGTTGCCCTCCCCATTCTTAGTCTTCTTCTGATTTCTTGGCTACAGTCCCAATCTGGTCAATGTTTGATCCCAAGTATGAAAATTCTTTTGCTACTTCTATTTCCTTATTGTCTAAGTTGAATTTGTGTAGGCTTTCTGTGGTCATTATTTTTGTTTTCATTATGTTCAACAATAAGTCTGCCTTTGCACTTTCTTCTTTGACCTTCCTTAGTAGGTGTTCCAGGCCTATGATGTTTTCTGCTAGTAGTATGGTGTTGTCTGTACTGTGTGTTATTGGCGCACTGTGACAAGTCCATGACACAACCATGGCACCTGGTCATGCGGATGCGGCACTGCGCTTGTCTCATGCATGCGCGCGCCATATGGATGGCACTACGTAAAGATGGCGCCATATATACGTGTTAGGATTCTGGAGTGTGCAGATGCTGTGTGCTCTGGAACCCTAAAATTGGCTCCAGGCCACTGCAAACCATCGGTCTGTACTGTGCCTAAGATTAATCTCACCCCTCTTGCTTAAGTTTCCTGGTAGATCATTCAGTTGATACTTGGTGTACCTGTTAAGAAAAATATAACAGAAACAGTGGCAAAGTTCTTCCTCTCTGCTGCTAAAACTTGTAAGACTGACGCACCCTCAGCAATTAGCCCTGTCTGATGTCTACTAATTACTCATACAAATATCCATCTGTTCTTGTCTCATGCAGTCATGTAACATCTAATGTGTCTGTAAATGATTTTATATATATATATATAAAATACATTTATATATGCTAAGCCACTATAGTAGGATTGTAAGCACGTCTGTTATGAATATTTGTTCCTATAGTGTTATTTTAACATTTAAATATTATTTATTATTTACAATATGTATACTATGAACATTCATTTTATGCTGTTATTTTAACATGTTTCATATATATTTTGTGTTGTCTAATGGCCTGTTGGCTGAAATAAAGGTACTGTTGCTGTTGTTAGTTTGTTTTTGGTCAGGTTAAAATAAGCTGAATTCCATGTCGACTCTCACCAACCAGCAGTATCTTTTGTTTTGTTTTTTCTTGATTGAGGTACAGTATCCTGGCCCTTATTTTAGGTTCTAAACATCTATTCAGCCCTCAGAAAAGTTTTAAAAAGACATATTTTTGTAGGACTGGCTTGGTGATATGTTGGAAACTGAGAGCTGGATTGGTTTGCTGAAAGGAGGAAGTGCATGGAAATGGAGTGGTGACAGTAATGATATTGACCCCACAAAATACACTTGGTAAGTATTCAATTCCAAAAAGTCCAGTAAGCATATAATTCATATATTTTTACTTAGCGAAAGAAAGGGGGGAAAAACCCCAGCTCTGTTTCTGAATGAGCTGGAGAAAAGTAACTCTTATTTGCAGTATGAAGAGAAACATACAATATATATTAGTGTTTTTTCTTACTGTACAGCAGCTGCTTTAATGCTACAGAATGCCTTTTAAAATGGTATTTGCTTTTGTTCAATGTGAAGATAATTAAATAAAGGCTCTCAAATATTCTGTTTAATAAACTCATTATGTATGGTTTGTCTTTGATACTGTCTTTTGAAAGAGGACAGATATGAAAGTGAGAAAAGATCGTAGTCACAATTGCAAGAAAACCCGTCTCTTGAGCTTAGGAGCAAATAGAGTTCTCAAACCCATAGATGTGAGATTGAACAGGAGCCATAGATCGTACCAATAATAGGAGGAAAATTGGTGACAGAGATGAAATAAGTATTTTATTAACCTAACCCATTTCAAAATTCACTTCTTAGAGTTAGTACAAATAAGAAGAATTAGCATTTTTCTATAAAACTAGCAAAAATGTCCATTGTCATGGATTTATGCCAAAGATGGCACACCAAGTTGCACAGCACATACTGTTCACATTTCATCTGATATGGGAAGCCCCTGAGAGAGAAGTCTGTCCACTCAGTGTCCCTTGGGAGGCCCGTTCCACAGCATTGAAGGAGGGGTGCCCTATGACACATTGTACCTTCCCCTATCTCCTCTATCATCTGCAGGCCTATCCGCTCATTAAAGAAATCAGCTTGTGACCATGTCCCCTAGTGAAAATGCCTCAAGCAGTGTAGGGATTTAAAGGTCAAAGGTCAAAATTATCACTTTGAATTCCTTCCTGAACTAGGTCCATTGAGATTCAGAACCTCTGGGAAGAGAAAACCACTGTGGTTCCTGTAGTGATAGGTGCTCTAGGAGCAGTTCCAAATGGACTGACAAAACATTTGAATGAAATTGGCATACATACATTACAAATATTTCAGTCAATGACCAATAAAAAGGGAGCAAAATAGGACAAATAAAATGCAATGCATACATCAAAATACAATATTAAATACAGAGCCAAAAACAAAATTAACTATAAAATACTTGTGTTACAATAATCTAAAAGAAGAAAAAAACCAAACCCCCAATACAAAATGATAATACCTTTAATATTAAGATAACATCCTATGCCAACAAAGTATTGCTGCTGCACAAAAACTAGCACAGATAACATCACAATAGCACAATTACAAAAGTGACATTGCTTGGAATGTGACTCATTGTCCAACAATACCTGATCCATAAATGTTTGGATAGAATCTGAATCATTGATGGTCCCAAACTCCAGTATGCTGTGAAACTGATACTAAAATGAGTATATAAGAGCAATGAGAAAGAAGGACGAATGTTTAAAAAATAGTTTGTAACATGTGTATAAACACAGTTGGGGTTCAATTCATGTTGAGGCTGTGCATCTGTACTTATAATGTAAATTGATATTGGTATAAATGGAGAAGCCAGTTCCATAGGGAATAATAAGCAACACAACACAGGAAATGTTCAGGTTTTCCAGCATTTGTTTAGGGCCATTTCAAATAGACTTTTTTTTGCTTTTGCTTGGGTTTTGGAAAGAGTGCCTTAGAATTGTAGAATTATTCATCAGACACACCTATACTAAAAAGCATGCAATTGCTCCCTAGTATGTATAAAAAGCTTTAAAAACAGGCATTTTAATTTGCCTAATTCTAATATTTTCCATGACTACACAATTTAATATCTTTGGTAGCTTATTGTTAATTATCTCAGTAACTGAGAATATGATCCACAGCATAGAGAAGGGAATGGCAGAGCCATGCAAATTTAGCCAAAGGAAAACAGATTAATTACAGTGAAGGTAATTTCTGGTATAAGGATGCCCATAGATTTCAACAACTTATTCTACCCCATTCTTGGCACAGAAAGCTGCTTTACAGAGAAAAAAGGTGTATATTTTCAAGTGCTGAGGTCATTTTGTTTTATACAAAAACAGTGAGAGGTTGTGAAGCAGTAGCTTTCCAACATGTTTATGCACAACATGATGTACAACAAGTATACACAGAATCATAGAATCATAGAGTTGGAAAAGACCACAAGAGCCATTCAGTCCAACCTCCTGCCATGCAGGAACTCTCAATGAAAGCATACTCAACAGATGGCCATCTAGCCTCTGTTTAAAGGAATAGGAGGCACTGCACTTCAGTGGTTCCATTCCTTCCTCTCGAGCAGATTCCAGAGGGTGGTGCTCGGGGACAGTTGCTCGGCAAGGAAGGAGCTTAATTATGGCGTCCCACAAGGCGCCATTCTGTTCCCCGATGCTTTTCAACATTTACATGAAACCGCTTGGAGAGATCATCCGGAGGCATGGGGGCAGGGTGTTATCATTTCGCTGATGACACCCAGATATATTTCTCCATGTCTCGGTTTTGAGCTTTGACTTCAGATGGTGACTTGCCTCTCAATGATTGTCTTAAGGCAGTAATGGATTGAATGAGGGAAAACAAATTGAAGCTGAATCCAGACAAAATGGAAGTACTTACAGTATCGGCTCCGAACCCTGGCATCGGGATACAACCTCCAGTCCTAGAAGGGGTCACACTCTCCTCAAAGGACTGTGTTCGCAGTCTGGGGGTGCTCCTAGATTCATTGCTTCACATTACAAATCAGGTGAATGCGATGTTCAGGAGTGCCTGTTACCCTTTCCTGGAAGTCAGGGAACTTGAGACTGTAGTACATGCGCTGGTAACCTCACGTCTTGATTTCTGCAATACACTCTACATGGGGCTACCCTCGTGCTTGGTCCAGAAACTTCAGTTAATTCAGAACATGGCAGCCCGATTGGTCTCCGGTACATCCAGAAGAGACCATATAACACCGATCTTAAGATCACTCCACTGGCTGCCCATCAGTTTCCGGGCCCAGTACAAGGTGTTGGTTATTACCTTTGAAGCCCTAAATGGCTTGGGTCCAACCTATCTTCGGGACCACCTCCTTCCATATAATCCTCCCCGCACACTTAGATCCTCAGGGAAAAATTTGTTACAGCCTTGGACAAGGCTGTCTATGACCTCCCAGAGGACCTTCTCAGTTATTGCGCCCAGACTGTGGAATGGCCTGCCAGACGAGATTTGTCATATTACCACTCTAAACAGCTTTTTAAAAAGCTATAAAGATGGATCTCTTCCGGCAGGCCTTTCCTGAATAGTTCTCTGGCTATGAGTAGGAAAATCTAATTGCTGACCTCTGACTTCAACACAGTTATTGTATTGTTTTTTTGTGAGTTTTTCGGGTTATGTGGCCATGTTCCAGAAAAGTTTTCTGGAACCTGGCCACATAGCCCAAAAAAAAACCCACAAAAAACTATGGATGCCGGCCATGAAAACCTTCAACTTTACAATTGTATTGTTTTTAAGTATGTTTTACATTTTAAATTCTACGTTGTTTAATTGTATTTGGGGGGGGGGGTTGAGGGTTCAGACTGTATATTTTAATTTTGTAAGCTGCCCCAATTGCATTTTGTAGAGAGGCGGGATATAAACTTTTATTATTATTTATTATTAAGGACTTCCAATGAGGGAAGTTATCTTATAGTTCTCCAGGCAATGAGAGAGGTGATTCTGTGACCAATTTGGTTTCCACAAATAAAGTGAGAAGCCCATATTTTCTTCTCTAAGTGAAGTTGTGTGTGTACTTTCAGAAGGTGAGCTTGAAGTGGAAGTTCTGATGTTCTGTCTAATCCAAGGAAGCCAATTTTGCTCCTGGAGTTTTGCTGATAATACTGGAGTTTTGAGCAGACTGACAGGCCTTTTTTGTCTTGGCCAGCAAACCATCACTAAACACTCTAATTTTTAAACGCATATCTTATAAAGAGATTAACTATAGTTTTGCTAAAATCACTTTGTTTTTATACTCATAAATAGGCTATGGGATTTTCCTTTGACAGCAAATGGATGTGCTCTGATGGTGGGAAAAGGAAGACTTCAAGCATTGCCTTGCAGGGAACATTATTCCTATATTTGTGAGAAAGAAATAGGTATTACTAAGAAGAACTGCTTGGTTTGTATAACATACAAGTTGTATATACCATCTTATGTATACCAGGCAGTGTGGCAGTTTGAGCATTCTGCTACTATCCAGTCACATGCATTACAGGACTACTTTGTTTCTTTTTCTCCCTGAAACAGGTGATAAAGATGAATTTGAGATCCTGTGAAATGTTTAATACCATATCTGCTTTCACCCAATAAATTCCATAGAAAGAGAGCAGTGCTACTAGGTCAAACCGGTAATAGATGTTATAGCTATGGCTCCTCAGTAGACATCTGTGTCAAACAAGAAGCTTTGCTTCAATCTAATTTGTTTAAAGTGAAATGAAACTAAAATGTTACAATCTCAAATTGATAAAAGTATCTGGAATGGGGAAGGGAGTATGTGAGTAAGTGACTTGATGAAAGACATCAAGAAATGTAACCTTTTAAAAATAAAAGGCTTTGTTATGGTTTTTGTGGACTTCCTTAAAATGCAGTTCCCAAGGTTATTAGATGCTGAATACAAAAACTGTTAAAGTAAATGGATAAAATTATCTTAGGAGAATTTTTAAATTGCCTGTATCCTCAAGGAACTCTGGTTCTGCATTTAGTGTAATTGTAGTGTATAAATTAATATATGGCTAAATTTCCTTTTCTTTACCTTTTGTCTGTAATTCACAATGATTGTTTCCAATAACCTTGTAACAAAATTATTGTTTTGTTTTCTAAAAGCTGGTCTTGACCTTTTCATTGATTATCCTGGGAAGATATTGCTTGCTGTTTATCCACTGGCTATGTATAAAAATCTTGATGAAGCAAGATTCAATTGTTTATTAAGAGAGAACTGTACTGGAATAAGTAGTTGGCCAAATGCACATTTTCTTGTCAGAGGAATGGAAATGGTGTCAGGTGCAGCTCATCACATTTTTCGCCTAAAAACAAGTAAGAATTCATTATTATTTTATGGTGGGTAGGGAGAAGAGGTTCAAGGAGAGTGAGATGGATAGGGAACTTGCGATGGGCTGGATTTTGTATTAGATCCAGGGGCTTGAAATTTCTCTCTCCATCTTTAAATTGTTACCCATATGTTACAATGATATTATGCATTTGTATATAAAATTGTTGCTTGGTTGATTATGAGATAAGTAACTTTGGGAGTGGAGTGTTGAAGTGAATTGAGTGTTGAAGTGAATGCAGTTTGAGGAGATTTATATGAGGCAGTTGGTGAATGGCAGTAGAAATTTACAGCATTGAATGTAGAGGGGTGGTGTCCTGTTGGGGATAAATGCAATATAGATCATCATAGAAACCTTGGGGGCATTTTGACTGACCCTGTAGTTGGTGTCACACAAGTGGGAACTGGATGAAGTCTTTATATATGGCAGAGGTTGGGATCATGGAAAGCCCTCACACAGAGTGTTTGCAGAGAACAGTGCGGAAGTCTGAACATTGGATGGATTAAGAAGAAAACCCGTACGTTTGGTCTCAGTGGTGAGATATGAGCATAGATCCGCACATTGGATGTAGGTGACAGTGGGATATAAGTAACAGTTACTCATACATGTGTATGGATAAGAAATTCTATCTTTTAAAATTCTTAATTTGCCATGCACTGTGTGACTTTCAGATTGTGTTATGCACAGCCCAGTTGTCTTTAGTGCTGATAAATTCCAGGGATGCATGTCTTGCCTAGGTTTAGTTTTCTTTTGAACTAACGAGATCACTGGAAGCTTTTTTTAAATTTTTAATTTTGTTAAAATACAATATTCTTTTGAAATTCATATTTGCCTCCTTTTTCCAACTTCAGCTGCAAAGTTATTTTACATAAGTTGCAGCAGAGGAAAATGAAAACAAAACACTAAGTCGAGGCAGAAAAAGCTATTTTAACATTTATATGCCTACTATTCGGCCAGGTTATAATTACCTTTGCTCTCTTTTAATGTATACAGAAATGCTTAATTGCTCATGATATGATAATTGTTCTGTAATATAGTCAATATAAACAACAAAAATGATAAATTTGCCTTTTCACACTTGCATAGCTTCATCAGTGTAATATTTAGGCCTCGTATTGTCTGTGGCTAATTATGCATGTAAAGAGCGTATTCTTATATTTATATTTATAAAGTTCCCCTTTCAGATTAACTTAAACCCATAATTTATTAATTTTTCCCATTTTCTTTGAAATTGTTGTTCTGATTTGCCATTAACCATCATTGTTAGCTTATCCATTATCATAAGAGCATTTAATTTAGCTGTCCATTCTTCAAGCATGTAAGCATTTTTCCCTTTCCAGAGTCTTCCATAGATTAAATGGGCTGCTGTTAAGAACAGCAAAAAGGGCTTTTTTGGGTATGTCCGCAGCAAAAGGAAGAAGAAGGAAATGGTAGGGCCACTGCGTGGAGAAGATGGCAAAATGCTAACAGAAGACAGAGAAAAGGCAGAATTCCTCAACACCTTCTTTGCCTTAGTCTTCTCACAAAAGGAAAAGGGTGCTCAACCTGAGGATAATGGAGCAGAGGACAGAATAGGGGAAATCCAGCACAGAATAAGTAAGGAGATAATACAGGAATATCTGGTTAATCTAAACGAATATAAATCTCCAGGACCAGATGAACTACATTCAAGGGTATTAAAAGAACTGGCAAAATGTAATATCAGAACCATTGACAATAATCTTTGAGAACTCCTGGAGAACAGGAGAAGTCCCAGCAGACTGGAGGAGGGCAAACGTTGTCCCCATCTTCAAAAAGGGGAATAAAAAGGATCCCAATAATTATCGTCCAGTTAGTTTGACATCTATACCAGGAAAGATTCTAGAGCAAATCATTAAACAGAGAGTCTGTGAACATCTAGAAAGCAATGCCATAATCACAAAAAGTCATCAAGGTTTTCAGAGAAAGAAGTAATGCCAGACAAATCTAATCTCTCTCTCTCTTTTTTTTTTTTTGGTAAAATTACCAGCTTGTTATATGAAGGGAATGCTGTGGATATAGTATATCTTGATTTCAGTAAGGCTTTTGACAGGGTTCCCCATGATATTCTTGCAAACAAGCTAGTGAAATGTGGGCTAGACAACGTAACTGTTACATGGATTTGTAACTGGTTGATTGGCCGAAGTGAAAGGGTGCACGATAATGGCTGTTTTTCATCCTGGAGAGAAGTGACCAGTGGGGTACCACAGGGCTCTATCCTGGGCCCAGTGCTATTCAACATTGTTATCAATGACTTGGATGACCTAATTGGGGGTAAACTTATCAAATTTGCAGATGACACCAAATTAGGAGGAGTAGCTAATACTCCAGAGGACAGGATCAAAATTCAAAATGACCTGAATAGATCAGAAAGCTGGGCCAAAGCTAACAAAATGAATTTCAACACAGAGAAATGTAAGGAAAAATGAAATGAACAGATATAGGATGGGTGACACCTGGCTGAACGAGACTACGTGTGAAAGGGATTTGGGAGTTCAAGTAGACCACAAATTGAACATGAGTCAACAGTGTGATGCAGCAGCTAACAAGGCCAATGCGATTTTAGGCGGCATGAATAGAAGTATAGTGTCTAGATCAAGGGAAGTAATAGTGCCACTCTATTCTGCTCTGGTCAGGCCCCACCTGGAATACTGTGTCCAGTTCTGGGCTCCACAATTTAAAAAGGATGTTGAGAAACTGGAGCATGTCCAAAGGAGGGCGACTAAAATGGTGAAGGGTCTGGAAACCATGCCCTATGAGGAACGACTTAGGGAGCTGGGGATGTTTAGCCTGGAGAAGAGAAGGTTAAGAGGTGATATGATAGCCCTGTTTAAATACTTGAAGGGATGTCATACTGAGGTGGGAGCTAACTTATTTTCTGCTGCTCCAGAGATTAGGACCCGGAGCAATGGATGCAAGCAAGCTACAGGAAAAGAGATTCCACCACAACTTTAGGAGGAGCTTCCTGACAGTAAGGGCTGTTTGACAGTGGAACAAACTCCCTCGGAGTGTAGTGGAGTCTCCTTCCTTAGATGTCTTTAAACAGAGGCTGGATGGCTATCTGTCAGGGATGCTTTGATTGAGAGTTACTGCATGGCAGGGGGTTGAACTGGATGGCCCTTGCAGTGTCTTCCAATTCTATGATTCTATAAAGAAAAACACCTATCTCTTCTTGGTCTAATTTCCCCTTCAAATCTTCCATAATGTTTAATAAATAAAGTTTTAGAGTCATCTAGAAGCTAATTTGAAAAATATTCTGGACTTTTATGTGGATCGCCTTCCAAAATTATGTTGCATCATTGCATACCCACCACATATGAAAGAGTGTAGTGTCATTCTGCCCGCATTTCCAGCAGTTATTTTCATTATTATTTTTCATCTTTGCCAGTTTATATGGTGATATATGCCATCTGTGGAGTAATTTGTAGTAGTTTTCTATCAGATGGGTGTTTTTAGTAAATTTTAAGGTTTTTTTTCTTATTTTTTCCCAGCTGTTAATGGGTATTTGAAATCCTGCATCCATTTTACCATACATTATTTTAATGTTTCTTCTTTTAGCTTAGTGTCTAGTAATATCTTATAGATTTTCAATATTATTATTATTATTATTATTATTATTATTATTATTATTATTAACCTTTATTTATAAAGCGCTGTAAATTTACACAGCGCTGTACATACAATCTTTTTAATTGGACAGTTCCCTGCCCTCAGGCTTACAATCTAACAAGACACGACACAAAAGGAGAAGGGAGTGGTGGTGGGGAAGGGACCTCTCTAGTAGCATAATACATATAAAGTACATAGCAATACAGGAAATGTTTCGATAAAACAGGCATCAAAAGAACATCAAATAGCAAGTGACAATTATGCAATGCCTGGGAACGCTGCCCTGAACAGGATGGTCTTCAACTCCGTTTTGAAGCTGGTTAAAGAAGTGATGGCTCTTGCTCGCGGGGGAAGAAGGTTCCAGGAGTGAGGGGCTGCGAGTGAAAAGGGCGAATCTGAGATGGGGCAGAGGAAATCCTGGGCTGGAACAGCAGACCTTGACTACCAGAATGGGGGGCCCTGGTGGGAAGGTGAGGAGAAAGAAGGTCTGATAAGTAAGGAGGGGCCAGCCCATGGAGGGCTTTAAACGTCGACAGCAGGAGCTTATACTGAATGCAGAAAGGGAGTGGGAGCCAGTGAAGGGATGCCAACACAGGAGAGATATGGTCACAGCGGTGGGCAGATGTGATAATGTGTGCAGCTGAATGCTGGACAGAAATTAAAGGACGGAGGTGAGAAAGAGGACGCCCAGCCAGGAGGACGTTACAGTAATCAAGTCGTGAGACCACAAGGGCATGGACCAGTATCTTGGCAGTAGAGGCAGAGAGATATGGTCGGATTTTGGCAATATTGTATAGAAAGAATCTACAAGCCTTGGCTGTGGTCTGGATCTGAGGGATACACGACAAAGAAGAATCAAAAATAAAACCAAGACTGCGGGCTTGCTGGACTGGTTGAATAGAAATGTTGTCCACAGAGACAGAAAAGGAGTGTTGAAGGGTAGACTTAGGAGGAAAGACAAGAAGCTCCGTCTTGGACATGTTGAGCTTCAAACACCGATGGCGCATCCACTGCAAGACAGCTGTGAGGCAAGACGAGACTTGCTGTTCAAGCCTTGGAGAAAGGTCAGGGGTGGAAAGATGCAACTGGGTGTCATCGGCATACAGATGGTAGGAAAAACCAAAAGAGCTAATGAGTTTACCTAAGGACAGTGTGTAGAGAGAAAACAGAAGGGGAACCAGAACAGAGCCCTGGGGAACTCCAACAGATAAGGGAACAGAGGACGAAGTCGGACCGCCTGCAACCACTGCAAAAGATCGGCCTGACAAATAAGATCTAAACCAGTCGAGAACAGAGTCTGAGAACCCAAGGTCAGAGAGTATGTCAACTAGGAGACAGTGATCAACGGTGTCAAAGGCTTCAGACAGATCAAGAAGGATGAGAACAGAGTAAAGGCCATTAGCCTTGGCCTGTAAAAGGTCATTCGAGATCTTAGTGAGAGCTGTCTCTGTAGAATGCCATGGGCGGAAACCAGACTGAAAGGGATCGAGGATGGAGTTGGCTTCAAGAAACCCAAGACAGCAAGAATAAACAACCCGTTCCAAAACCTTAGAAAGAAAGGGGAGAAGAGAAATCGGATGATAGCTAGAAAAAGAAGAGGGGTCAAGGGAAGGTTTTTTCAGAATTGGGGAAATGAGAGCATGTTTGAAGTCCGACGGGAAGGAGCCTGTAGAGAGAGAGAGATTGAAGATATGGAGAAGCGAGGGCAGAAAAGAGGGAGCTATAGAAATTAGAAGACGGGTAGGAATTGGATCAAGGGAACAGGTTGCAGGTTTGGAAGAGTTCAGAAGTGTAGAGAGTTCATCCAAAGAAGCAGGAGGAAACAGAAAATTTTTTAAGCGAGGGCGATAGAAGATTGTGAGCAGAAGAAGAATCGGGAGGGACTATCTCAGAGCGAATAGTGGTAATCTTAGAGATGAAATAGTTAGCAAAGTCATTAGGAGAGAATGATGAAGAGACAGCAGGAGAGGGAGGTTTAAGCAAAGTGTTGAAGGTGTAGAACAAACGCTGTGGGCGCCTCTCATTGGTGGAGATCAATGATTTGTAATAATTCTGTTTTGCCATAGAGAGGGCGCGTGAGAAGGAAGAAAGAACAAATTTGAGATGGATAAAATCAGCCCACTCTTTGGACTTTCTCCAAAGACGTTCGGCCGCTCTGGAGCAGGACCGGAGAAACTTAATGTTGGGGGTAAGCCAGGGCTGAGGTCTAGTCTTAGAGGAAGAAGTGCGTACAGAGACGGGCAAAATGGTCGAGAGTTGAGGAAAGAGTGGAGTTAAATAAAGACATAGCTGAATCAGCAGAATCCCCGAGATTTAGGGAAGAGAGAGATAAATCCAGGGTCTGATCAAGATGGTTAGAGTCAACAGATTGAAGATCACGAAAATAGCGTTGAACAGTGTGATGAGGAGGTGGAGTATAAGATATCATATGCTTTTCACCCCTGGATAGAATTTTCTCTATTTTCTTTATTTCAATTTCAGTTCCAGAGATCACTAGAAGCTTACTGACATTCTATAGTGTTTCAGTATATCTATCTGCCCAGTAAATAGTATATCCAGTATATAGTATTTCAACATTTACATTGAAGATAGGTGTGGGCACATACCTTAAATACTTCAAAAAAGTACCAAAATAGTGACTCAAAACCACGTTTGAATTTATCGCCCATCAAGTTGTTGATAACATGATTCTCAGCTGATAAGAGAGAAAATGATTTTCCTTTGAGATATTTCCAGGCTATTTAAAGGGGAGGAGGTTAGTTTTGAAACTGAGTGAGTAAAGGAGTCCCTGTAGTGAGAGAAAGGCAGGATATAAGTGAAATAAATAAATATAGAAAGAAAGAAAGAAAGAAAGAAAGAAAGAAAGAAAGAAAGAAAGAAAGGATGATGGGGGAAAAGCTGATAGAGGATCTACAGTTTTCCAAGCGAAGGGAGATTCAAAACAGATGAAAGAGAATACTTCCATGATTTATGACAGGCTTTCTCGATCAATTATGTTATTTAAAAATCTTCTGAGATTCACAAGCAAAAGAGTGTATTTAGAATTAAAGATTCTACTGAGGCCAGGAGTTTGGTTTGAATTCAAGCACAGAATGAAGCTCACAGTTCATCCACACAAGATCTATCCCTAATTACTACTAGCTTTCTTCTTTTCAGAAGCATCATAAGTTAGGTATTTGGAGGAGGGTGTTATTGTTGCCTTGTCTCCATCCAACACCTTGTCTCTATCCAGGAACCATGTTTGTCAAACTTCCTTTATTGAGTGTATTTACTTGACCCTGAAGGCCAGGGACAGTCTAGGGATTCTGTTGGTCTACCAGCCACCCCGTGCGCTAACAGACTCCCTTAATGAGCTGACACAGTTGGTCTCGGAGCTGGTGCTGGAATCCCCCAGGCTTTGGTCCTGGGGGATCTCAACATCCCCCTCGCGGCCAACCATATTCCATCTGGTGCGGCTCGGGAATTCATGGATACCATGACAGCCATGGGCCTGTCACAACTGGTCTCGGGGCCTACGCATTCTGCGGGTAATACACTCGATATGGTCTTTTGCACGGACATGGAAATTCCGTGGGCGGAAATAACTAATATTTCCGCCCTGTCATGGACTGATCATTTCCTGGTGGAGGCAAAAATCAAGGCATCTACCCAGATCCCTCCCGGGGTGGCGGACCTATTAGGATGGTCCACCCTCGAAGGCTGATGGAACCCAAAAAGTTCCAAGAAGCCCTAGAGGGGTTTATGGTTGGAAATGACAGCGAGTCTGTTGATGCCCTGACTAACACCTGGGACATTGATCTCTCCAGGGCTATACACAGTATCGCTCCCAAGCGCCCTCTCAGGCCTGCTTCCAAAAAGAAGCCCTGGTATACGGAAGATCTCCGGGCAAGGAAGCGGGTGCTGCGACGGCTAGAGCGTGACTGGCAGAGATACCAGCGCTTAGCTGACAAGGCTCTCCTAGACCGTCTTTTGGAGGACTACGGAGAGGCGATAGATGCAGCAAAGAATTTGTTCTTTGGTGCACGTATCGCATCCGCGGAGTCGCGTCCAGCAGAGCTGTTCAGGGTGGTGAGGGAGCTAATTCAGCTCCCTCCTGCTCTGAACCCTATCCTTGAACCATCTAAGGCCTGCTGCAACCAATTTAACAACTTCTTTGCGGATAAAACCTCTCGGATAAGGGAAGGTCTTGACGCTAGTATTGGTGCAGAACCCGGAGTAGAGGCATCCAGAGCTTCCGTGGACTCGGTTATACTGGATCACTTTGAGTCTGTAAGTACCGAGGATGTGGACAAGATCCTTAGAAGTGTTAGGAAGACAATTTGCTCCCTCGATCCCTGTCCCTCATGGCTAGCGGCTCAGGGGGGACCGGTGGTAACTTCCATGTTACACCGTATAATTAATACATCATTGAGGGATGGGCAGTTTCCATCTAGCTTGAAATTGGCCATTGTAAAACCATTGTTAAAAAAGCCCTCCCTCGACCCCCTGATGCATAATAATTATCGGCCAGTATCGCTATTGCCATTTTTGGGGAAGGTGATCGAGAGGGCGGTTGCAATCTAGCTTCAGTCGATCTTGGATGAAACGGATTATCTAGACCCATTTCAAACTGGCTTTCAGGCAGGCTACAGGGTTGAGACTGCCATGGTCGCCCTGGTCGATGATCTCCATCTGGGCATGGACAGGGGTAGCGTGTCCCTGTTAGTGCTCTTAGACATCTCAGCGGCTTTCGATACCATAGACCATGGTATCCTTCTGGAGCACCTGGCAGAGTTGGGAATCGGGGGCACTGCGCTCCAGTGGTTCCGATCCTACGTCTCCGGGAGGTTCCAGATGGTGCAGCTGGGGGACGTGTGCTCCGATAAGAGGGCCCTTACATCTGGGGTCCCTCAAGGAGCCATTCTGTCCCCCATGCTCTTTAACATTTACATGAAACCGCTGAGAGAGATCATCCGGAAGCATGGAGCACGGGGTTATCAGTACGCTGATGACACCCAAATAGTTTTCTCTATGTCTCCGACTGATTCACTGACCAAGGATGGCATCTCTCCTCTTGTTGTCTGTCTGGAGTCGGTAATGGGCTGGATGAGGGAAAACAGACTCAGCCTGAATCCAGAGAAAACAGAAGTGATCGTGATAGGTTCTCCTGGCCCAGGGATGGCGGTATTTCCACCTGTCCTGAATGGGATCACGCTTCCCGTGAAGGACTCTGTACGCAGTCTGGGGGTGCTTCTTGATTCGTCACTCCACCTTACCTCACAGGTGGATGCGACGGTCAGGAGCACCTGTTATCAGCTTCGGCTGATACACCAGCTGCGTCCCTACCTGAGCCGGGGGGACCTAGAAACAGTAGTACATGCTCTGGTAACCTCTTGTTTGGATTTCTGCAATGCGCTCTACATGGGGCAACCCTTGTATCATACCCGGAAGCTGCAACTGGTGCAGAATATGGTGGCAAGACTGGTCACTAATACACCTAGGACCAGTCACATAACACCGGTCTTAAAAGACCTTCATTGGCTGCCTATTCGCTTCCAGGCACAATACAAGGTGTTGGTTATTACCTATAAAGCCCTAAATGGCTTGGGCCCAGGGTACTTGGAGGACCGCCTCTCTCCATATAATCCGCCCCACACACTCAGATCAGCCGGGAAGCAAATACTAAGAGTTCCGGAGGCTAGATTGGCTACCACCACCAGGAGGGCCTTTTCTATTTCGGCCCCCAAGCTCTGGAACTTGCTCCCTGGCAAGCTCTGCTTGGCCACCTCCTTAGTCCAATTTAAGAAGGGGCTGAAAACACACCTTTTTGAGCAGGCATACCCCTGACTCCTGACTCCCGAATGCTCCCCCCCCCCGACAGCACTGTTGAGCTGGCATGAGATATGGTTTATTGTTTACTGTGTTTTTAATATATTGATGTTTCTATATTGTAAGTTTTACATGTTGTTAAACTGCTTTGATCAATGGAAAAGCGGTATATAAATAAAATTTTATTATTATTATTTGTTAAGAAATGGGAAGCTGTTTGATTTCCTTGCTACCAAATGCTTATTGCTCAGAGATCTGCCAGTAGATCCAGATTTACTTTTTGTTCACTGCAACAGTAGTGTGCCCATATCAAAGGTACTATGATGGTCATATATAGGATTTAAATATGGAAAAGAAAGCTTTTCTGCTGTAAAATTGTGGTCCATATTATCTACTTATATTGTCTAAGGTTTGTTTTTTTTTTTATAACGAGAATTGATTTGAATTCACTGAACTGTAGGTTGTTCACCAGGACGTCATGGACATCTGTGTAGTGAACAATGCCCAATGTGCAGAGATAATCTACGTTGTAATATGTTGACTGGCTTCTGTGATGAGAAAGCAACATGTGTGGACCAGACATCTATAGAAAGTTGTTCAAGAAGTAAGTTTTTAAAAAATACTACAGAATTTAATTAGAAGATATTGCTGGTTTTATTCAGTGGTTGAAATGGCTGTTGACAGTGTGCCTAAATGCTTCACAGTATAATAAAAAACAAAAATAAAATATTGTTGATTTAGGCTCTGTACAGACCAGGCTGAAAGGCCAGCCTGGGGGCGGAGTCAGGGTGTCACATACAGATGACACATGCCCTGACTGCACCCCCAGGGCACCATGATGCCGTGCACAGCTCCACATGGTGCGCAGTGTCATGACACTCCTCCAGTGCTGCATCCATATGATGCAGCACCAAAGAAGCGCCATATAGCCATGCTGCATCAGCTATGGCACCCTTTCAAGGGCGCAAAAAGGAGCCACCTTTTGTGGCTCCTCTTTGCGCCCTAGAAAGGCTGGATCAGGGCCGCAGTGTGAGGTTGTCGTGGCTCCCATCTGGCTAGGAAAAGGGTGGTCTGTCGAGCCCCGTAGAGTACTTAAGATGAGTCTAATTCCAAGTCTGAAGAGTCAGTTATTGTATTTTTTAAAGCAAGAGGTTATCCAATGTATATAGAAATTCTGAATGTAGTCTTTATAGAGTGAGGGTTTGATTTGTAGAAAATAAGCTCCCTGAAGATTGTGAGAGTCTGAGAGTAATTAGTGAGTTTCCACTCTCATGTTGGCATCTTTGGAACTTATGGCAGAAAGATGTTAGGAATATTTGAGCAGAAGATTGTTCATTCTGCAAATGAATCAGGATGCAATTAAACTTCTGAAACCTGCTTGAGGAAGATAGCATTTTCTTGAATTTGGAAACCCAGTCCCTACCACTCCCACCACATGCCAGCTTATATTGATATGCAAAAGGAACAGCTTACATTTGGGAGCCAAGACCAGAATGTCAAATATTTGTTCTAGTATAAGGGTGAGCAACGAAAGAGTATTTTTGCATGCGCACACAAACACACACACACACACACACACACACACACACACACACACATCAGTATTGCTGAGTTTAGACTCCAATCCAGGAAAACCTATTTCAAACAAACGTCTACTCCTTGTTTCAATGGCTTTTTCTGGTTTGCCACCATGTTTACCTTTAGTGGGACATGCAGCCTTTGGTAAAACCCAAGGGGTAAAATTGACAATTATCATAGGGCTTTCTTGGCCAGATTTGTTCAGAGGGGGTTAGCCTTCCTCTGAGGCTGAGAGCATTTGCCTTGCCCAAGGTCACCCAGTAGGTTTCCATGGCTGAGCAGGGATTTGAGTCAGAGTCCAGAATTCAAACCACCACACCATGCTGGATCTCCTTATTGACAGAAACAAACATCCTCACTGTGTTAAAGTTGTAATCTGACAGAAAATCTGTCTCAAGATGCAAGCAATATAAATCTTTCCAGGCAAGCTCAGCAATACCATGGCTCAGCAGAAAATCACAAAGGGAAACGTTGGTCCTAGAAACATAGGATTGGTGCCAGAGTGAAGCAGAAGATCATTAAAGAGGAACAGTACGGGGGGGGGGGACTTACTCATTTGCAAGACACACAAGAATGAGTGATGTCTGAGCAAAAAGGAGGGGTTGCTGCCTGAACAAAATAAAGGCTACAAGGAGATAGATGTCTCTAAGACGGGATCTAGATTTTAGATGATTTTTTACATCTTTGATTTATGAAGAAGCCAGGGAAGCTTCAAACGTTTGCATGATGTATAGTGTGCATTTTGGTTGACTAAGAAAGGTACTGCTCTTTTGTGATTTTTTTTTTAAAAAATCTATGTGTTGTCTGTGTGTCTGAACATCCTTTAAAACTCATGGGTCCCATTTACCACCTCAGTGCATTTGTAGGATTTATTTTTTGCTGGCTGTGCTGAAATATGCATCCACCTTAGTTAAATGATATATCTCTTCAGGTTCTGTATTCTCTGTTAAGCATAAATGTTATGAACTGAGAAGAAAAGGATTTACAGGATTACTTTGCAAAGATTATTATGTGAATAGGGCATGGTTAGACTCATCCTATTGAGATGCTTTAAGGTTAATTTTGTTTCAAATGATATAAGTGGGTATAAGTGGATATAGTGGATATAAGTGGATACAGTTAGGTCAGTAATTAGGGAGCCCTGGTGGCACAGTGATTAAATGCTGGTACTGAAGCCACAAGGTTGTGAGTTTCATCTCAGGTAGGGCTCCAAGGTCAACTCAGCCTTCTATCTTTTTGTAGGTTGGTAAAATGAACACCCAGCTTGTTGGGGGCAGTTGGCTTACAGATTGTAAATCGCTTAGAGAGTGCTGAGTTCACCGATAAGAGGTATAGAAATATAAATGCTAAATACAGTTGTTCAGGGGCAATCCACATGTAAAAAGATAACCCACAGTTAAAATCATCCTTCCCATCAGTGCATTCAACTAGTACACATGAACAGTTTTTTAAAATGGCTGAATTTTCTACCCTGCTTTCATCTAGGATTTTCTCACTTTCCCCCAAGAATAGTTGTTAGCCTTATTTCTATTATAGTCGGACCTTGGTATCCACAGAAGATCCATTCTGCCCCCCCCCCCCCCCCCCGCAGATAAAAAAAAACATGAGACCTCAAGTCCCGTTCTTCCTAATGGCAGCACAACATGTGCACACCCACTAGCACGGCTGTATGCATGCACCGCCATTGGGCACAATGGGGGTTGCTGTCCTCAGATGATTAAATCTGTTAATGGCAAGGCCGCAGATAAGGAGGCTACATTGTATTTCATTCTTTCTATCACATTTATTCTGTAGATTTTTTTTGTGCATAGAAGATTAATTTGGAAGAAAATGAGAACAGAGGCTTTGTGTTTGGATATGAAAATGTATGTCATTAATTGACATTAATGACACTTTATTTGAACATTAGTGTATAGTACTTATTGAACATTTATTTTTTAAAGGCACTGTCAGTGAAAGATGCCCAGATATGAAAAAATGGCGCTACTGGAACAAGCATTGCTACTATTTTTCAAGTAAACTTGGCAGAAATTGGCAAGAGGCAAATTCTTCTTGCAGTCGGTTTAGAGCAGCTGAACTTCTGTGGTTTGTCGAAGAAGATGATTTGGTATGATGATTGCTTTCGCTTCACTTTTGGCAACTGTTGTTAGTTTAACTGACTAGTTAGTACTTACAGAATCTGAGCACCTATGCAGGTGTATTACATTGCAAAGTTTGCACAAGTCTTTGCACAAACACCATAGGTATTATACTGTATAAGTAATGCTTTTATATTGCACTTAGTGTGTGCATTTGTTCCAATATTCATAGTATCAAGAATTTTGTAAGAATGTAGAGACCTTCTGTTTCATTTTGAAAAAGTAAGACCTGACAGTGTTTGTCCATACTAGCCAATGTACTGATCTGTGTGGTGGATAAAGAGATACATGTTATCTTCCTCATATATAAGGGAATGTGTGATCTGGTTGATCAATGTGAAGATTTGATTCATACATTCACTTCAACAACCTCATGGCCCATTTTGAAAAAGAATAGATTCATGTATAACATCTGTACATTTGTGAACCAAAATGTGGAACGCCTTAGAAGTCATGTCTTAGAAGTCAAGATATAAGAACCTGGACAGATCAGATTATGGACAGATCAGAACTGCAAACAGAAGCTTTCTAATGATGCAAATCCAAGACACTACTCCTTATTACTAACAACAACTATAATCAGAAGTATACAGTCTCTGGATTGTGCTGAGGACCAGACTACCTAAGCCCTGGTGGCGCAGTGGTTAAATGTCTGTACTGCAGCCATTCACTCAAAACCACAAGGTTCAAGACCAGCAAAAGGGCCCAAGCTCGACTCAGGCTTGCATCCTTCTGAGGTCGCTAAAATGAGTACCCAGACTGTTGGGGGGCAAATTAGCTTACTTGCTGTTCACCGCTATGATCTTTGGAATAGCGGTATATAAATAAATAAATAAATAAACCAAACCTATATTGAGTTATCCTCTGTACTTCCCTGAAGTAAGAGTAACATGATCTTTAGAACGTTTATGTTGGATCTCGGCTCCACTCAAAACATTTTTCTACCTGTATTTGACTACAACAGATCCAATTTTTTATGGTTGCTTAGGCGGGATACAGACTGCCCAAAAAGGGTGGTCTGCCGCCTCCCTGGTTTGTTGCGCAAGGGAGCCGCGGCGGACAAACCATGTAGCTCCCTCGCACAGCAAAAAGAACCCGTAAAAAGTGGGTTCTTTCTGTGGTGCCGTTATGATGCAGCGTCACAAAGGCGCCAGGCCATGTGGATGCTACATGTCCGTCACGTCAAAATGGCATCACCCATATGTACATATGGGCGCCGCCATTTTGACACCCTCATCACATGCGAGGGGTGAGTCGTGTCTGGAAGCGCTACCCCTCGCATGTCACGACAGCGCCCCATAGGACCCGTCTATCCAGCGCCTTAGACTTTCATAGGCTGTTAGCTGATCAAAGAAAGTTAATGTCCAAGGCTGGGCCTTTTGGCCTGTGGTTAAATTCACAAAGTCTTTTTTTCCCATTAACAAATGTGCAGAGGTCAGAAGGATGAATCCTTATATAAATCACTCTGGATAACATTTCCTGAAGCCTGCCCAAATTATGATCTATGCTTTTTGTTGCTATTAGTTATAGGGTTGAACAACTATAAGGTTAGCATTATAAGGCAGGCCAACAAATGTTCTGGCACCAGAGTCATTTGGGACATTTGATGTTTACCACATGATTTAGCACATTTCATGTTTAGTACATGGTTCCCTTCCCAGTAATTGCAATAACATGCATATCTTTTTAAATAAATGCAGCCTTCTTATTTCTGTTTTGTATTTAATCTTGTTTTCAATGGTAGAAGTGGATAACAATGTTTTTCAAAGACCCAATATGGTTAGGACTGCAAGACATGGACCGTGATGACATCTGGACTTGGTCTCATGGAGACACTGCAGCAAGTGCATTGGCATGGTATGTATAATGGTAGCCTAGATTTCCTGCAGCATCTGAACGAATCCATAAAACCTGGCACTTGAAGCAGATTTTTGCCTTGAATTTATTCATATATTTCATATGTGTAAATAGCTATGGGAAAGTTCAGCAAGGACTATTTGGAACTATTACGATGCATATTACACTTGATATTAGTATGACCTATGCTTCTAAAAGCACTGAGACCAATTCAGAAAAAGTCAGGGAGAGGTAGATGTTGTGAAACAAGTTGTACAAGTATCTGGAAGCTCTCCTAACCTCCACTGCTCTGTTTAGGTCCTGTAAATTCAGGTCTGTGACCTCTTTCCACTGTCCTCTACCTTTCCAACATTTATTGTCTTTTCTTTTCTCAAATTGATCGTTTTGGCTTCCAGGGAAGAGATCAGGCTTCATCTGTTCAAGGACCCAATTATTTATCATTTTGGCCATCTATGGTATCCTTAGCACTCTTCTCCAGCACCACATCTCAAATGAGTTGATATTCTTCCTATCCAGTTTTTTCCACTGTCCAGTTCTCACATCCATACAGTGGCATCACTAGGGACTGCAGGGTGATGCAGACCACAGCGGGTGTCACCCCAGAAGAGGGGTGACACCTGGCTAAGTGCACCCTTCTCCCTGTCACACGTCATTTTAATCATGAGAAAGGTAGCACCCAGAAGGGAGGGAAGGTGCCTGGAGCACTCCCATCCCTGTCTGGCACCAGTTTACTCACGAGTAAATGTGATTTCCCAACAGCCAATCCTGGTTCAGGCTGGCTGTGGGAGGAGTGGCTCAATAGGGAGGAGTCAGTCAGTAAGAAGCTAGCTGTAAGAAATGACAGTCAGTGAGTTGAGAGGGAGATAAGGGGAGATTAGATTTAGTTGAGGTTTTAGTGCAGAGTTCTGTTAAAGGAGGAAGGAGTTAATAGGCAGAAGAACTTAATTAAAGGCAGAAGGGAACAGTTGTAAGTTTAGAGAGTTAAGAGTGAAAAGCAGCTGAATAGAGAAATACTTGTAACTGGTGATTTATTGTCACTATTGTAATATACCATCTACAAAACTATACTAAATGGGCAATATTCTTACTATGTGTTTGTAAATGAAGTTGAGTTTGTTTGTTTCAAGATAAGCTTTAAACTGAATGATTTAATATCAATAAAAGTACAAGAAACATGCTCCCGGACAGATTTAAAGGTTATAGGAGAAGGGCACTGAGGGACCCGAACCTCTAAACATTTAGGGAAGCTGTGTCAGGGGTGGAAGTTGGGCTAGCGTCATTCACGAGGAGCCTTCGGATGTTTCTGAAGTAAAAAGGTGGCCTCAAAGCATTGCCAGGAAGACCTTGTGACATAATTGGTGCCAAGTAGTGGGATCAAGAGATCCAGTGTGGATCAAGAGATCCAGTTTAGAGATAGATAGATTCAGTGTGGAGAGTTCAGAGATTCAATTGAGAGTGTGTGTGAGTCAGAGTAATCCCTGAGGTATTGCTTGAGGATAAAGTAGGGGATTGCTTGGAAGCTGATAGTACTGTAGTAAAGAGTTGCAGAAATGTTTAGGAACAGTCCCTGAGGTAAAAGTGTTGGTGTAGTAGGGGACTGAAGTGACATGGCTTGGGTGACTCTAATATTAGTGTTTAGTTGTATATCTTTGCACTTTAGGATCTTGTCTAGTTCTTTCATAGGTGCCCTTCCCATTCCTAGCCTTCTCCTTATCTCTTGACTGCAATCTCCATTCTGATCAATGTCTGATCCAAGGTATGAGAAGTCTTTTAATTGTTTTGATTTCTTCATTATCTAGGTTGAATTTATGTGTATCATCTGTAGTCATTATTTTTGGTTTTAATTGTTGCTTTGCAATTGTCACAAGCTTAAAAAACAGGATAGTCGCAGAAGGGCATCATCATCATCATCATATTTATTTGTATTCCACTCCTTTCCCAGGACTGGGACTCAAAGCGGCTTCACAACATTTAAAAACAATACAATTAAAAACACAGAAAAGTGATACATTAGAACAGAATTAAATTGTTAGAATATTAAAATAGATTACAAAAATACAGTTAAAAAGATAAAATTTTAAAACACTTAAAATGATACAACACCCTAGACTTTAGTGGAAGGCCAACAAGGAGTGAGCCATTCTGATCTCACTGGGCAGGAAGTTCCAGAGTCTAGGGGCAGCTACTGAGAAGGTGCTCTCTCGTGTCCCCACCAAGCTTGCTTGTGATGGTGGTGGGACAGAGAGAAGGGCCTCTTCAGAGGCTCTCAGGGTCCGGGCTGGTTCATACCGGGAGATACGGTCTGCCAAATATCGTGGACCTGAGCCATGTAGGCCTTTATAAGTGATAACCAGCACTTTGAATTGTGCCCGGAAACAAACTGGGAGCCGGTGGAGCTGTAAGTAGTAACAGTAAGTACATAGTTACAGTAGTAGGGTAGATCCTTTTGGCTTTGGTTGTATCCATGTATAATTTGGGATAGTGGAAAAATTCAAACGTTTCACATCTGAGAGCTGTTAGCAGACTCTTCTTCACTTTCACACCAATCAGTATGTTGCCCAAATGCTAGGCCTGCTCAGACAATAATCTAAAGCATTGTTCCCCAGTGTGATACCCTCAAAATATGATGGATTACAGTGCCCATTATTCTTTTTGTGTTTGACTACAACTCCTATTATTCACTGTTAACATTTCTTAAATACAGTGTATAAGCAGAGATTGTGTTTGAACCTCAAATGCCAAACCATACTTGAAACTTCAGAATGTTCAGTGGCTCTCCCTAGGGAATAAACTTAATTATTTGTGGACAAATTTTAATTTTAAAATAGAGTCAAGGATCTATAAAAACTCTTCCTTCTTTTTTTTTTTTTTGACAGAATAGTCTTTTTCCACATACATATTGCAGATTACTAAAATGTCATTTTCTCTAGTTTTCAGTATATTACTTCGATTTTATATTAAGGAGAGCCAGCTTAGTATCGTGGTTTGAGTGTTGGACTATGACTGTTCAGACCAGGGTTCAAATTCCTACTCAGCCATGGAGACTCGTTAGGTGACCCTGGGCAGATCACACACTCTCAATCTCAGAGGAAGGTGAAGGCAACCCCAACCCCTTGAACAAATTTTGCCAACAAAACCCCATGATAAGTTCGCTTTAGTTGGAAATGACTTGAAAGCACAAAATAACATGGCCATATACAAACGTTTAACTCTCTCTGATTAACTCTCTTAATTTATCTTGTCAGGATGAATCTCCCCGTGGGGCGCAGGTGGCGAAGATGTACTGATATGACAAACACAGGTGTTATCAATAAAATTTCCTGTAAAAAAGAGAGAAGTTGGGTGTGCAAAAAACTAGCTGAACGAGGTTTGATATAATAATAAATAATAATTTATTACATTCATTCAAAGTCTGCTTAACAGCAGTAAAGCAAAATAACTTCATACATGTTGCAGATGCACTCAGCTTTTACATTCACACTCTCTTAGCTTTTAGATTTAATGAGTGCGCACATATAGATTCCACTGCTGGTACATGCTTTTGAAATTGCATGAGTGAGAACAGGGGAGGTGCATTGCTTTCTGTTGTTTATGGGAATTGCAACTATACAGATTCACCTACAGATTCAACAGCTACATAGAGTTAAATGTGGAACTGTCAATAGCAGAGAGTGAGGCTGCCCACTTGCACTTGCAAGGAGGTAGAGCTGCTGGGAAATAAGGAGGCTGAAGAATGGAAGCAGCAGTGGTTCCAAGAACGAATGCTAGAACCACCACATCCACTGCCTCATTTCACATCTTCCTGTCTTTATTCTGTGTTCAGGAGGTTGTGGAATTTTGGCCATCACAGAAAAGCAACCTTTAGTGGCAATTTACTGTGACTGACTGCAAACAATAAAAGCAAGAAACATAGTGGGGGGGGGGGGGGGGGAGAGGGGTAAGAGGAACATTTTAAACACTCATTGAGAAAAGAATAATACAAAGGGTTAACATGGCTGATTGGTGGCTTTTGAGCATATGGCATCAGTCACTGTCACATTGTGCCCATTCACTACAGTTCAAACTCAGGGTTGTTGTTTTGACATTTATGGAAATCTTTTCAGGTTCTTGACCCTTATAGGTGCTGTGATCACCTTGACTGCTCCCCAGACTGAGACCATCACTTGGTATTCAAGATATAAGGTGGTCTGGGGTGGGATTATTGCTGCTGTCTCCTGCTTAAGGAGTTTTTCACACAGCTAAAAAAGAAAACCTGACTTACCTTTCCTGGTTTGAATCTTCTTCCAGGAGGCAGCTGGTTATTATCACTTTGCTGCCAAAGCTGCCTACTCCCTTCTCCCTCCTCCTCTTCCTCTGCCAACTCCACCTCCTGTGGGCTCTTTCTCCTTTTCCTCCTCCTGACCTCCTTTTCCTCCTGCTCTTCTCCCTTCTCTTCCTTTTCCTGTTCCTCTTCTTCCTCCTCTCCCCACTTCCTCCGCACCTGCAGCCGAGGAAGAGCAGAGTAGAGGAGGAGGAGGAGAAGGAGGAATGCACAGGAGGCGGGGTGGGCTGGGAGAGACGGCCGGGAGCCAAGGACCCTTGGCCCCCAAGGCAGGGAGGCAGGCGAGCGTCTGCAGTAAGGGGAAGGGGGGGGGGGGGGGAGAAGGAGGGAGGGAAGGAAAAAGGGAGGGAAGGTGGGACAAGGGAGAGAAGACGAAAGGAGGGAGAGAAAGAGAGAGGGAAGGAGAACACGGAAAGAGGGAGAGAGAAGGAAGGAGGGAGGGAGGGATAAGCAGCGAGAAAGGGAGTGAAGGAGGAGGGCAAAACAGAGGGAAAAGAGAGAAGGAAGGGAAGGAGGGGACCAGGGCAGAGAGCAAGAGGGAGAGGGTCTGGCTGCTTCTGCCAGGGGCCTCTGGTGTCATGTCCAATGGGGCTCCTGTGCCATCAGCGCGCAGGAGGCAGGGATGCCCAGGACCCTCTCCTCCTTCTCTCCAGGAGGGAACCTCCGTTTGGAGCACCACACAAAAGCAAGCAAACAACTCCCAGAATTCCATAGCAAAGAGCCAGACAAAGAGTTAAAGCGGGGAGGGAAGCTCACAACCTGAAGGCACACAATACATGCGCACACATACAGGAGGCAAAAGGGTGAGAAGTTGCAAAAAAGGGGAATTGGGATGACAGGAGGCAAAGGTTGACAGGAGGCTACAGTGCCTGAGATTTCCCTTTCATTTCCTCTTGCTCCTGGAATTATTTGTTTAAAATGCAAATGCTACGATGCCAATGTTACAAATGTTTCCCTTTCAATTTGGGAAATTGATGCTTGATAATTGAATGCTTTTGCTACACACAAGACACACACTGGAGGTTTTTAAATTTGACAGCATCTGCGCACTTTGCCCGCCAGAAATTTTTTTAAAAGGAGGGGGGAAGCCCCCATTTGCTTAGCCAATGGCTGCAAGAAACGTCACCATTTACGAAAGCAGAACTAATTTGATTGACAGCAGAGGACTCTTCCTTTTAAACTGGCTTAAAGATCTGCAATGGCTTCCGGGGCTAAATACCCCGATTGAGGTATTTATAGTGGGCACTTGCTTCCGGAGGCATTCGGGGGGCAGAAATCGAATCTGCCCAGTTCCTTCCAGTGCAAAAGTGCCAGTGGGAATGGGGCCTGAGTAGGAAGGCAGTACCTACTTGTGTCTGCACACCAACGTTTGGGATACCAACACTGTCTAGCCTAACTCTAAAAAGTCTTGAACATAGCTGTGTGCAAACACACAGTATATAAGGCCCGTTCTGCACGGGCATATAGTACGTGCTCTGCGCGTACTAGGGTTAGAAAGGGGCATCACTTCCTGATGCCACTAACCCTAATACGTGCAGAGCGTGCACAAAATGGCGGCGCCCATTCCACATGGGTGCCGCCATCTTGATGTAGCGGACGCATTGCGTCTGCATGTCGCGCGGCGCAAATGAAGCCGCGAATGCGCCATTGGCGCCTCGTGACATCATAAGCGTGCCACAACAAGAAGCGCCATTTGGGGGCTTCTTTTTGCAGCGCGGAGGAGCCACGCAGTTTGGACACTGGGGTTCCTCCACACTGCAAATGACGGTGGCAGCAGACCGCCCATTTTGGGCGGTCTGTAACACGCCTATGTCTCATTGCAATTGAAGACACACAGAAGTAACCTGATTTTTCTTTAGCTGACTTCATCTAAGCTTCATATACACACTATGCCTAGTTTTTGTGGCACAAAAATGGATTTTGTGCCAAGAATGGAGTGAAAAAAAGAGATGATATATACTATCAACCTAATACATTTTAAGAGCAACAAAACTTCCATGGTTTACAACCAGTTAAAACTGTAGCTGAGAAAGGCTAAAAAAATCTAAGGATGATTTTTAAGATCTCAATCTCTTTGAGACTGAAATTGAATCTTGTAGGGTGTCTTTTTGGCATTGAATCATTCTCAGAAAAGACCCAGTCAGTTGTCATTAAGAAGTTTTCATTATGAATTGATTTACTAAACCAGATTACATTGTCTAATATGAGCTGCATTTAGGTTCTCATTCCCAACTAAAAACTGAACTGAAGGAACATAATAATAAAAATAGGATTGCCCACATGGTGTGACTAGGATCAACTTGCTGGGTCACAGCTTATGAGCATGTAGTATTAATTTTGTGGCCTTCATGTATATCAAAACACAGATTTGAACATACCTCAGTATATATTTTTTTCTCCTCTCCCACAGACCTTGATGTATATACAGGCTTTTGGGATTCAGTAGTGATATCAGAAAAAAGAGCTTTATCAGCAAATTATACTCACAATGGAGCAAGGGATGAGTGCATTAAACAGGCATCTGCATGTCATGGCTATGGATTATGGCAAAATGGCTATTTCCTACTAAATGGTCCTGTATTAGTTGGTGGAGGCTTTGGTCCAAGCGTAACATTTTTAAAATCAGGTAGTCATTACTGTCTGAGTTCTTTCTCAAATCTAGTATTATTAAACGAATAATGTCTCTCATCATGTATTTCAAGTATTAAAATGAACTTCTATAGTTTATTCTAACATGCTGAAACTTTAAGTAACTTCAGTGTGCTAAGTCTAATATATAAATTGCAATCTAATTCCTGTTCCATATTGAAGATTTCAAAATTCCTGGCATATTTTAAAATAGCCAGTTTCTTTCTGTAAGTCTTTGTGTATCCATACCAGCAAACAAGAATGGATACAGTGTTTTATGCAGCAAGCACAATAAATTTTCTTTCCTCTTAATTTCATTCCTCAAACCTCACTTGTATAATGGCTGATTTAAATGTTCATTTCTTCCAGGTTGACTGTCACCCTTTAATACCATTTTTATTTAAAATAACAGCACAAAACTGTAGGGAACACATGTGTTTCAACATTTTTGGTGCATTATCTTCTTTGTATGTTTTAAAATCTGTTTTCTCAAAAAACTGAAAAACAGTTTTGTTTTGTTTGATGGAAATTGGGGCAATGGAACTCTGATCGTAAAACTTGCCATTAAGAATTGTGTACTGCCACTTTTACTCAATAATAGCAGAACCTCATTCTCCTAAATTGGAAGATGTCAAAAACATGAGCATCTAGTCAAAACAGGGTTAATGTGATTCCATGACAGTCTCTACCATTCCAATTCTGTTTTTCTGCACCCTTGGCCTACTACAGGTCTTTTACCATGAGTGTTTGATTTGTCAGCGCTAGGAGACTGATGAGTTAGGAATTTACCAATTTGAGTCTCAGTTCTTCCACAAATCTACTAGGTGTACTTGGGCAACCTACTCCTCCAGTTTCATATGTATGTGAGGATAATATTCATGTATCCTATAAGGTTGTTGTACAGGATAATATATGTGAAATTTTATGGAATGCTACAGAATTTCTAATAATTGTTATTATTTGAAAGCCTGTGATTATGGATATTATGGCTCAGAGTGTGAATCTGGTTGCCCACGCTGTCATTGGGACAAACCATGCCATCCCATAACTGGAACATGTGAAGGTCCTGTTGTTTGTGCTGCACCTCAGGATGTGGGTAGATGTTCTCTTGGTAAGTTTTTCTTTTCTCTTTCTTGCTTGTAATTTGCATGTAGACATTCTCTTATGGTATATCTCTGTGCCCTCTGTGATGAAGTATACTGTAACCTGTTTCAGAGAATGACTGTGAAGATAATGTGGGATTGTGCTGGTGAAGAAACAAGAACACTGGGCTTCTGGATAGTGCAACAATTATAATAAATTTGTATTAGCAAATCACTATGTATTTCAGTATTTTTCATTCTGATGTTGGTGTCACCTTACAAATCTGGAGCCAAATTTGGAATACTGAATAGTGGAGAATACCTCCTTTGGGAAGGAAGCCAGCTGGTGGAGTAGGATTCTTGTGCCACACTTTGTGATTTGATTCTGTAACAATATTTGGGATTTATCTTAGCAGAGTGGCTGTAAAACAGGATATTTGTCAAATAAAGATAAAAGAAAAACTTAACATTTATTTGCTCAGGGCATGCACCAAAGATAGGACAGTGGGGAAAAGGGAACCTAGGTTTGGTAAGAGGAAGCTATGAGTGCTACTGTACTGGTAGCCTCCGTGGAATCCCACATGTGTGGTGGAGATGACACAGGGGTGAATCTAGTGCACCCAAAGGCACCACTGGCATAACTTAACAGTGTTGCAGAAAAGACAGAGAGGACCAGCTGGGAGTAAATAAATAAAAAATGTAATATAATAAATAATATAATAATATATAATATAATATAAATAAATAAGGGAGAGCTATGCCAGAACATCACACTAAAAGCACAGAGGCTTGCTGTGCTAACAAGGAACTGCTTGCATAAGGAGGTCTCAGAGACCTTTTTATGCAAGGCTGTCAAACATACATTTACTAGGGAATCCAACAGTTATACCACTAGTTTGTTCTAACAGGATTCTGTTCTTAGGTTTTATGTAGATAAAGTCTAAGGCCAGAATCCTGTTGGAACAAAATAGTGGTATAGTGGCAATACTGTTGAGTTATGCCAGTGGTGCCTGTGGGTGCAATAGATTCATCCCTGTGCCCAGCTAGAAAGGAGAAAGTAGAACAATCAACATAACTATCACTTAGAAAAATGATTTTACCTTGACAGCAGAGATCTTATAATTAATTGTGTAGGAATACCCTGACATTCCCTACACTGGTTTGCTGACCTGGACTGCCTCCTTATACCACTGCTTTATAATTTTATTCATTGGCTAACTTTTGTAGTGGAAAAAGCAGCATGTTTTATCTGAAAGGTCCACATTTCTCTGCTGTAATGATTCGGGTATCAAGGTATAGGCTTTAATCTTGGTCTAGTGTTGCATGTACACTGATGCTAACCAGTTTCTGTTAAAGAAGATTAGCCCACTTCACTTCAGCCCCTTGTTTCCAATGGTTTTAAAGATGGGACTCCTGGTTCCTGGTTCAAATGAACAGTGAGGAATGGTATTACGACAGTTGTTGAAAATGAAAAAAACTAAGTCTTAAATTGCCAAAATGAGAGCATTTAGTTTTGATAGACTGAAATAAACCCAAAGCATTTAAGCCAAATGTATAACTTTGAACAAATTACTGGAAGACCCCAAAGCCTACTTTCAGAGATGGCAATAGCAAGTACATTTATATATCCCTTATCAGTGAACTAGCACTCCCTAAGTGGTTTACAATGTGTAAGCCAGTTGCCCCCAACAAGCTGAGTACTCATTATACTGACCTATGAAAGGATGGAAGGCTAAGTGGACCTTTGGGCCCTGGCTGAAATCAAACTCAACCTTGTGGCTGCAGTATTGGCTTTAACCACTGTGCCACCAGATCTCTGCACTATTTTTATTGCAAATACAGAGGACACTTGTTATATGCTGGGGTTTGGTTCCAAAATACCCCGTAGATAACAAAATCCGTGGATGCTCAAGTCCCATTAAATATAATGACATAGCAAAATGGTGTCCCTTATAAAAATTGGAAAATTTGATATTTGAAAATTATACTTTTTGGAATATTTTTAAGCTGTGCACGCTTGAATCAGTGTATAAAAAATCCGTGTATAAGAAAGGCTGACTGTACATGGTTTATTGCAAACACTTCTACTCATGGCAACCTTGTGAATGAGAGATTTCCAAGTCATCCTGTCATCAACAGCACTACTCAGGTATTGCAAACTTAGAGCTATGGCGTCCTTGATTGAATCTTTCCATCTATACTGCAGTTCTCTTCTTTCCCTACTGCCTTCTACCTCACTAAACATCATTGTCATTTCCAGTGAATCATGTCTTCTCATGATATGGCCAAAGTATGACAGTCTCAGTTTAGTCATCTTGGCTTTGAGTTTGAGGGAGAAGTCAGGCTTGATTTACTCTAGGCTCCATTTATTGGTCTTTTTAGCAGTCCACGGTATCTATTATTATTATTATTATTATTAACCTTTATTTATAAAGCGCTGTAAGTTTACACAGCGCTGTACGGTATCTGTGGAACTCTTCTCTAGCATCATGTTTCAAATGTGTTGATTCTCTTCCAGTCAGCTTTCTTTACTGTCCAACTTTTAAAACCATACATTGAAATTGGAAATACGATAGCATGAACAATCCCAACTTTAGTATTCAGTGATGTAACTTTACACTTCAGGATCTTGTCTAATTCCTTCATAGCTGCCCTTCCAAGTCCTAGTCTTCTTCTGAACTCTTGATTGTAGTCTCCATTTTGATTACGGTAATGCCTGATCCAAAGTATGGCAAATACTGAACTATTTCAGTGTTTTCATTGTTTACTTTAAAGTTATATAAACAGTCTATGATCCTTATCTTTTGCTTTCTTCATGTTCAACTTTAACCCCGCCTTTGCACTTTCTTTCTTGATTTTTTAGTAATTGTTCCAAGTCTTTGTTATTTTCTACTAGTAATATGTTGTCATCTGCATATCTTAAATTGTTGATGTTCCTGCCTCCAATGTATATGCCTCTTTTCTCCAAGTTTCTGATTATATATTCAGAATGCAAGTTAAACAGATAGGGGGATATAATTCAGCCTTGTTTGGCTGCTTGCCAATTGGAGACCATTCCATTTCTTCATATTCTGTCTTAACAGTAGCCTCCTGCTCTGATTACAGAAAGCAATCTTGTAGCATCTTTGAGACTAACTGAAATAAAGAAGCTGGCAGCATGAACCTATGTAGACATGAACCTACTTCATGAGAAACATCCATCTGTGTGCCTCACTGCATGATGCAGCATGTACATGCGCTATGCCAAGGGAGCACCGAAAAGCCATGGCGCCAGCAGCTATGGTGCCCTTTCAACAGTGCAAAAACGAGCTACTTTTTGCAGCTACTTTTTGTGCCACGGAAAGGCCAGATCGGGGCTGCAGCATGCGGTTGCCGTGGCCCTGATCCGGCTGTACAGCCCCTTAATCTCAAAAGTGCTACAAGAACCCTTTGCATAGTGATTTTCCAGTCTAACATGGCTATGTCTTTGAATTCTGTCCTGAATACAGATTGCACATCAGGACAGTCAAATGTTGTGGCATTCACTTGCTTTATGAGCTTTTTATAATTTATACAAACAAAGGCGTTGCTATATTCTATAAATCACAGGTGAATTTTCTTTTGAAATTCTTTGGTGTACTCCATTATCCAAAATATATTTTGTAATATGATGCCAAGTGCTTCATCCTTTCCTCAACCTAGCTTGGACCACCAGAATTTACAAAAAATGTAAGAAATAGATTTGATCTATTAAGCATAATTGATAGGGAACCAGAGGAACTATGGTCAGAAGCCAAACACAGAGTCAAGATCAGATCCATGAATGCAACTATTAAATGACTTATGCGCAAGGATAAAGAAAACTACTATAATGATCAATGCAGAGAAATAGAAGGGGGGGAAGAAAGAACAAGATGATAACATGGGGAAAGAACATATCCCATTCAAGCAAGATTATGGTAAAAATTCTGCAGCATAGACTCCAAACATATATGAAGAGAAAAATCCCAGAGGTGCAAGCGTGGTTCAGGAAAGGAAGAGGCACTAGGGACCACATTGCAAACATACAATGGATAATGGAGTGCACCAAAGAATTCCAGAAGAAAATCAGCATGTGCTTTATAGACTATAGCAAATCCTTTGACTGCATGCCTCATGAAAAGCCATGGAAAGCTATTTATGAGATATCCCATGAATAGTTTGTTCCCTTTCCATTCCTGGCTCTTCCTGGGATAATGGTTGATTGAATGCAATGTTGTCTGAAAATCTGACACCCGATTGTGGAATTAATCCAGGATTTTGCCTTTTTCTTCCCTCTTTTCCCCCGTGTGATAATAAGAAGTTCTGTTTTGGTGTGTGATCAGTTTCCTGCTGGACACCAGGACAGAAGCTTTCAATGTCTTCTTTTCCCTCTGTCGTTCTATCATAAACTTGGATTATGGTTATACTGATGGGTTTTCTCTTAGGTCTTATTTATATTATTCGGTCAGACTGTCCATTATATCCTTTGACTGCTTTTGCTGCATGTCTTCTTACTACTATTGCCACCCTATTTCTTGTTATATTTTTCATTCCTGAGTAAAATGCTGTGAAATTATCAGATGCAAAATGCCCCATTCCTGTCCACCTTAGCTCACTGAATGCTTATACACAGCCCGATACAACAGGCAAGTCATCTGTGGATTGGAGCTTCCACCAATTGCCCCATCCCTCTATTAGCCAATGTTGGTGCATGTCCATGGGCTTGGCACATGCATATATGGGCTTGAGCTCCTGCAGTTTTTCCGATTTGCAAGGAGAGGGGGTTGAACCAAAGCCTTGTGAGTGGGAAGGGCCCTTTGTACATTTATATTCATTTTCTACTGTGTCTACCTTCTCCTGATTCTTGTTTCTCACATTCCATGTTCCTGTAATATGTGTTGTACAGCTTCAGACTTTCCTTTCGTCTCTGAGCATTTCAACAGCTGAACTTCCTTTAGGCTTGTGTCTGGTTATATTGTTAGCTACAGCACTACTTGTAGTTATCCTCAGTTGTATCACAGTAGCTGGTAGAATGCCTTCTGACTTGGAAGTTTCATCTTCTGGCACTATCTCTTATTTCATTTTGATTGTCTCATCATTGGGTTTTCATGGTAAGCGACATTCCAAAGGAGTTTACCATGCTTCCTTCTGCATGTTACTAACAGTGTTAGCAGTGGTGCCACTGCTGTTGTCTCTGAGTGATCCTCTGCCAGTGTAACCTCATGTCACACTGCTACCCAGTAGCTGTTTGGCACATTTAATCTGGCTCCTCAGCAAAAGCCTGTCTGATATGGGACATCCTACTAGTAGCACAGCTTTCATCAGCATCAGCATCTTACTAAAGAGAAGCACACAATCCCTTCACCATGGAAAGGTAGTGTCATTGGTGGTTTACAAACACTAGAGAGGACCAAAGTGTTTGAGATTTGTGGCTTTTTCACACAGGTGTCTTAAACTACAATTTAGTTGCAATGGGAATATGCTGTTGTGAGCGCTGCTGTAGATCATCCCTGCCAATTTGTCATAATTGTACTCCTTTTCTTGGTTTCTATCATCATCATCATCATCATCATCATCATCATCATCATCATCATCATCATCATCATTTCCAGCTGGGTGTTTGGGATTGAAATAAGATTTGCATTACTGTGACTCAAAGAGATAAGGGAGTTACAGAGGCTTCTGCACACATGTGCACGCGCACACACACACCTTTACTCTCAGAAATATTTCCTGTTCAACAAAAGTTTGAGTTAACAGTTTCTCCAGCATTTCTCTACTACATAAGGTACATGGGTGTGCCCAAATACAGCAAGGGGAGGTTTCCAAAATTTCCACACGTGGGGAAAACAGTGCATAGCTCTGTGATGAGGTTAAAGTGTGAAATTGCACTACTTTTTTTGAAATTACAGCTCATGATATGAAAAGAGAGAATCTATAGTGGCAACAAAGACAAAAAAACACTTGGTATCGCAAAAAAGGACTCATGTGAAAAGCTCTTTGCCTCCCTTTGTTTTCATTTATTGGTAGATTCCTGCAGGATTTTTTTTCATATATTTAGAACAAATTGGGATATCAATGCAGAATTACATCAAATGAGGAGAAATAGGGAAAGGAGGGAGTTAGAGAACATCCCCCTCCCCATGACTATCAGCATGCTTACCATCACTTTTACTTAGTAGGCTTTTCCCATCACTAATGGGAAAGTGGTCAGATTTCTCTTCACTTTCCAAAGGTTACAGAGATATGTTTAAATATGAATAAGAACAATAAAAGGAAAACATAGTAAAGAATTTCAAGAAAATAATTATCACAAATTAATATATTTACAAGAAACCTTTTTTCTTTTTCTCCCCTCTCTGCCAAACATCTTCTGTTTTAATGTTACCAGGTCTGTATAATTTAAAATGCTCTCTTGGTCCTGGCTGGTGGTATTGGCAAGGAAAATGTTATTTGATAGAAAAAAACAGAAAAGTGACCTGGAAGGATGCTCAGGAGCTATGCAAACGTTTTAAAGAAACAAAGCTACTCCAGTTGGAAGATCCTACAGAAAAGGTTGGAATTTTTTAATGCAGAGGATTAGCTTTTTATAATTTTAAATAAAAAAAAATATATGTCAACCATGCAATGACTAGCACTAATATTTTGGACAAAGATTTTGAAGAGAAGCCAATGAACAGAAAACATGAAGGTAGGTATACACTGGTTTCTTTGTTTGTATGTTGAGTGCTTATCTATAAGTGATATGTGGCTGGAGAGCAAGACAGTACTATTCACCATTTTGCTTTTGTTAGAAGGAGAACTGAGATATTCGACAACCCTGTTCAGTGTATTCAGCTGTATTCAAAGAATGTTTTGAAGCTGTGCCCCCAAATTTTAACAATCTTTAACTGTCTTTCAGTTTCTAATAGGCTATATCTCTTTGCCTTACAGGCATGGCTGAGACAGATGATAACTGAACAGATGTGGATAGGAATGCAATGGCATTCACAGAAAAAAGAGTGGCAATGGGGTGATGGAACAGCAGTAAATACTAAAGTTTATTGGTAAGATTTTCAAACTTCCTTTCATGGATCAAATACTACTATTTAGGTGTGCTGCTACTATATTTGCTAAACAGTTTAAATATATTTTTTGATCCTTAGACAAGAAAAAGGTATGAAATGGACTGGGGAAACTCCAAGGTTTGCAGAAAACAACCTTGGGGGGGGGGGATTCTGAAGGTGAATCTCTAAAAGAGTTAAATAAAAACTGAATATGCTGACTAAGGAGTCAGTGAAAGGGAGGCATACACTAGAAAACAGTCAGGAGAAGCATTTAGTAGAGTATTCTGGAAGGTGACAGGTTGAGCTGGCTGAAAACCTTGAATGGAACTACTCCATATTTTCATAATCATTATTATCTTTATACTGCAGCATTATCAGATTTTTGTGGTTTTAGAGGAAAACACTAAAATGATTGAATGTGCTTGGAGACTTAAACAGTAAAGACAGGAGAAAGAAATGGTGGCATTTTTGTAAAAGTCTTTGATTGTGTGAATTGGAAGGCATAAATTTGGTGTGCTGCAAAGTATTTTTAACAACATTTTCTTTCAGGTTACGGAGGTTTAACTTTGCTTAAAAACACAAGGATTATTAAAGGAGCTATTTTGTACAGGGCGTTTCCCCCAAAGGGCACTAAGTTATCCAAAAAAATTAAAATTTTAGTTGCAATCTCTTATCCACTGGGTCTTGGTTTGCCATTATTATTATTATTATTATTATTATTATTATTATTATTATTATTGGTTTTATTTATATATTTCTTGCCTCTCCCTATGGATTGAGGTGGGAGTACAACAACAGATTTAAAATTACAATTCAGTTAAAACACATTCACAAAGCACAGCAATAGATCAATCCTATTTATATTCAATATCAACATATAACTTCCTATACATGCTCAGAATGAAGTATCATCTTATAATTGTTATAGCAGATCAGGGGAATAGGCTGCCACTGCCTTCTGAGTTGAGAGAGGAACAGAACTCTTTTTAAATAACCTTGGCTGTAGAGGTAAAGGTCAAAACATAGGGTAAGATATGTTACCCATGAATCCACTCAGACCAGATTTCATAGAATGTTTATACCAAGTGTTGTAGTTATTTGGGGAATGTAACAAACAGAAGCCTGTGATCCCTTCATAAACCACACAAAATACTTTCTCTACTTAACTAAGTGACAATTTCCCCTGAATATCTTGAACACCAGTCCTTATACTGATTTGTCCTTGTTTTCTCCATTTCTTTGTGGCTGCTCTAATTTTTTTAAACTGATTTTCTCAACTGATATTCTCCATCTGTCACTCTCTGTCTCGCTTACTATCATGCATTCTTCTTTTCTAGTCCTTCTCTAGAGCCTGTTTGACAGCTGTTGAAGTACACATCACTTTTTTTAACCATTCTGGCTAGGACTTGTGAGATATTGTAGACAATACAATATTGTCTGCATAATTTCCACATTTCCCTAGGACAATTAGCTGTGTGTCTTAAGTCAGCAAGTGACTTATGAAGATTTGAAGTGTGAAACAAATGATGACAATTCATGGCTATTTCTTTGTAATCTTCTTTACCCTGTTTCATAAAGAGGTACTGACGTTTGAATGTACATTCTGATCTCTGAATGTCTGTCTGCCTTGAGACAGCATTCTTGGAAGACATCCTTTATATTCTCAGGCTATTGATAAAAATTACTATTGACAGAGGACATTATAATTTTTATTCCTTTCTACCATTCTTGCTACTTCAATTTACAAAAAAAACCAAACAAACTCACAAAGCACCAATCCTTCTACCCTCTGTTGTCCCTTAACTCTCTTTCATTCCTCCACTCTGTTACTCTCATTTCAGGGCTAATGGAAACAGCGGAAAAGAACAAGACAAATTACCTGTTATCTTTTTATTACTCTTTATCAGTGAAAATAAATACATAATTCAAGATTCAGCTGTGTGATCCCCTGGGTCAAAGATACCCCTTGAGTAATTCAAAAAGATTCAAAGAGTGAAGGCCACAGTACAAGAAGAAAGAAAATACAGTGGTGGTAGCCCCAAACAAACAAACAAAGGTCCAATGCATTTTGAAAATACTCTTTGTCAAACATTCTTACATATCCAACACTGCACTCTGTTGTCTTTCTCTGTGATCAAGTGCATCACTGTGAACATCACATACTAGTACCACCACTAGTTGCTGAAATAGAACTATGCAGTGAATAATAATAATAATTATTATTAACCTTTATTTATAAAGCGCTGTAAATTTACACAGCGCTGTACATACAATCTTTTTAATTGGAAGGTTCCCTGCCCTCAGGCTTACAATCTAAAAAGACACGACACAAAAGGAGAAGGGAGTGGTGGTGGGGAAGGGGATGAAGGCCAACAGTTCTTCTCTACCTCCGAGGCCTGGATCAGGGGAGATGGACTGGAGGGAGGACTTGGCTTCTTGGAGCTAGCCTGCCTTCCTCTCCCTCAAGATGGTGGATGAAGGGAGGGCTTGTCTTCTTCCAGGCAGGCCTGATGGAGCTAGTCTGCCTCTCTCTCCCTCAAGATGGTGGATGAAGGGAGGGCATGTAAGAGAATTTGCCCACAGGCCAAAAGAGGATATGGTACAGATACACTATTCTATTACTAAACTATTTTCAAAATAGACCTCCAGAAGATGAATTATTGACTTGTGATGTAATGGATTTTCCACTGAAGATACTATTTCATCTTTATTTAGGTTAACGATTCAAGGACCTAAAGATGATAGCTGTGGCACGATTCTCAATAATATGTTATACTTCAAATCAGCAAAGTGCAACCAAAAATTATACTTTATATGTGAAAGAAAAGAATGTAAGTGTTAACTTTTCATTCTGTTTTTCTGTTTTTATATTCCTATTCACTATTCTATCTTTGCTAAGGGTAGTTCACCCCATTACATAATGCTTCTGTGGATATAGGGGACTTCCATGATGGAATCTCAACCATTATGTACATCAGAGGAAGAAGTAGGAAAATGCTGCTAGATAATCATATGACATGATAATATGTCCACTTTATAGATGTCTGCACAGATGCTTCATGAGCTAACAGTTTAGTAACAATAAATAAGTGTTCCATGTAATGTGCCTAAAAACATTGTCTCTCTTTGTACTTCTAATAATGGATGGGAATTTCTGACTACTGTATATACTTATGTATAAGTCGACCTCATATATGTCAATTTAATTCGTTTTAATGTGTATTTTTAATATGTGAATTGTGGTACTGTTTTTACTGACTGTCTTTACTGACACTTGTACACCACTTTGATCTTGGGAAAAGTGGTTAATAAATAAACTATTTATTTATTTATTAAGGGAAGTTTCAGGGTCAAAATCCTAGATTTTGATATGACCTGTGGATAAGCCAAGGGTAAAACTTAGGGGGCCATAAGGAAAGATGGAAAGGGGGAAATACCACTTCCATTCCTCCCTCTCCTTCTGTGGATCTCTAGGAAGCAAGTGGATTTAAATGGAGAGTTGTTTCCGTAGGAAGCAAGGTCTTGCAAAAGGGACTGGAGAGATGGTTTAAATGGAGAGTTTTCCCCATAGGAAGCAAAGGCTTGCAAAACGGGCCAGGCAAGTGTTTTTCTATGGAGAGTTTTCCCCATAGGAAGTAAAGGCTTGCAAACGGACCAGGCAAATGCTTTTCAATGGAGAGTTTTCCTCATAGGAAGCAAAGGCTTGCAAAATGGACCAGGCAAGTGCTTTTCAAAGGGGAGTTTTCTGATAGGATAGGAAGCAAAGGCTTGCAAATGGACTGCATGGGGAAGGAATTCAGTGGAGACTGAGGCATCAGGCTTGCTTGCTATAGGACCTTTCTAAGCACTACTGGTGCATTGACCCTTCTATAAGTCTACCCAAGATTTTAAGGGCAATTTTGGGGCATAAATTTCTCGACTTATAGTTGAGTATATATGGTATATCCCAATTCATCTGTTTGTCTTATCAACCCTCCCGGTTTTGTTGTTGTTGTTGTTGTTGTTGTTCTAGATCTACTACTTCAAGGTAAGTGATTGCATGTTTAAAAAATTACAGTGTTCTGCCACTGGTTTAGGGGTGCTGACATTTCTAATATCAGATTTATATCTATTTATCCTCTTGAGTAGACTGTCTCATTTGTCCAGTGTAGGTTGCAGAGTGGCACTGCTGACAAGAGATGTATATCACATTACAGGATGAGCACGTTGTCTGTGTTGTTATTAGAACCAGTAATAGTGCTTTTAGAGTAGCAGCTTTACAGTATATTAGCATTTCTCCCTTTCCTGTTTTATGCTGAAACAGACTGACGTGGCTATCACTTAAAAAATTATACAAAGTTAAAGGAGTTTGTGGAGACATCGATATAATTATGGCTACAGCTGTAGTTGAATAAAACAATCTCAGTTGATTATCCTAGTGGGCTCAATTAACTTATAACTATTATTATTATTATTATTATTATTATTATTTCATTTCTTACTCGCGTCTCATGGCTCGAGGTGGGTTACAACATAGTTAAAACACAGTCATTACATAAAATATATATATTAAGCTGTATCTCTATGCAATATTTATATTACAGTATTTAGGACAATAATTAAATATAAAATTCATGTTTAAAATTCATGATTAAAAACTGCCTGGATAGGCCTGCCGGAAGAGATAGGTCTTCAAATGTGTTTTATATTCCAACAGCTGGTTTAACTGTCGGATCTCTTCCAGCTGGTCATTCCACAGTCTTGAGGGCAGCCGATGAGAAGGTCCTCTGGGTAATGACTACCAGTCGGGTTCTTGCAGGCTGCAGCAACTGCCCTCTAGAGGACCTCAGTGTTCAGAGCAGATTATACAGGAGAAGGTGATCCTGTAGATAACCTGGATCCAAACCATGTAGGGCTTTAAAGGTCAAAACCAACACTTTGTACTTTGCCCTGAAACTAATTGGCAGCCGGTGGAGTTGAATATGGGTGTAATATGTTCACTCCTGGATATTCCTATAACCAAACTGGCTGCCATATTTTGAACCAACTGAAGTTTCCGAACTAGGCACAAAGGTTGCCCAATGTAAAGCGCATTGCAGAGGTCCAACCTTGAGATTGCCAGCGTGTGCACCACTATCTTTCGGTCCTCCATATCTAGAAGGGGGTGCAGCTGGTATATCAGCTGAAGCTGATAGTAAACACTCCTGACCGTCCCATGTACTTGGGCTGACATTTGGAGAGATGGATCCAGGAGCACTCCTAAGCTGCGAACATGGAGTGTAACCCCATCCAGAACTGGTTGACACACCTTCATTGCCAGATTAGGACCCTTGGTGGCAACCACCTCTGCTTTGTCTGGATTCAGTTTCAATTTGTTTTTCCTCATTCAGCCCATTACCTCCTTATTCAGAGAAGACACGCTATCTTTAGCTGAGCCTATTTTGGAAGGCATGGAGAAACATATTTGGGTGTCATCAGCATATTGATAATACCCTGCCACATGCCTCTGGATGATCTCTCCCAGCAGTTTCATGTAAATGTTAAAAAGCATTGGGGATAGAATGGCACCTTGTGAGATGCCATATAACAGCTCCATTTTTGAGGAGCTACTATCCCCTAGCATCACCATCTGGAACCAGCCTGAGAAGTATGACTGGAACCACTGCAGTGCCTCTAATTCCCAACCCCCCCAGGCATTCCAGAATGATACATATATACATTCATTATAGCCATTCATTCTAGTTCTAAGCAAATCTGTTTCTTTTCTAAAGAGATGGAAACCTTTTCCGGGCATTTCAGGGACAGTTAGATGAATTTAAAATGTTCAGTCTTAACAAGACAAGGATGATGGAACTCTCCCTAGAGGCCAAGATGACTAAATTGAGACTGTCAACACAAGGTTGATGCAACATCTCATTACAGTATTCTATACTTTCTTCATGTCATGTACAGTATATATTACTCCAAAAATTATTGGTTACTAGTACAGAAATGATAGTGAGCAAGACCTTGTTAAATCATTGTTGTCCTAAAAGGAGATGGACATCTCATTTTAATGCATTATTTTGAACTGTGATTCTTTTTGTGTACAGATGTGAACATATTCCAGGAGTACAAGGGCCACATAATACCACAAAGACAAAAGACTTTGCCCAAATTGTTCTATATTTTGGGATTAGCTCAAGAAGATTGCATTTTTGAGCGAACTACATGTACTGGTGTAGTCTTTTCACAGGGGCAATATTATATGGTCAGTGGAAAGAAGGTATTCAGAAGCCTCAATGCAGAAGATAGATTGTATTTGAAGTCAGGTGAGTTACTAAAGCAACGTCTACATTCATTGGCCTAGGCTTAGTAATAACTCTGGTCCTGTGTGATGGTGTCTGATTATTCTCTATACAAATAGGAGCAAACCATGGTTCTTTTACTGTTGCAAATGAATTGGAAACCTTAACTTATGTTTGTTATAAGCCAATCACAAACCATGCTTCATGGTTTTTCCCCTTGGGGAGAGATAAGCTAGACGTCTTGAATAGTAGGTACAGTAATGAGAAACCACAGACCAAAGGTCTCTGTTTAGCTTAACTACTCACATTTGCAGGAGGAGCCAAAGCAAGTGGCACCCATTAACACAGAAATGGATTCAAAATGAATTGTGATGTGTGAAGGGGGCCATCACTGAGCTCTTTTCATGAGCTTGGGAAATGCTTGAAAACATAACGGATGAATTCACATCCTTATTTTCTTAGTACATTTGGTATCCTGTTTTCTTTACTTTTAATTAACAAACAACAACAACAAATTGTAATCTTAACTATTAGAATTTTAATTAGTTTTAAGTAACATTTCAGAATCTAAATAATTCTAGGACTGTTTGGTTCCCCAAATGAATATGGTTATTTGGGTCACCTTTTGGCAAAAAGAAATTGTGATGTTAGCATCAAACTATATTGTTAATAAGTATTTTTGCTCTTTTTATCCTTCCCAGTTAAACTAGACTTAAAATCAAATGATTTTTCCTTGATTAGCAATTTAGTAAGCTAGTGTAGTGCAATTGTTGAAAGACTGACTAGTGAACAGCAAACTCAAAGCAGTTTTAACTCATTGTGTGGATTTGTGTAAAAATCATTCTCTTTTAAATTGATGCCTCCTCCTGGGATGTAATACAGAGATGTCCTGCATTTGGGGTATGATTACGAAGCATGAATTTATATTTATATCAATGTTTTTAGCTTTTATTTGTTCATGTCCTCCATTTTCCCTTAATGTCCTCCATTTTGCAGTGCCTTGTCCTCCTTTGAGGTTATGATTTCTGGTCACCCTGGATCTAAACTCTGAATATATCTGTATATTCATGCTATCATTAATGAGGAGCCAGTTAGAAAACCATTCATAGCAGCAGTTTAGAAGACAGTGTTAAAAATCATTTGCTACCACATTTTTTAGTCTTATAGGAAATTTAGCCAGTGTTTCCCTGGGTGAATGAATAAAACAAAAGTTTGATGCTAGCACTTACAATCCTTAAAATTTGCTTCACACAAAGCTTCATACAAAGCAGATCTGTTTGCCGAAAAGGCCAATGCTTGCTGACCAATCCCAAATGTGTAGAAAAATCTTCCACATGTCAACAACAACTTGACTATCAGGTCTGTCAAAATCTGTTTTAAAATATCCATTATTGAGAAAAAAATACAGCAATCTGAAGTGTGATTTTAAAAGAGATACCTGAAATATTTGACAGATCAAGTCCAAAATCTTACTATAGTCTTCGTATTAGATTCTATTAGGTAGCACACTACAGTTGGTAACTCTGTGATCAAGTGTATTGCTTTTTATAGCATAACAGACAAGCAATTTTAATTATAGTTTTTGTGGCTTTTTAGGGCTATGTGGCCACGTTCGAGAAGAGTTTATTCCTTCTTGAAGGTGCCAGCTACAGATGCTGGTAAAACATCAGGAATAAACTCTTCTAGAACATAGCCACATAGCCTGAAAAACCCACAAAAAACTATGGATGTCAGTCATGAAAGCCTTTGACTTCATAATTTAAATTCTAATACAATTTCATTGCTATCTTATTTATGAAATTTTGTTCTAGTTTGTAATCCTGGATTTTATGGCACAAATTGTCAGTTCCATTGTCAGCACTGTACCAATAACCTTCCTTGCCATGCTGTTACTGGAGAATGTGTGGGCACTGGCCTAACAAAGTGTGGTTTAGATTCTCCAGATCCAAAGTGCATTGAAGAAGGTAAAAAATGCAGCTGTTTCTGGACAAATGTTATGTTTTCTCCAATTTTATATGTTCTCTTTGCCTTCCCTTTAATACCTCCTTTCATTTTTCTTGCCTTCTCTATAAAAATAACCTAACCTTTCAATTGTTGTTAATTGCTGTCAAATTGACTTTGACTTATCCGAGGTGACCTTATGAATGAGAGACCTCTCTCTCTCTCTCTCCCTCTCTCCCTCCCCCCCCTCTCTGTGGTGACATATATATAATCCATTGATTCAGTGGGTCCACTCTGAGTAGGATTAACAATTGGATTTAGGCCTGAGCCACAAACCTAGTAGGTTATCCTTAATCATACCACTCTTCTTCAGCTGTTAGTGCTAATTTGTAATATGAAAACTATAATGCTGCTTTACTTTGACAGCTATTGTGACATTTTTTGAGGCAGTGCCTAAATAGCATCTTGAACTTTTTGAGATGCTATAGAAATGCCGTAATTACTCTTTGGTTTAAGATGATTGATTCACAATTAGAAGAGCTTTCATTGAAGTTCACACCTGTGCAGTTATATCTCTTGAGTTATTTCTTCAGTTGCATACCAAATACTATTTTGATTTTTAAGTTTCCATAGACCCATGTCCAAAGAAGCCTAAGTGGTACTATTATTCAAAATCATGTTACTATGTGGAAGATTCAAAAATTGACACATGGGCCAATGCCAGAATTGCTTGTCAAGGATATAAAGGAACAGACCTAGTTATAATTACAAACAGCCATGAAAAGGTATGACATACAATTTTAAAATTCTACTCTTTTCAGAATAGGGAGGGTTTTCATAATTTGTTTATGTTCATTTTGTGACTATTCTCTTTTGTGCTTT
>NC_056523.1:107206179-107241383 GCF_019175285.1 Sceloporus undulatus
TTATTATTATTATTATTATTATTATTATTATTATTATTATTATTATTGGTTTTATGTATATATTTCTTGCCTCTCCCTATGGATTGAGGTGGGAGTACAACAACAGATTTAAAATTACAATTCAGTTAAAACACATTCACAAAGCACAGCAATAGATCAATCCTATTTATATTCAATATCAACATATAACTTCCTATACATGCTCAGAATGAAGTATCATCTTATAATTGTTATAGCAGATCAGGGGAATAGGCTGCCACTGCCTTCTGAGTTGAGAGAGGAACAGAACTCTTTTTAAATAACCTTGGCTGTAGAGGTAAAGGTCAAAACATAGGGTAAGATATGTTACCCATGAATCCACTCAGACCAGATTTCATAGAATGTTTATACCAAGTGTTGTAGTTATTTGGGGAATGTAACAAACAGAAGCCTGTGATCCCTTCATAAACCACACAAAATACTTTCTCTACTTAACTAAGTGACAATTTCCCCTGAATATCTTGAACACCAGTCCTTATACTGATTTGTCCTTGTTTTCTCCATTTCTTTGTGGCTGCTCTAATTTTTTTAAACTGATTTTCTCAACTGATATTCTCCATCTGTCACTCTCTGTCTCGCTTACTATCATGCATTCTTCTTTTCTAGTCCTTCTCTAGAGCCTGTTTGACAGCTGTTGAAGTACACATCACTTTTTTTAACCATTCTGGCTAGGACTTGTGAGATATTGTAGACAATACAATATTGTCTGCATAATTTCCACATTTCCCTAGGACAATTAGCTGTGTGTCTTAAGTCAGCAAGTGACTTATGAAGATTTGAAGTGTGAAACAAATGATGACAATTCATGGCTATTTCTTTGTAATCTTCTTTACCCTGTTTCATAAAGAGGTACTGACGTTTGAATGTACATTCTGATCTCTGAATGTCTGTCTGCCTTGAGACAGCATTCTTGGAAGACATCCTTTATATTCTCAGGCTATTGATAAAAATTACTATTGACAGAGGACATTATAATTTTTATTCCTTTCTACCATTCTTGCTACTTCAATTTACAAAAAAAACCAAACAAACTCACAAAGCACCAATCCTTCTACCCTCTGTTGTCCCTTAACTCTCTTTCATTCCTCCACTCTGTTACTCTCATTTCAGGGCTAATGGAAACAGCGGAAAAGAACAAGACAAATTACCTGTTATCTTTTTATTACTCTTTATCAGTGAAAATAAATACATAATTCAAGATTCAGCTGTGTGATCCCCTGGGTCAAAGATACCCCTTGAGTAATTCAAAAAGATTCAAAGAGTGAAGGCCACAGTACAAGAAGAAAGAAAATACAGTGGTGGTAGCCCCAAACAAACAAACAAAGGTCCAATGCATTTTGAAAATACTCTTTGTCAAACATTCTTACATATCCAACACTGCACTCTGTTGTCTTTCTCTGTGATCAAGTGCATCACTGTGAACATCACATACTAGTACCACCACTAGTTGCTGAAATAGAACTATGCAGTGAATAATAATAATAATTATTATTAACCTTTATTTATAAAGCGCTGTAAATTTACACAGCGCTGTACATACAATCTTTTTAATTGGAAGGTTCCCTGCCCTCAGGCTTACAATCTAAAAAGACACGACACAAAAGGAGAAGGGAGTGGTGGTGGGGAAGGGGATGAAGGCCAACAGTTCTTCTCTACCTCCGAGGCCTGGATCAGGGGAGATGGACTGGAGGGAGGACTTGGCTTCTTGGAGCTAGCCTGCCTTCCTCTCCCTCAAGATGGTGGATGAAGGGAGGGCTTGTCTTCTTCCAGGCAGGCCTGATGGAGCTAGTCTGCCTCTCTCTCCCTCAAGATGGTGGATGAAGGGAGGGCATGTAAGAGAATTTGCCCACAGGCCAAAAGAGGATATGGTACAGATACACTATTCTATTACTAAACTATTTTCAAAATAGACCTCCAGAAGATGAATTATTGACTTGTGATGTAATGGATTTTCCACTGAAGATACTATTTCATCTTTATTTAGGTTAACGATTCAAGGACCTAAAGATGATAGCTGTGGCACGATTCTCAATAATATGTTATACTTCAAATCAGCAAAGTGCAACCAAAAATTATACTTTATATGTGAAAGAAAAGAATGTAAGTGTTAACTTTTCATTCTGTTTTTCTGTTTTTATATTCCTATTCACTATTCTATCTTTGCTAAGGGTAGTTCACCCCATTACATAATGCTTCTGTGGATATAGGGGACTTCCATGATGGAATCTCAACCATTATGTACATCAGAGGAAGAAGTAGGAAAATGCTGCTAGATAATCATATGACATGATAATATGTCCACTTTATAGATGTCTGCACAGATGCTTCATGAGCTAACAGTTTAGTAACAATAAATAAGTGTTCCATGTAATGTGCCTAAAAACATTGTCTCTCTTTGTACTTCTAATAATGGATGGGAATTTCTGACTACTGTATATACTTATGTATAAGTCGACCTCATATATGTCAATTTAATTCGTTTTAATGTGTATTTTTAATATGTGAATTGTGGTACTGTTTTTACTGACTGTCTTTACTGACACTTGTACACCACTTTGATCTTGGGAAAAGCGGTTAATAAATAAACTATTTATTTATTTATTAAGGGAAGTTTCAGGGTCAAAATCCTAGATTTTGATATGACCTGTGGATAAGCCAAGGGTAAAACTTAGGGGGCCATAAGGAAAGATGGAAAGGGGGAAATACCACTTCCATTCCTCCCTCTCCTTCTGTGGATCTCTAGGAAGCAAGTGGATTTAAATGGAGAGTTGTTTCCGTAGGAAGCAAGGTCTTGCAAAAGGGACTGGAGAGATGGTTTAAATGGAGAGTTTTCCCCATAGGAAGCAAAGGCTTGCAAAACGGGCCAGGCAAGTGTTTTTCTATGGAGAGTTTTCCCCATAGGAAGTAAAGGCTTGCAAACGGACCAGGCAAATGCTTTTCAATGGAGAGTTTTCCTCATAGGAAGCAAAGGCTTGCAAAATGGACCAGGCAAGTGCTTTTCAAAGGGGAGTTTTCTGATAGGATAGGAAGCAAAGGCTTGCAAATGGACTGCATGGGGAAGGAATTCAGTGGAGACTGAGGCATCAGGCTTGCTTGCTATAGGACCTTTCTAAGCACTACTGGTGCATTGACCCTTCTATAAGTCTACCCAAGATTTTAAGGGCAATTTTGGGGCATAAATTTCTCGACTTATAGTTGAGTATATATGGTATATCCCAATTCATCTGTTTGTCTTATCAACCCTCCCGGTTTTGTTGTTGTTGTTGTTGTTGTTCTAGATCTACTACTTCAAGGTAAGTGATTGCATGTTTAAAAAATTACAGTGTTCTGCCACTGGTTTAGGGGTGCTGACATTTCTAATATCAGATTTATATCTATTTATCCTCTTGAGTAGACTGTCTCATTTGTCCAGTGTAGGTTGCAGAGTGGCACTGCTGACAAGAGATGTATATCACATTACAGGATGAGCACGTTGTCTGTGTTGTTATTAGAACCAGTAATAGTGCTTTTAGAGTAGCAGCTTTACAGTATATTAGCATTTCTCCCTTTCCTGTTTTATGCTGAAACAGACTGACGTGGCTATCACTTAAAAAATTATACAAAGTTAAAGGAGTTTGTGGAGACATCGATACAATTATGGCTACAGCTGTAGTTGAATAAAACAATCTCAGTTGATTATCCTAGTGGGCTCAATTAACTTATAACTATTATTATTATTATTATTATTATTATTTCATTTCTTACTCGCGTCTCATGGCTCGAGGTGGGTTACAACATAGTTAAAACACAGTCATTACATAAAATATATATATTAAGCTGTATCTCTATGCAATATTTATATTACAGTATTTAGGACAATAATTAAATATAAAATTCATGTTTAAAATTCATGATTAAAAACTGCCTGGATAGGCCTGCCGGAAGAGATAGGTCTTCAAATGTGTTTTATATTCCAACAGCTGGTTTAACTGTCGGATCTCTTCCAGCTGGTCATTCCACAGTCTTGAGGGCAGCCGATGAGAAGGTCCTCTGGGTAATGACTACCAGTCGGGTTCTTGCAGGCTGCAGCAACTGCCCTCTAGAGGACCTCAGTGTTCAGAGCAGATTATACAGGAGAAGGTGATCCTGTAGATAACCTGGATCCAAACCATGTAGGGCTTTAAAGGTCAAAACCAACACTTTGTACTTTGCCCTGAAACTAATTGGCAGCCGGTGGAGTTGAATATGGGTGTAATATGTTCACTCCTGGATATTCCTATAACCAAACTGGCTGCCATATTTTGAACCAACTGAAGTTTCCGAAATAGGCACAAAGGTTGCCCAATGTAAAGCGCATTGCAGAGGTCCAACCTTGAGATTGCCAGCGTGTGCACCACTATCTTTCGGTCCTCCATATCTAGAAGGGGGTGCAGCTGGTATATCAGCTGAAGCTGATAGTAAACACTCCTGACCGTCCCATGTACTTGGGCTGACATTTGGAGAGATGGATCCAGGAGCACTCCTAAGCTGCGAACATGGAGTGTAACCCCATCCAGAACTGGTTGACACACCTTCATTGCCAGATTAGGACCCTTGGTGGCAACCACCTCTGCTTTGTCTGGATTCAGTTTCAATTTGTTTTTCCTCATTCAGCCCATTACCTCCTTATTCAGAGAAGACACGCTATCTTTAGCTGAGCCTATTTTGGAAGGCATGGAGAAACATATTTGGGTGTCATCAGCATATTGATAATACCCTGCCACATGCCTCTGGATGATCTCTCCCAGCAGTTTCATGTAAATGTTAAAAAGCATTGGGGATAGAATGGCACCTTGTGAGATGCCATATAACAGCTCCATTTTTGAGGAGCTACTATCCCCTAGCATCACCATCTGGAACCAGCCTGAGAAGTATGACTGGAACCACTGCAGTGCCTCTAATTCCCAACCCCCCCAGGCATTCCAGAATGATACATATATACATTCATTATAGCCATTCATTCTAGTTCTAAGCAAATCTGTTTCTTTTCTAAAGAGATGGAAACCTTTTCCGGGCATTTCAGGGACAGTTAGATGAATTTAAAATGTTCAGTCTTAACAAGACAAGGATGATGGAACTCTCCCTAGAGGCCAAGATGACTAAATTGAGACTGTCAACACAAGGTTGATGCAACATCTCATTACAGTATTCTATACTTTCTTCATGTCATGTACAGTATATATTACTCCAAAAATTATTGGTTACTAGTACAGAAATGATAGTGAGCAAGACCTTGTTAAATCATTGTTGTCCTAAAAGGAGATGGACATCTCATTTTAATGCATTATTTTGAACTGTGATTCTTTTTGTGTACAGATGTGAACATATTCCAGGAGTACAAGGGCCACATAATACCACAAAGACAAAAGACTTTGCCCAAATTGTTCTATATTTTGGGATTAGCTCAAGAAGATTGCATTTTTGAGCGAACTACATGTACTGGTGTAGTCTTTTCACAGGGGCAATATTATATGGTCAGTGGAAAGAAGGTATTCAGAAGCCTCAATGCAGAAGATAGATTGTATTTGAAGTCAGGTGAGTTACTAAAGCAACGTCTACATTCATTGGCCTAGGCTTAGTAATAACTCTGGTCCTGTGTGATGGTGTCTGATTATTCTCTATACAAATAGGAGCAAACCATGGTTCTTTTACTGTTGCAAATGAATTGGAAACCTTAACTTATGTTTGTTATAAGCCAATCACAAACCATGCTTCATGGTTTTTCCCCTTGGGGAGAGATAAGCTAGACGTCTTGAATAGTAGGTAATGAGAAACCACAGACCAAAGGTCTCTGTTTAGCTTAACTACTCACATTTGCAGGAGGAGCCAAAGCAAGTGGCACCCATTAACACAGAAATGGATTCAAAATGAATTGTGATATGTGAAGGGGGCCATCACTGAGCTCTTTTCATGAGCTTGGGAAATGCTTGAAAACATAACGGATGAATTCACATCCTTATTTTCTTAGTACATTTGGTATCCTGTTTTCTTTACTTTTAATTAACAAACAACAACAACAAATTGTAATCCTAACTATTAGAATTTTAATTAGTTTTAAGTAACATTTCAGAATCTAAATAATTCTAGGACTGTTTGGTTCCCCAAATGAATATGGTTATTTGGGTCACCTTTTGGCAAAAAGAAATTGTGATGTTAGCATCAAACTATATTGTTAATAAGTATTTTTGCTCTTTTTATCCTTCCCAGTTAAACTAGACTTAAAATCAAATGATTTTTCCTTGATTAGCAATTTAGTAAGCTAGTGTAGTGCAATTGTTGAAAGACTGACTAGTGAACAGCAAACTCAAAGCAGTTTTAACTCATTGTGTGGATTTGTGTAAAAATCATTCTCTTTTAAATTGATGCCTCCTCCTGGGATGTAATACAGAGATGTCCTGCATTTGGGGTATGATTACGAAGCATGAATTTATATTTATATCAATGTTTTTAGCTTTTATTTGTTCATGTCCTCCATTTTCCCTTAATGTCCTCCATTTTGCAGTGCCTTGTCCTCCTTTGAGGTTATGATTTCTGGTCACCCTGGATCTAAACTCTGAATATATCTGTATATTCATGCTATCATTAATGAGGAGCCAGTTAGAAAACCATTCATAGCAGCAGTTTAGAAGACAGTGTTAAAAATCATTTGCTACCACATTTTTAGTCTTATAGGAAATTTAGCCAGTGTTTCCCTGGGTGAATGAATAAAACAAAAGTTTGATGCTAGCACTTACAATCCTTAAAATTTGCTTCACACAAAGCTTCATACAAAGCAGATCTGTTTGCCGAAAAGGCCAATGCTTGCTGACCAATCCCAAATGTGTAGAAAAATCTTCCACATGTCAACAACAACCTGACTATCAGGTCTGTCAAAATCTGTTTTAAAATATCCATTATTGAGAAAAAAATACAGCAATCTGAAGTGTGATTTTAAAAGAGATACCTGAAGTATTTGACAGATCAAGTCCAAAATCTTACTATAGTCTTCGTATTAGATTCTATTAGGTAGCACACTACAGTTGGTAACTCTGTGATCAAGTGTATTGCTTTTTATAGCATAACAGACAAGCAATTTTAATTATAGTTTTTGTGGCTTTTTAGGGCTATGTGGCCACGTTCAAGAAGAGTTTATTCCTTCTTGAAGGTGCCAGCTACAGATGCTGGTAAAACATCAGGAATAAACTCTTCTAGAACATAGCCACATAGCCTGAAAAACCCACAAAAAACTATGGATGTCAGTCATGAAAGCCTTTGACTTCATAATTTAAATTCTAATACAATTTCATTGCTATCTTATTTATGAAATTTTGTTCTAGTTTGTAATCCTGGATTTTATGGCACAAATTGTCAGTTCCATTGTCAGCACTGTACCAATAACCTTCCTTGCCATGCTGTTACTGGAGAATGTGTGGGCACTGGCCTAACAAAGTGTGGTTTAGATTCTCCAGATCCAAAGTGCATTGAAGAAGGTAAAAAATGCAGCTGTTTCTGGACAAATGTTATGTTTTCTCCAATTTTATATGTTCTCTTTGCCTTCCCTTTAATACCTCCTTTCATTTTTCTTGCCTTCTCTATAAAAATAACCTAACCTTTCAATTGTTGTTAATTGCTGTCAAATTGACTTTGACTTATCCGAGGTGACCTTATGAATGAGAGACCTCTCTCTCTCTCTCTCCCTCTCTCCCTCCCCCCCCTCTCTGTGGTGACATATATATAATCCATTGATTCAGTGGGTCCACTCTGAGTAGGATTAACAATTGGATTTAGGCCTGAGCCACAAACCTAGTAGGTTATCCTTAATCATACCACTCTTCTTCAGCTGTTAGTGCTAATTTGTAATATGAAAACTATAATGCTGCTTTACTTTGACAGCTATTGTGACATTTTTTGAGGCAGTGCCTAAATAGCATCTTGAACTTTTTGAGATGCTATAGAAATGCCGTAATTACTCTTTGGTTTAAGATGATTGATTCACAATTAGAAGAGCTTTCATTGAAGTTCACACCTGTGCAGTTATATCTCTTGAGTTATTTCTTCAGTTGCATACCAAATACTATTTTGATTTTTAAGTTTCCATAGACCCATGTCCAAAGAAGCCTAAGTGGTACTATTATTCAAAATCATGTTACTATGTGGAAGATTCAAAAATTGACACATGGGCCAATGCCAGAATTGCTTGTCAAGGATATAAAGGAACAGACCTAGTTATAATTACAAACAGCCATGAAAAGGTATGACATACAATTTTAAAATTCTACTCTTTTCAGAATAGGGAGGGTTTTCATAATTTGTTTATGTTCATTTTGTGACTATTCTCTTTTGTGCTTTTTGGAAGATATAAAATTATAGAAGTACAGTGCTCCCTCGGGTTACGAAATTAATTCGTTCTGCCGCCGCTTTCGTAACCCGAAAAGCATTCGCAAGCCGAAATGCCATAGGCGCTAATGGGGAAAAGCCGCGATTTCATGCGAAAAAGCGCCGAAAAGCACCAAAAAATTTTTCGTAACCCGAAATAACCTTCGTAACCCGGAACAATTATTTTCAATGGATTTTTTTCATAACCCGGAAATTTCGTAACGTGGGTATTTCGTATCCCGGGGTACCACTGTATCTATTTTGTCCCTTCAAATAATAAGCAGTACTATTCCATGTTTTCCATATAGCTGAGGCAAGATGTGTAGTTCTTTTTGAACCTAGCAGTATCTCAGAATAAGTATAAGCCTGAAGTAAGACTAGAGAGAAGCAATGCTTTCACCAGATTTCTCAGCTGACCATCCCTTAGATCTTCTTCAGATATCTAACTGATTTGCTGGTGTATTTGCAATACATTTTCATTTTTTTAAAAAAGAAAAAATCATAAATAAATTCAAATGTAAAAATATAATGAGAATGTTTAAACCTGTTCCTTGTGTAATATTTGAAATCCTATACCATTCTTTTCTAAACGAAACGAGTTTGGAGAGAGGGAGATGGACAGGGGGATATAAAGGAACATAAATTTTATGACCAGTGAGAACACGAGGAAAGCAATTTCTTGTTTATGGTCTCTATGACTCACACATATGAATTGTTGTGTCCCTGTCAGAACTTTCCACAGCAAAGTTTAGCATTTTTCTGGGGGAACCACACCTCCAGATTGTGTATGCCTAGACAGGCTTCCCACCAGTCTGCTCAGTTCTGGGTCCACTGCAGAGAGAGAACTAATAAGAAGAATGAAAACTGAATGTAGACAAAATATGGATTAACCATCTAAGAAGTTTGTGTTAACATGTGACCACTCAAAGAACTGCAGTTACTTGCAAGTTCTTTGTGACTCATTGTGCACAGCAAGGCAAAGCTAAACCTCCTTGCAGGAACTTCTCAAGAAAGCCCTATAATGAAACAACCCTAAACCAAACCCAAGACAAGACTGGAACATAAACAGCTAAAAAGGAGCCTCAGGGGAAAACCACAAACAGAAAGTGACCAAGGAAACAGAAGATCTCAAAAGATGGGAAGACAAGCAGTACACACATTCAACAAAACAAAAAATATCTGAAGCAGAACCGCACATATTGTAGGGATGTGGAATGTTAGAAGCTTAAGCCAAGGGAAGCTAGACATAGTTTAAAAGTAAATGGAACCTCTAAACAGCAATATTAAGAGTGAGCTAAAATGAACAGGAATGGATAATTTTGACTCAGATAACTACACAGTGTACTACTCAGGAAAAGAAAAGATGCAAAAAAACCAGGGTGGCTTTTATAGTGAGGAGAGATGTAGCAAGAGCAGTCAAAGGATACAGTGGAAAAACTGGACTAAATCATATCAATAAGGCTCCACAGAAAACCCATAAACATAACCATTATACAAGTATATGTGCCAACAACAAAAGCAGAGGAAGATATCAAGTGATTCTATGATGGAGTTCAAGAAGAAATTGACAACACACCAAAACAGGACTTATTGACACTGATAGACAACTGGAATGCTAAAGTAGAAGAATACAAAAAAACTGTAGGAAGATTTGGACTAGGTACAGGAATTCTATGAGGCCAATGATCTATTCATCACAAATACCTTCTTCATACAACCAGATAAGTAACTATATACTTGAACATCAACAGATGTTCAGTACAAAATCAGATAGACTACATAACTGGAAGCAGATGGAGAAGGTCAATTTTTTTGGCCAAAACTAGACCAAGTGCTGACTGTGGCACAGATCATGAGCTATATATATCAAAAATTGGAGTAAATCTGAAGAATAAAAAGCCAATCAACATAACAAAATATGATCCAAACAACATCTCAACAAAATTTACAGAATATGTAAGAAATGTATTTCAGTTCTTAAGCATAATTGATTGGGAACCAGAAGAACTATGGGCAGAATCCAGGGATATACAGTGGATCCTCGTTATATGCTGGGGTTTGGTTTCAATATCCCCTGTGGATAACAAAATCCATGGATGCTCAAGTCCCATTAAATACAATGGTACAGCAAAATGGTGTCCCTTGTAAAAAAATGGAAAATCAAGGTTTGATATTTGAAATTTATACTTTTTTTGAACATTTTCAAACTGTGGATGCTTGAATCCGTGTATAAAAAATCCATGTATAAGAAGGGCCAACTGTAGTTAAGGATGAATACAGGAAACTCTGTTGGTGACGAAAAAGAAAGAAGAAACAGTGGATAAGAGATGGAATGCTTCAAGTGGTAAAAGAAAGATGGGAAGCTAATTAAAAGGGAGATAGAAATAGAACCAGATCTATGAATGCAACTGTTCAATGACTTATGCGCAAGGATAAAGAAAACTACTATAATGATCAATGCAGAGAAATAGAAGGAGGAAAAAAGAAAGAACAAGATGGGAATATGGAAAAAGAAAATTTCCCATTCAAGCAAGATTCTGCTCAAAATTCTGCAGCATAGACTCTAAACATATATGAAGAGAAAAATCCCAGAGGTGCAAGTGTGGTTCAGGAAAGGAAGAGGCACTAGGGACCACATTGTAAACATACAATGGTTAATGGAGTGCACCAAAGAATTCCAGAAGAAAATCAGCATGTGCTTTATAGACTATAGCAAATCCTTTGACTGCGTAGCTCAGGAAAAGCTATGGTCTAAAGAAATTAGAGTGCCACTACATTTGATAGTACTGATGAGAAATCTGTACTTAGGACAAGAGGCTACTGTTAGAACAGAAAATGAGAAACAGAATGGTTCCCAGTTGACAAAAAGGGTCAGGCCAATGCATACTATCTCCATACTGTGCCGCATACTATGCAGCATAGTATGCATATTGCTGCATATTATCACCCTATTTGTTTAACATGTATGAAGAAAATAGCAATGAAAGACAAGGTTTAGACTCAGAAGAAGGAGACGTGAAGATAAGAGGAAAAAACAAGCTAAGATATGCAGATGACACCATAATACTAGCGGAAAGCATTGTAGACTTGAAAGCTAAAGAAGAAAGTGCAAATGCAGGCTTACTGATGAATGTAAAGAAAACAAAAATAATGACCACAAAGGAACTACATAAATTCAACCTCGATAATGAAGAAATCAAAATACTTAAAGATTCTCTGTACCTCGGATCAAATATTGCAGTCAGGAAATCAAAAGAAGTCTAGGAATGGTAAGGATGGCTATGAAATAACTATATAAGATCCTAAAGAGTAAGATATACAATTGAGCACTAAAGTTAGAATCATCCAATCCATTGTATTCCTCATGACCATGTAAGGATGTGAGAGCTGGCCAGTGAAGAAAATGGCTAAGAAGAAAATCAACTCATTTGAAATGTGGTGCTGGAGAAAAGTGTTGAGGATACCACTGATGGCCAAAAAGACAAACAAATGGGTCTTTGAACAAATCAAGCCTAATCTCTCCCTGGAAGTCAAAATTACTAAAATGAGGCTGTCATACTTTGGCCACATCTTGAGTAGGCACAACTCATTAGAGTGAGTCATTAGAAAAGATAAGAATGCTAGGAAAGGTAGAAGTAGTAGAAAGAGAGGAAGACTGTATGCCAAATGACTAGACTAAACCACAGACCTGAATTTGCAGGACCTAACCAGAACAGCGGAGGATAGGGGATCTTGGAGATGGCTCATATGCAGGGTCACCATGAGTTGGGGTTGACTTGAGGGAGGTTAACAACAAAACAGTTTTATGATTTGTATAATCTTTTAATGAATGTCAGTGTTTTAATGTTTAATGTTTTAACTTTATATATTATTTAATTTTTTGATTAACTTTTGTTTTTATATTTTTATCAAAGCTTCCGTATAGTTTTTAAATCTGTATTGTTTTAAAAATATCATTAGTCACATTGTGTCCCTTTACTGAAGGAAAGGAAAAATATAAATGAATAAAATTATCACCATCTAAACGCTGCATCTTGCACATTCCCAACAACTTCTCAACTATTTGAGGTCAAATTAAACATGGAAGGGAATGCATATTTCCAAGGATTAACACTGAATTCCTTTGAGATTGTCAGCTATCTGATTTGCAAAGTAAACCAGTGTTTATCTTCCAAATCACATGCAGTCTTCCAAACCACATGCTATGAGAAACACTTTGCTACTTCAGGAAGTCCTCTTTCTAAAAACATGCAATGTGTATTGTCAATTTAGGACCAGTACATACTGGCATGAAGCGGCGTGGCGGCAGCAATATAGGGGCTCGGTGTGGCTCAGCTTCCACATTCGCTGAGCCCTTTTGCCTAAGAGGGACGCCGCCGCGGACACAAAGAAACCACAGCATGCTGGAGGAAAGGCCACAAGTTTATTAGCATAACAAAAGGACCACAACGCAACATGTAGGGTTGGCTCCAATGAGGTCTGGATCTGTCATCCATCAGCCCAGTACTGAGTGGATGAACCAAAATGCTTGGTCACAACCAAGCTTCGGGATGGCAAGAGATTATGGGTTACCACTCATATCCCATCAATCGCATATCTGCAACTGTGCATCATCGCATAACTATCCCTTGCCAACGGGGGATGCTGTGCTGGTGATGCCCCCGCAATGGCAACACCGCCTCGCTCGCAGCGCCCCCATGTCCGGATGGACTCCCGATCCAGTGCTACGCAGCCCTGGAAACCACGCCCACCAGATCCGAGAACTATGCAACCGCCACAGAAGGCAAGCCTGCCTTCCGCCAACCCTACAACCCTGTAGTCAAAGAGGTGCAAGCGTCTCTGTTTGGGCGAATGTAGCCCGCAAAAGCCCCCAATTTCCACCTTCCCAGCCTTTTTATAGTGTCCACTGGCAGACCACATTGAGCAGCAGATGTGGCAGCCCCAATCCGGAAGGAATGGCCGCCGAATTCATCCGGTGGCAGGTTGAGGCTCCCCAGGGCCATCCGCAGTGCCGACACCAGCTGGTAGCGTGTTAGCGAGGTTCCATCGGCATGAATGAACAGTGGTCCATCTTTCAGGGGGCAGGCTGCCACAAATCGCTGAAGAGTTTTTACTGGGCACAGGCGAGAGCCACGTAGCCGCCACAGCTCAACGGTTTGTCCCTTTCCAAGTTGATCACACTTGGACCTGCAAAGAACTAAATAGACAACATTTCGAGCAAAGGACACATCACCAATCTGTAAAGCCCGGCCAGATATATCAGCCCTGGAGGCGGGCACCAACTCTACCACCCTGAAAGCCCCAAAGAAAGCAGTGATGAATGCCGCTTTGAACAGGTCAGCCTCGTAGGAGGAGACACAAACCAGGGGCAACTACCCAACTATATTATTGAGGAGCATGAAACAAATGGGCCTCCTTCCATCCTGGTTGGATCGGTGTGCTCTCCTCCACCCTTCCAGCGTCCTCCTGACCCGGAAGTTGGCACAAGGATCCGGGTGCCTCTCAGCTTTGGAGAAGAAGGATATCCCTGCCAAGTGGACAGACATGGTCCGAGGTGACGTGCCCATCCATCTCAGCCACACCAGGAACCGGAGGACAGTTTGGGACTGAATAGGCCAGTGGGCCTGCAAATTTACCGACTTGAAGAAGGCCTGCAGCTTAGCCATGGCCCTATAGTAGGCCCTGAGAGTGGCAGGGGCCACCGATGTCAAAATGCCCTGCATCACATCAGCTTACCAATCTCCCACAGTTCCTCCGGGAAAGGCGTGGGTGAGGGGTGTGCCTCGGGCACCAGCATGCGGAACCTGGATTCCTGAAAACGGGAAAGATAGTCTGCCACATTATTTTCTAATCCTGGGCCTTGAAGGTGATGTTCCGTTGCAGGCAGCGAAGCACGAAGTGCCTGACAAGCTGCATGATCCTCTCTGATTTGGAGCTCTGTCGGTTAATGATGTTCACAACCGCCTGGTTGTCACACCAAAAGCAGACAGCCTTGTTGCTGAGCACCCCGTCCCACAAGTGAAGGGCCACAACGATGGGGAAGAGTTCCAAAAATGTGAGGTCGCGGCAGATGCCGCTACTGGCCCAATGGGCAGGCCACTGCTGGGCGCACCAGTGCCCTTGGAAATAGATCCCAAAGCCCATACTACCCGCTGCGTCCGAGTGGACCTATAAGCTCTGGCCAAGCTCCCAAGGCCGCTGCCAGATGGAAACCCCATTGAAATGGCTTAGGAAACCCTCCCAGGCTGCTAGGTCTTGCCTGATACCCTGCGTCAGGCACACATGATAATGGGCAGCCGCAATCCCAGTAGTGATCCTGGCCAGCCTGGCACAAAAGGCCCGGCTTGGTGATACCACCCTGCAGGTGAAACTGAGGTGCCCAAGCAAGGACTGAATGTCCTTCAAGGTGGTCTTGGTGGCTGTTAGCATGGCCCTGATTTTGCTATGAAGTGCCTCCAGCTTGTTGGAGGGGAGCCGGGATGTCCCAGCCACCGAGTCAAGCTGGATGCCTAAATAAGTGAGGGACGTGACGGGGCCGTCAGTTTTGTTAGGGGCCAAGGGCACACCCAATTCCCTGGCCAGGTCTTGGAAGGTGAGCAGGAGCTTCGCACACATACCGGAGTGTGCCTCGCCCATGAAAAGGAAATCATCTAGATAGTGCATGACCAGGGGTGAGGTGGCCCTGCGTTTTACCTCCCACTCTAGGAATGTGCTGAAGGTCTCGAAGGCAGAACAGCTGACAGAACAACCCATGGGCATGGCCTTGTCGAAATACCACTGGCTGTCATGCCCAGCCTGGAAGATGGCTTGGAGGACTCAGAGGATGAGCTAGGGCCTCTGGGATCTGAACCTATAATGGAGGAGCCAGAGCCCCAGGGGCTTGAACCTGTAATGGAGGAGCCAGAGGCTGGCCCTAGTTCTGCTGGAGCAGAGTCTATGGCCCCTCCAGAGGTTCAGCAGTCAAGTTTGCCTGGTGCCGAGGCTGTGGACATGGAGGAGGATCTGGGCACTGTGCCTACCTTCAATGAGCGTCGAGCAGAAAGAGAGGGCCTTCGAAGATCTCGGAGGCTTTATCAGAAGCATCTTCGTAATCAGGCACAGCTGAAGGCCAGCTCCTTGCCTTCTTAAGCACCTGGAGCATGTGTGGTTCTTTGCCAGTGGATATCTGACTCTTTTAGAGGAAAGACTCTGTCTCTGGCTCCTTGGCTTCTTGTCTTGACTACCCGGAAACTTGACCTTGGACTGCTTTATCTACCTGCCTATCTGTTACCCTGAACCTCGGACCGTCTGACAATTCTTCTGGTAAACCCTTTTGGTAAAGCTACTGCAACTCTCTAGGACTGAGTAGCTTACACTGACTTTGCTGTGCTGGGAGGGGGTTGTTTGTTTGAAAACTAGCTGTCTTATCAGCCCTTTGGCTGCTTTCCCGGACACTGGCCCTGTACCCTGAAGCCCAGCAGGCAGAAGTCATCAGGGTGCACCGGCAGCAGCCGGAAGGCCGATTGGATGTCACACTTGGCCATGAGGGCCCCCTGCCCACAAGAGCGAACCAACCGGACTGCCTGGTCAAAAGTGGCATAGCGGACAGAGCAGAGCTCAGTTGGGATGGCATCACTGACCGATTCACCAGGAGGGCGCTGCCCACCGAGGCCTCGTGGCCTTTTATAGGCCTGTTGTCCAATGGGAGGCCGGCATAGGGTGGCGCCTGCTTATGACGCCGCCCAATCAGTGGGCCCCTTCCGCCCACAGGGGCCGCTGGGACTTGTAGTTCCCAGCGACACAGGCGGAAGGCCCACCCTTCCTCCCCCGTCCTGGCCAATCGCGGCTCGAGCGGCCCCGCCAAGGCCTCTGGGAGGCCGCCCAAGCCGGAAGAGCCCTGTAGCCACCGCGGGGCTTCCCCCAGCGGCAACCAGGCCATCCCGCCGGGGCGGGCGGCCCCATATATCAGCACTGTTAGGTCATAAGACTGTCGCCCCGTCCACACGGGGCACAGCTTGGTGACATAAGGGCGCCAGAGTGCCCAAACAGCTCTAGGCGGAAGCAGTCATAACACAGCCCTTATGATGGTGTGAAAAGGAGCTCCATTTCAGAGCTCCTTTTTTAGCCAGATCGTTGCCACAGCCATGTGGTTGCTACAAGAATGATCTGGAGAAGAAAGGGATGGCCTCTGGTCGTCCATTTCTTCTCATCTGTCTCTTGCCCTAGATCTTAAATTGGGTTTGGCAAAGTGCAACCCACAAGTTGCATGTAATGTCACCCCCCCACACACACACATCTGAACCCCACATGTGCCCCATACTTCCTAATTGATTGCTTTCACTGGAAGAGCTCTCCTACACTTAGTAGAGGTTGTGGGAGCAATTCTGTCAGGTTTTGCAATCTCATGGCCTGTTTTGGGACTAGGGATACTACAGAATCAATGGTGGTGCAGTGATTAAATGCTGATACTGGAACTCAGGCTTCCATCCTTTTGTAGGTTGGTAAAATGAGTACTCAACTCGTTGGGGGCAATTGGCTTACACTTAGTAAACTGCTTAGAGAGTGATAGTTCCCTAAAAAGCAGTATAGAAATGTACTTGCTATTGCTATTCTAACCTTTCTATTCCCTGTATCATTTGGTTTAAACATTGTCCCTCTATGCTTAACTTTCTGGGAGATACTCTTGCAGGTCTCTGTGGCCCTATGGCGTAGATTATTCTGCAACATAAATTTGTTTCTTTGATGATGGAATACACAGTGACCATTTTTAAGGTGCAAATATTAAAAATTAGCTAAAATTAATTTGAACCAGTTTTTTAAAAATGTCAAGTTAAATAAAGTATAAGGTCAAATATAGAAATAGAAAGAGGTAAAACAGAAATGTGATGATATGATACGTTGAATCACCAGCAGATTTGAAGTAGTTTTTACTACTAAGCTGTTGGTCCATGAAAGACCATGGCCATATCTTCTATTTTATTTTATTTAGAAATGGGTGCAGCTGGCAAAAAAAGCTGATAAAGGGGATGACTCCAGATACATTTGCTCCACTTGCAAATGGGTAATGCTCACATCATGATTGCCACTGAGCTACAATCTTGTTGCATGCTCTGGCTGTATTTGTCACAATTTTATCTGTGGAACTTGTAACATTATTTATATATTGGTATATCACTACTAGTTGCATGTGGGCACATGCAGATGTAGAATAAGCCATTTTAACCTGTTATCAAATTGGATGTGATTATTTAGATGTTTCTGGTAATGTAATTTATTTTGTGCTGAAGAGTTGCTTCTTACAATTATTTAACTTTATGTCTGAAATGGTTTCTCATTTACTCCTCCCCCAACCATTTTTCAGCATTTTTATTATAAAAGACTTTAAGAGCACCACTGCATATTATTGCTTAAAAGAAAAATAATAGAATAGAATAAAATACAAAAAAACTAGCCTTCTTTTTAATCTAAACTTCCTATTCTAAACCCATTTTTTAAAAATGGCTCAGATAAATTGTTTCTGTGCTTTCAGATGTGGGTGCAATATAAAGGAGATGACAGCTGGATTGGTTTGACCTTCTGCAAGCAGTTATATCAATATATTTGGGTAGATAATTCGTCTACAGTCCTTCAAAATGCATGGTAAGACTGTTTCAAAAATAGTCCAGCATCAACAGAGAATCAATCTTCCAATTTTTAAAGTATAAGGAGAGTGAATACTTTCCAGTATTAGACTCATTGGCCTGTTACAGACAGGCCAAAATAAAGCTGCTTCGAGTCACTTTGGAAGTATGGTATTTCAATGATGCATGAGTTCTAAGAGTCTGGAAGCTACACCAAAGCTGCACTCCAATCCTTAGGACTGGAACGTGGCTTTGGTGCGGCTTTTGGACTCTTAGGACGCATGCATCATTGAAATATCATACCTCCAAAGTGACTCGAAGCAGCTTTATTTTGGCCTGTCTGTAACAGGCCATAGATTTGCCATCATGATCTTTTTGTTCTTCTTTTAGCTGAAGAGTGGGGCAAAATGCTTCACATTAAAATACTGATCTAATTACAATTGCCAGTTATTACAATAAAGCATGTTTATTTTGTTTTCAAAATGATTTAGAGAAGCTCTAGTTCTTCTGACTCTCATGTCTCTAAAACTATGGTGGCTTGGACAACCATTTCAGTTTAATAAGCTGAGATGTCAACGAATATTTTGCACAGAGCCATTTGCTCCTCCTTTTGTAGAGTAAGAAATCAAACCAGGAAGTCTCTCATAAAGCATTATTTGTTGTCTGTGGTCTCTCTGACACACAATATGGGCCTTGTCCCTAGACAGAGCCTTTGACAGAACATTCCAGAGCTGAATAGCCTTTATCTCACCTTCATCCCTCAGTGCAGTTGCCGAAGTGTGCCAAATTTCTTTTCTCAGTTCTCAGTTCCTTTTCAGCATCCATGTGCCAGTTCTCAGTCAACCAAATAGAGCATCATTGCTGACCAGGCTATTCCTTCATTTGTGTCTTTACATTTCCCTTTGTGGTTCCTTTCATGTTTTTATTATCTGATCTCTATCTTTTCTTCTTTCTTCAACAATTCTCCATTTTTACTGGGACTGTCAATGGCCTCTAAGGCCTTCTTCAAATGGTGCACCTCCTAAGATAGAAAGAACAACACTCTAAGTGCCTTTTTGCCTTGGAGACTAGCAAAAAGTACTTTTTTATGATCTATTGGGAATTCATGAAGTCTAAGTCTCTTCAAAAGGACAAAGATGGGGATTTGAGGTGTCACATACTGGATCCCTAACAAAAAGACTGACAAGGCTGACTTGTCACAGCAGGAAAAGGAATCCAGCCACATCAGAAAAAGGAGTCTGAGCCCTGGAACAGATGGGCCAAAAGCACTACCTTCGAGCTGATTCAGGGGCATGGTGTACAGATGACGTACACCCCTGGATGGACCAGACTGAAGCCACACTGCAGCCACCTAAAGCGGCCCAAACCCAGTTGCAAAAGGAGTGCAAAAAAAGCACTCCTTGCAGGTGGTCTGTTGCAGACCATGGCAGCAACCAGCCTAGGGACTGTAGCATCTGGTCGGAGTGGTCCTCATTGGGAAGCAACCGGTGCTGGAACGGCCAGAGGCTGCCCCAAGCTACCGGCCTGCTTGATCCCTTAGACTCCCTATTTGGCTTCTTAGTGCAAGCTGAACCTACCCAGGATCCCAAACTGAGCTTTTGGTCCAGTTAATTCTGGCAGAGATTCTTTGATGGCTCATTAACTCCAGTGATGGCGAAGTTCACTATGGATGAACTCCATCACTTCTCCAATAAACATTTTTTTTACAGTGCATCCTGTCCTGATGGTGGATTTGTCATCTATAATTCTCCCATTACAATTCCAGTTTAAAAATACTACTCCATCTTTCCAGTCTCAGTGATCCTCTCCATCACAAGCTCAGGATAGAATCTGGTAAAGGTCAAATACACTGGGTATCACTATCACTGGGAATCTGCATGTCAGTCTTCTTCCAACTTAATGCTAATCTTTGAGTTGAATATCTCTTTTTTTGCTCATTAGGCCAGACATCTTGATAGTCCCTTCTCTTGATCTTCACTTAGAGACTGGAACTACTATCATCTTTCATAATATTGGTTCTATAATTGCTTCTTTCAATCTCTTTATCAACAGGGATTTACCAGACATTTACTTCCTCATCAAGTTTTATTGGCCCAGATTCATCAGTTCTAGTTACTAGTAAACTTCTACCAGTGGCTCTGTTACCTCTTGACACTACTTCTACTTTGATATTTATAGTGGCAGATGTCAACAACTTTGCTCTGAACAGCAACACAATATCTATATCACTATTACCCTTATCATCCCAGATGAAGTCTGATATGTTGTCATTTCTTGTTGTACCAGGTGCACCTTCAACCCAGACTGCAACTATGGTATATATATATATATATATATCAGTGGTGGTTCAGAAACTGTTGATTAGTACTTAATCTTCTACAGAGACACAGAAAGGTGCAGTTCATGATCCTACAACCTCTTCTGAAGATGGCTTGGATTGTGAATCCTCCTCCCTGTCTCCCTTTTTCCTAGCACCATCACCAGACTTTGATATAATGGATACTAATTAATTGTCTCCTTTGAGGACATTCAGCTGTACACTGAGCAGTTCCTCAAAACTGACAAATCTACGACTATTGAAGTAAAAGCTCAACTTCATCAGTTTTGAATCCAGTCTTTCAGAGGGTGGACTCCAGTGTGGTACAGCCAGTCAGCCCTTTTGCCATTGTTAGCCTGCTTGGTGCACCAATCATGGAGTAAGCCCTCCTCCATGTCAACTACATCAAGGTTCATAGAGAGTCTGTATTGTATCTAACATGCTGTTTTTCTTTTCTAATATCCTTTGTAGAATACTGTTATAGTGGGGGCTTCTTGAACAAGAAGTAAACTTTATCCTAGTGAACAAGGGGGGACATGAAATCTACTATATGAAGTGATATTTCTGTTCCTCAAAAGCACTGACTGGGTAAATAATAGGCCCACATGGCCACATGTCAAAAGTCCTTATAGAAGAAATTTTCATTCTTCCTCCTTTAGCTTTCATATGACCATAAAAACACGCAGTCTATTTTGTCTTAAAAGTTATGTCAGACATTTACTTCCAGGAGACATACATGGCTTCTCTTGGTAGCATTTAGAATATGCGTAAAAAGGAGAAATGGAAAGGGACACAATATCAGAATATGCATTTTTACGTACAGAAGGATTTATGAGGGAGAGAGAAGGCTGGCCCAGTACCATCAGGGGCTAGCCTGAAGAAGAAGAGCCCTCCCTCCGGTCCATCTGCCTTGGTCCAGGCCTCAGAGGGAGAGAAGAATGCTGGACCTGATTCCCTCCCCCCCTCACCATTCCCTTCTCCTTTTGTGTCGTGTCTTTTAGATTGTAAGCCTGTGGGCAGGGAACTGTCTGTTATTCCCTCTATTGTAAACCGCTCGGATTCCCAGTGATTGGGCGGTATATAAATAAAACCTATTATTATTATTATTATGAATGGATATGTCAACATTAGGAGGAACCTCCTGACAGTAAGGGCTGTTCAACAGTGGAACAAACTCTCTCAGAGTGTAGCAGAGTGTCCTTCCTTAGAGGTCTTTAAACAGAGGCTGGATGGCCATCTATCAGGGATGCTTTGATTTAGATTTCCTGCATGGCAGGGTGTTGGACTGGATGGCCCTTGCGGTCTCTTCCAACTCTATGATTCTATGATCTATCTAAATATGGTTCTTTAAATGATCATGTATGAATTCATCAACCAACCATCTTCCTTCTTTCTGTCTTGCCTTGTATTGTCGTGTGACAGATGCAAAACTGAAGTGAATGGTTGGTGCACCTGAACATGTACACTGGGGTTGATGGCAGGGCTCCTACTAAAAAGCAACTCAGCTCTGAAATGTTCCATGTGCACAGATACAAAACTATATGTGTGAATTCACAGATGACCACCTGAAAAACCAGTTAAAGGTGATGAATCTATTCTTGTTTTGGCAAAATGTCCAAACTGTTTAAACCAACCTCAGACTATGGAACAAGCCAGATGTCACATCTTGGCTTGATCCAAAGTTTTTAACTGTAGTATGCATTTTAATTTAGACTGGTTTGATTGTTTAAGCTGAGAAAGAAATAATAACGGGGGCTACATTTATAGGCCAACTTATTCATGTCTTTTAAACATATGATTGAGCAAGGCCAATTTTAGGGTAGCTTGAATTCCTGTAAAGCTCCAGAATCTTTGAGTTGTGCATGGAGGTTTTCAATAAATAATCTTGTATACAAGAGGAGTGCTGTTTTTCACCAGGCTGAGCACATCTAGTATCTCTACATGTATTTCTGGGTTATTCCTTATAGCAGTTGGAAAACACTGGCCAAAACTGTGGTTTTTAAAGATTTTGTATAGCATTGTTAACATTAGCTGGTCTTAAGAATTTGGTTTGGGTTTTTAAAACATCTTTTACAGTTTTCCTTCCTCTTAACTGTTGACAGGGTGGTTAGACGAAACAGAAGATACAAACAATCTTCTTTTGACTGTGGAGTTGCTTTCAAAAAATACCTTTCTGTGACAGATTGTTCCCCTCTAAGAAAATGGATTTGCAAAAGAGAAGAAGGTAACTGATAGAATATAAGAAGCAGATGAAAGATATCACACTTGCTAGAAACTGATCATTTTGGGTGACGGGAATTTGGAGAGTTAAGCATGGTATGATAAACTTCTAATTCTTATGCTTTGTCTACTTATTATTTTCATTTTCATTTGGTAGAATAGTTTTCTATAGTGCTTCAGAGACATGTGAAACCGGTTTGACAAAAGATGATCATTGGATGAGTCTGTGCATCAAGAGGTTACAAGAGAATTCTCAAAGAAACTTTTCTGTTTCTTAAAACATACAGTTAAATTATACTTTACTGGTTTCAGTAAAGCTTACCCACAGATAAGCCTCAGACAGCCCAAAAAGTCTGCTGTTGGGCCACATTGGGTGCAGGGTGTGAACATGATGCATGTCCCAAACATGGCTGGAAGTCACCCTGGGCACAGATCTTTTCCAAAGAACTGACCCAAAACTGGCCTGAAATGGAGTGGAAAAATCTGCTCCTTTTTGGATGGCCAGTTGAAGACTGTGACGGTGGCAGCAGTAGCCCAAATTGGGGCCAAGTGCATGTGGCTGCTGCGGCCCCGACACAAATGGAGCCTGCGTGGACCTGGGGTGTCCCTTTTGGGCCATTTGTTTTGCCCCATAAATATACAGTCTTATTCAATTTATTTCTGGTTTCGGTGATAACTCTCTTACCTTTTTACACCCAAGATGCACTTAAGTCATAAATAAAAACCTAGCATTGAACAAGTAGCCTGCAATTAAAACAGATCCCAGAGACTATTTTTTTTAAAAAAAATATTGCTGAAATAAAACCATCTTCACTGTCTTCACCAAAATAGGTGCAGACTATTCCAATGTCTGAATGCCACAACTGAAAGTTGTCTTTCTTGTGCAGCATATCTCAGATGGCAAAGGGATACGGGAAAGCCTAGAGTAAAGCAAAGTTACTGGGCAAGTTCACATGATAAGAGGCAATTCTGATAGGACTCTATTCCCAAGGCATTTAAATCTGCAGGCCAATACAGTTTACAGAGTATATATTTTGCTCTCTGATGGGCACACTCTGGACTGATTGAGGAATCAAATAGGGTGAATCCATTACAGTCCAAGATGGAGGTGATTTCTTCAGGTTTTCCAATTTTTTACACTTAATTTGAGGTAAGCTTGGAGAGCTTGCCCACAATTATTGAGAAAATACAGAAAACATAAAAAGATAATGTGAATAGACAGACTAAAATGAACAACTTGCATTTTTCCTATTTTCAGTACAGGAAAGGAAATAATTTTTGCTGTCGTTCATTTTGTGGTCCAAAAATGGGTTTCCTGACAGTTGGGAAACCTGGTAAGGAAGGATAAAATAGATGTGAGAATTTTGTGCATTTTCACCCAGTATTTCACCCTAATCTCTTGTTTAGATTTCTGTAATGCGCTCTACATGGGGCTACCTTTGTACCAAGTTCAGAAGCTTCAATTAGTTCAAAATGCAGCAGCTAGATTGGTCACCGGAGCATCAAGGTTTGACCATATAACACCAATATTAAAATCTCTACACTGGCTGCCAATTTGCTTCCGGGCACAATACAAAGTGTTGGCTATTACCTTTAAAGCCCTAAATGGCTTGGGTTAATTGAGGGAACGCCTCTCCCTACACAATCTGCCTCACACTCTCAAAATATCTGGGAAGAAATGACTAGACTACATAACAACCAGGCTAGTGACCTCTTTCCACAGAGCATTTTCTACCATGGCCCCCAAGTTGTGGAATGATTTGCCAGAAGAGATCCATCTTATTACCACCCTAGATGCTTTCAAGAAAGCACTGAAGACAGATCTCTTCCGGCGAGCCTACCCACCAAACCTGCTGTAAAATATCTCACCTCTGTTAGTATTATATGTTTTTTACGGAGAGTTGACCAACTGTATTGTATTGATAGTAATGTATATTTTTTATGCTATGTATTTGATATGTTTTTATTTGATATGTTTTTATTATTGAAATTTGCTGACTGCTGTAATCCCGCCTTGATCCACAGGGAGAGGCGGGAAATAGAAATAAATTTTATTATTTTATTATTATTATCATTATTATTTTTCACTCCAGTTTTTTGAGAAATTATCTTGTGCGGATATAGACGTGTTCTGGGGGAAAATATTCTTATGCAACAACTACTTTTCTTTTTCCACTAATTTTGCATGAAAGCGTTTACACAATTTTGTGTAAACCCACAAACCTACATTTTTAAAATCCAAAATTAGTGGTGTTTGCACAAAATTGTGAGTTTTTTTTTAAAAAAATTCAAAATCCTGCCTGTGTGTTCCTTGAAAGAGTGGTGGGTTTTGTTTGTTTGTTTGTTTGCTTTTGCAAAAAGAAAGTGATTTTTGCACACAAAAATAATTTTATACCAAAAAACACTCATGTGCATTTCTGCAACTGGGATGTGCAAACACTCGGAGAGTTTATATCCTTATATCAATATCATATTTTAATGACTATACAATTAGTCCTTTACTACATTATGAGATCAATATCTTACAATTTAAGATAAGTAGCATATTAATCCATATCAGCTAAACAGTTCTGTGTTTTTCACTGGGCTTTTTCATGTCCTTCCTTATCTCATTTTTAATACTGGTTCAGTGCTCCTGAAGTTAAGGGTATTCTATAGTAAAATGAGGGAATTATCTAGGTTCATGCTTTCTTTAGCACATTTTTGAAGGTTTTATTTCCCATATTTTTCTGCAATGCTAGAAAGTTTATTTCATGGGCAAATAAACATAACCCTGTAAAACTATCTATTCTTCAGTCTTCAGATCCAAATTTGATCGCAAGTAATAATAATATATATTCCATCTATTTCCAAAAGTCACAGAGGGAACCTAGTCAGGTAACCAAAAATCAATGATAGGTTCTAACAAATTAAAGTCAATTAAGTTACTAATCATTTTTAAAAAATTAAAAAAGGAATTGTATAATTTAGAATGTAAATGTCATATTTTATTGTCAATAAAGAGATTTTTAAAAAGTTATTAATCATTTTAGAAGATTTCTGACAAAAAATGTAACTCAATAAATTGATTGACTTCACTTGGATTGTCAACAACAGCATAAATTCAGAATTAAGTTATTAATTGAATGAAAGACTATGCTAAAGAGCCAACAAATTTTATATTTCCTAGCTGGTTCTTAAATAAGTGCAATATCTTATATGGAATCTTCATTTTTCTTCATGATTAGAGCATGATAATTTAGTTAATTCCAATATTAATGGATAGGGACTTCTAATCTAGCCCTGATTAGGATGGATGGGATGAAATTTTGAAGCTCTCTTTCTTAGGCCTTTTGCTGGGATCCATGTGGAAATAAGTAAACTAAAGAAAGGGGAGGTTAAGGATATGAGATTAAAAGAGAGAAAAGGAAAGAAAAAGAAGGATTGGGGGGGGGGTGTTGGATGTGAATTGGGAGTTTCAGAAATCACACAGCTATTTCCTTCTCTCCCATGCTCATCAAGACAGATACTGGGTGCAGGGTGAGGAATGGTAAAGAAAATCACCAATGGCATTTTCCAGCTTAGTTTGGGTAAAGGTTCCAGTTCAGGAATCTGACTTAAATTTAAACAGCAAATAAATGTAAACATAACAGTTACATTTCATCAATTCCCAACATAAATCTAATTTAATTAGGTGTTAATAATCATATTAATAATTAACTAAACGCATCAACACTTTTCTAATAATTTTCCTACTATCCATCCTGCAGAACTATTAAAAAAAAAATACCACATGCTGTAATTTTCAAAAGTAATGCTCATTCTGACAAGGGAACAATGGAAGAATAGCCCAGTGCTTATTTACTTCCAAATGCAGACTAAATGCTGTGGAATGGGCGCAGCAAGTGTATTGCTGTCTCAGATAATAAATTGGAGTACTCTGCACTACCAGTTTTTTTGCAAATCCCAATTCCCTATTTTCTTTGTTTTCATGGTTTTTAGAACGTCCCACATATGGGACTGTGTGCACAAACCAAAACTTCAGAATTTTTCATATGTATGATGGTTCAGATAAACCATTCAAAGAATACTACTGCAGTGAGTTAAATCACTAAATGTTACATTCAAATCTAGTACTTCTAACTTAATGGATTTCAAATCTAATACTTCAAATTTAATATATAGTGTCAGATCATTTATTTTATTATTTAAAAATCTGTGCTGTAGAGTTGACCAACAGCCATCTTTATTTTGGAAATGAGCATTTCCTGCTGATTTTGTAAGTTTCCTGAAAGTTTAGGTCCTTATAGCATATCATTTTGGTCAGTTATCTGTTATCTTTTTTAAAGAAGTGATAGGCAGCTATTTAGCCCCTTCCTTGAAGAGCTTGGAGAAACTCTCCCCACCCCTGCAAGTATATATTTTATATATAATTTATTTTAATTCTTTGCACCCACATGCCCCCTAGAGAACACAGGGAATTTTCACCATGTTGTTGGGGCCTTCCTGAGCCATTTTAATCCCAAGAAATAAGACATTTCCTGTTTCAAAAATGGCCTCTCTTAGGCCTAAATTGGCCTGAAGGTGCCCACAACATAGTAGAAATACTCATTACGCTTTACAGGGCATTTTGGACCCACATTTTTTTTTTTACTTCAGGTGGCCTGTAGGCCCAGATTTTGCCGACACTTGTTTCTAAAGCTTAATTTAATAAATCATGCAATTTGTAAAATAGGTTTTTGGAAAAAAACAAACACACATTTTCTGCATATATACACATCCCAAAAAGATGAATCAACTTTTTAATCAGGGTCTGGGCCCTCAAAGCAGAATGCAGTCGTCTGCAGAGTGCTTGCATCCAACTACTGATTTTGTAGGTCATATATTAGTCGTCAGATTAACACCCTGATCTCCAATGAAAAAAAGGGATACAAATCAAGTAAATCATCATGTTACCATTATATGCACAATAATTAGGCTCATTAGTATTTTATGCATTTCCACTCAGTTGATGTACATTTATTTTAAACAGTTGTTGATCTCTTTACTGAGCATGTTGGAAGAGCCATCTACTTGCCAACTGGAAATCCTCCTAAATATGCTACTTTAGATAAAGCCAAAGAAGCCTGTTTAGTTTTACAAAAATGTACTGGAGTGGTAGAAGCAGCAAGTGATTTCATGTTGCATACTGGTATGGAGATATATAACACTAGGGACAAAAATGTGAAAACCTGGATCAAATCAGGTATGTGCTGGAAATTTATTCAATATTTTTATTTTGTTGTATGCTGAAATTTATATAATTTAACACAATGTGACATATACAGTACATTATTTTAATGGTAGCAGATTTGGGTGATTTGGTTGGCTGTCCCATTAGGTGTTGAAACAAAATGGGATCTCCCAGGAATAAAGCATTGGCTTCTTCATGCTGGGTGTGGCTTTGAAAAGTGGAGGCTATCCAACTAAGGGGAAGATATACATTTTGGAATTAATAGAATCTTATGAAAGCCTTGACTGGGATTACTCAAAGAAGCAAAGATAATAAAGAATGAAAGCGTAACAAATATTACATCTGAATATACCATCAACTTGTAATATAGCAGAATTTTCTTTTTCACAAAGATACTGAATGCTATTTAAGATTCATGCTGATATGATTCAAGCAAACTTGACAATTGTCATGTCTTAAAGTTAAATTTTTAGGAAAATGTTTTCCAAATTCATTTATTATACAGCATATTATGCCGATGTCTAGCATTCCAAATAGTTCTTGATAGTGTGTGAATTTATAGCTCATCTTGTGTTTTATGTAAATGTAGCCTTTTCATTTCTTCTTTTAAAGATTGTGCTTCTGGAAGATTTGGCAAAATGTGTGAGCATATATGTCGAACGTGTGATGACGATGTTTCATGCAATCCACATACAGGATTGTGTGGGGACAGTTTGTTCTGCAGCGTAAATGATACAACTTACACTTGTGAAAAAGGTGATCTGTAAACCTATATGTGTTGTCATCGCTTTTTATATTGTAGTGTTCATGTGACTATGAAAAATTTAACTGTGACAAAAGCTCTAGTATAAGACAAGGATGGGAATGTGTAGTGCTCCTGTTTATTGGACTAGAACTCCCATCAGTTTTTGCGTTAGAGACTATAACTCCCTGTTAACCTATGTTGTGGGACTATCAGAATTTTATAACTCCTAGGACTGCAAGTCTTAGCTTTCCAACACAATATGGGACTGATACTGCTTCAGTCTGCTTAGCAGATTACCTACACTGATGACTTGATACAGGCAGCTTGGTCTTACTGGTTCTTCAGAACCTCAGTAGATTTTAATACTGTTACCCACTGCATCCTTTGGACTACCTGGCTGGATTGGTCTCTGGAATCACTACATTGCAGTGGCTCCAATCCTTCCTGTAAGATTACACCCAGAAGATGGTGCTGGAGAATTATTGTTTGATACCATGTCCTTTTATGTGTGATATGTATAGAGCAGGGGGAGGCAACCTTTTTGAGCCGGGGGCTGGGTTGCTGTCCCTCAGACAACTGGGGGGCCAAAGCGCAGGGGGTGGAGCTTCCATCCCCGGGGGTGGGGCCGCGTGCCAGGGTGGAGCCTCCACCTTCTGGAGGTGGAGCTTCCACCCCTGGGGCAGAGCTTCCACCACCCAGGGGCCAGGCCACCTCCTCTTTGCCGGCCCCTGACGGGGCCCCAGGCCCTGTCAGAGGCCGGGAAAGAGCCAGCAGGGACCGCCAGGGCCTCCCCCTCTGTTGCCGGCCCATGACCAGAGGCCCGCTGCTGCCGCCAGAGCCCTCCTGGAGGCCCCAGCAACGGCAACTGGCCTCCCAGGGGCCCGCTGCCGCCGTCAGAGCCCTTCTGGAGGACCCCAGCGAAGGCAACGGGCCTCTGGGAGGCTCACTGCAGTCGCAGGAGCCCTGGGCGCCGCCATTTTGGGTGAAAAAATGGCGGCAAAATCTCTTGTGACCTTCCTTGAGGACTTTATTACATGGAGGAAGTTGGGAAATTCAAAGTTCAAATTGGCTTCTTCATGCTGGGTGTGGCTTTGAAGGGTGGAGGCTCTCCAACTAAGGGGAAGATATACATTTTTGAATTTGTATAACCACTCTTTTACCCATGTCGAACATGATGCCTTATAGTATAATTTGAGGTTTGGCAAAGCAAGCCTGCGTCTTGGAGATATTTCAGTTTTATTCTGGGTTTTTTTCTGTTCCAAATAAAATTAGTGATTTCTTTTTGCCACTCTCTAAATGGAGCATCATTTTTTTTATCATTGAAATGGTCAGAAACAAAACAAAAAAAAATTTCGACAAGACACTCACCTTAATTGTTGCCACTTTCCCTAGGAGAGATAGTTTTGAATTTCCCCATTTTTAAAACTCTTATTTTATAGTTCCCCACAACTTCTTATAATTATTGGCAAATAAATCAAAAATTTTATTAGTGACCCTTATACCCAAATATTTTACTTTTTTACTAGGTTATTAAACTCGTCTTCTTTGCCAATATATTAATCTCCCCCTGATTCAAATTTTTAGTTAATATTGCAGTTTTGTCATTATTGATTTTCAACTCTGATATTGATCCAAAATTTTTTAGCTCTCCCATTAATTCTTTAATGTCGTATATTGAATCACTAATTGAGAACATAAGGTTGTTAGCGAATGCTCTTGTCTTATGTTCAGTACCTTTGATCTTTATCCCTTTAATACTATGGTTACTCCTTATATTTTGCAACAAAACTTCCACAACGATTACAAATAAGAGTGGAGAGAGAGGGATGCCCCTGTCTTGTCCCTTTACATATCTTTATTGAATTTATCCTCTCTCCGTTAATATTTATTTGAGCACATTGCTCTGAGTAAATTGTTCTAACTCAATTAATGAATCAATTCCCCATTTCCATCTTCTCTAACACTTGAAATAATAATTTCCAAGCTACATTGCCAAACACCTTTTCAATATATATAAAAAAAATACAGCTAATTTTCTATCATTGTGAGCTTCATGAAATTCAATCAGGTCTAAAATGTGCCTGATGTTATCTTTGAGATATCTTTTGGGGATGAAGCCTTTCTGATCACTGTTTATAATAGATTGTCAGTATTTTTTTCAATTTTCCTTTTTTTGTTGGCTTTTATCAATTCTGAAGCGGATATAGGTTGATTCAGAAGAGCTCTTTGTTCATCATTTATTTGTGTTATTTCTGTATTGTTGAAATATTGCTGTATTTCTCTGTGTCCATTTCTTCCTGTTTGTACAGTTTAGCACAAAAGTTATGAAATGCTTTCCTGATTTTACTTTATTCTGTATACATGTTTTTACCTTTCACAATTTGCTTTGATATATTTCAAATTCTTTTCTATTTCTTCTGTTAGAGTTCTAGGTATTTGCTTTTGTAAAATTTTTATCTCTTTTTGTATCTTAACATTTTTAGGGTTCTTTTGTAATTCTTCTTCTTTTGTCCTTATTTCATCTGTAATATTTTGTATCTTTTCTTTCTGCTTCTTTTTCCATATATAGTTTTGTTGAATAAAAAAAATCCCGCATTACAGATTTTGAAGCTTCTCATGTCATTATTCTACTGGTGCCTTTCCCCAAATTTTCCTCAAAGTACCATTTTAGTGTTTAATTTGCTTTCTGCAAGATGTTTGGATTCTGTAATAATTTATCATTAAGGCACCAATTATATTTCTTACTTACTCTTATTAATTGTAAAGTAATAGGGTTGTGGTCAGAGAGAGATTTGGCTAAAATATCCATATTTGATATTTTAGTACACATTTATTTCTTAACTAAGAAGAAATCCAGTCTTGAGAAGGATTTGTGTATCTGAAAAGAAGGTAAAATCCTTGGCATTTCCGCACAGGTGCCTCCAAACATCTATTAACTTAAACTTTCCATAAATCTGAAACAAAAAAAAATCCTGAGGAAGTTTACCTTGGCTGTACTTTCTTCATTTTATAACTGTTCTATCCAATTTTGGGTCTAGGACCACATTCTAGTCGCCCATCATGATTATAGCCTGATGGTTCAATTCTTGCATAATATTAAATAATTTTACATAGTATTTTTCTCTCTTATTCTGTAGTCCATAAACTCCAACTATCAAGGTTTTTTCGTTCTCAGTCACGACTTCTACTCCTAAATATTGTCCATTTTCATCCTTAAAAATTTCTTTAGCTTGTATTGTCTAACATATATCACTACTCATTTTTTCCTTTTGAGAGAAAATGACACCAATTCAATTCCCAGCTTTCTATTCTTCAACAATCTTATATCTTTTTGTTTGATACATGTTTCCTGTAAACAAACTATATCATTATTAAGTTTTCCCAAGTAGCAATAATTTTTTAAATTTTCTGTGGTGAGTTTAATCCTTTTTTGTTCCATGAAAAAATATTTAAACCTAAATTATTACTTGCCTTGTTTACTTTATTCATATCTCCCCCTTCTTTTAACTCATTTATTAAAATTTACCTTTGTTTCTAAATCCAATAATTCTTCTTCATTTGTAAGTAGTAGATCTTTCTCCTCTTTCTCATTGTCTATGCTTTCATCCTCTCCTCCCTCATTTAGTTGAGCATTTTCTTCATCTTCTGTATCACTTGTTTCTATTTTATTATCTGTGTTCTGATGAGCTTGAATTCCATTTATGTTTCCTTCTTTTCTAGGTTTCTTATTTTTTATTTCTTTTCCATATTTTTTCCAGAATTCTTTAGCTCTCTGCACTGTAGTTGATTTGTACCATTTCCGGTTCCATTTTACAGATATTCCCTCCAGTTTTTTCCACCTATGATTTTATTTCTACTCAAGATACTTGTAAGGAATTTATAATCCCCTCTCTTTTTAAATAATTGTTCAGGCTGTCCTTATATATTTTAACTTCATTTCCATCTATAATCAGATTTTTTTTTTGTTGCTAGCTTTGAAATAGGATCTCATCTCTCATCTTTTTCCTCACAAAGGAAATGACAACATCTCTCAGTAGATTTTTCTCTGTTGCTATTTGCAATTTGATTCTGAAGGTCTTTTGCACCTCTTTTATAAATTCTAATTGTGGGATCTCTACATAGTCTGCTAGAGCTGGTACTAGATGTTCGTACAAATGCTTATATTTTATCTCTTTCAGACCTCTTATCTTCAGAGGGTTTTGTCTTTGTTTTAACTTTTCCAGAGCTTTCAAATCCAATTTCTTTTCTTGTTGCTGAACTATATTAGTTGCCTTAACTTCCAAAGATTGTGTTTTCTCTTCCAGTTTATTTATTCTGGTAATATCTTGGTTTATATCTTTTGTTACTTCTTCTAACGATTGTTTGATGCCTTTTAGTTCTGTTTTTAATTCTGACCTTATATCAGGTTTCAAATCCCATCTTAAAACTTTCATTTCTTGTTTAATTTTTCCCCCAGTTCTTTTCCATTCTTTTCCATTTCTGCTGTTAATCGTCTAATCTCTTCCATTATTGAGAACTGCTCTGATGAATTTTTTCTTTGAGATTAGGCTGCTGCCTTTATTGCTATTGTTGACCTACTACTCATTGTTGCCATTGTAAGGTTTTTATTTCAATACAGTTTTTCTTCTTTCAAATGTATATTTTAAATCAAACTATATTATTATACATCCAAATAACTGAATTATTCAGCATGTAGGAATCTCTTTGATCAGTTTAAACAAAGTTACTTCCTTTAGATTGTTTCAGTTTAAATCAAATTATATCTTCAAAATATTCTCTTCTTTTCTCTCTTTTTTATATTTTTTATCTCCAATGTCCAATTTCCTTAAATTGATAATTAACAAGATCAAATTAGCAGACCAATTATAGATTTGAAGTAAGTTGATAATATAACACAATGTTGTAATCCTCTTTCCTTCTCTGTTAGGCTTGTTGAGTTTTGCGTCTTTGAATTTATCTCAAGAGGCCCTTATTTATCCTTTAGTCTTTCTTCCTACTTTGTCTCCTCTTCTTCTTTCTTAATTGATTTGCTCCTTCTCTTCTTCACTTATGTGAAAAGAGAAAAGGGGGGGAGGAAGCCCCTAAACAAGAGCTTTTTTGACAGAGCTCCATCAGACATTCTCCTCGTGCCTCCGTTCACCAACCAGAAGTCCCCAGATATAATTTTTTCTGAGTTGGTATGATTTGCAGTAGTCACCCATTAGTTACATTGCATCTTTATTAATGTATTGCGATCTATGTGGGGCCACTCTTGAAGAGCATCACTTGGTGCAAAATGTAGCAGCTAGGTGATAACTGGTCCACAATATTGGTATCTTATTACTCTAGTACTAATGGACCTCTTCTGGTTGGCTCAAGCTGTTTTAGTAAAGTCTTAAACAGCTTGGGACTGGCTATCTCATGGTTATCCTGTTTTGTTATGAATTTGTCTGGATATTAACATCTTCAAGAGGCACCATCTTGAGAATAACATGACCTGCAAGGCCCACTTGATAGGGACATGAAAGAGGGCTGTCTCTTGTGCTGGTCTGAGATTAGGGAACACACTTCCTTCAGATTTGTAATCAGTTCTTGCTGCTTTCAGAAAAGATGCGAGAACTAGCAATGTTCTGAGTTTAATTATTTATTCAACAAGGAATAAGCATTAAACAGATCAAATGGCCAGTTTGAAGCAATGTATTATCTTTATGGAAAGAATATTGAAGTGCTGGCAGGGAAAAAAATGAGAAAGGGGTTCTCCAGTGTCCAATTCCTCCTCAACCTCTTTCAAGTTTTTTCCCCTCCTAGTCCTCAGCTGAGGGAATTATTTGTTACCACATGGGCGAACAAGTAATTTAATCATTTTGTTCTTGCTGATGAATCTCAGAGGTTCAGCAGTGGGAAGAAAGTCTCCAGTGGCAAGGCAAGGAGATGGCATAGAGCCCTCCTTCCGACCACCATCTTGAGGGGGAAGAGAGGCCTGGCCTGAAGACAAAGAGCCCTCCTTCCAAACACCATCTTGAGGGGGAGAGAGGCCTGGCCTGAAGACAAAGAGCCCTCCTTCCAACCACCATCTTGAGGGGGAGAGCGGCCTGTTATGTTTTATTTTGACTTTGGATATTGTATTGTACTTCCTGTTGTACACCACTTTGATCTAATTTGGAAAAATGGTATATAAATAAACATCATTATTATTATTATTGTTGTTGTTGTTGTTGTTGTTGTCTCTTGGCTCCGTCCTCCTGTCCTCATGCAATTTTGAATGGGGAGAGGTGAATGAGACTTCCTAGCCTGGCTTCCTTCCTCATGTTGTGCAGGGGATAGGCAGGGGTAGACAAGAGAAGATTGTGGATCTCAATAGTATTCCACAGTCCAATCTTGGCTTCTGCCATACCCACCCTCAGCATAATATTGGAAGGGTGGGGGGGCGGATGTTGGGCAAGTAATGGGGAAGTTATAGCCTCACACTCTGTGTTCTGAAAGCTGGTTCAAGATGATTCCAGTATCATCTTCATGCACTGGCTCTTGGAACACAGGCTGTAATGATCATCTTGAAGGACTGCTACCCCCACCCTCCCACCTTGAAGTAGCAGGAAAAAGGTGAACCTGGGCTGAAGGGAAGTAGTCTTCAAGTCTATTTGAGGATGTTGAAAAACTGGAACGTGTCCAAAGGAGGGCGACTAAAATGGTGAAAGGTCTGGAAACCATGCCCTATGAGGA
>NC_056523.1:107241393-107252023 GCF_019175285.1 Sceloporus undulatus
ATGCCTTAGGGAGCTGGGTATGTTTAGCCTGGAGAAGAGAAGGTTAAGAGGTGATATGATAGTCCTGTTTAAATACTTAAAGGGATGTCATACTGAGGAGGGAGCTGACTTGTTTTCAGCTGCTCCAGAGACTAGGACCCGGAGCAATGGATGCAAGCAACAGGAAAAGAGATTCCACCTCAACATTAGGAAGAACTTCCTGCCCTCAACTAGGAAGAATTCCTGACAGTAAGGGCTGTTCGAAGTGGAACAAATTCTCGGAGTGTAGTGGAGTCTCCTTCCGTAAGGTCTTTAAGCAGAGGCGGGATGGCATCTATTGGGGATGTTTTTGATGAGAGTTCCTGTATGGCAGGGGGTTGGACTGGATGGCCTGCGGTCTCTCCAACTCTATATGATTCTATGGTTCTATAAGGATTGAGGTGGAGAATGAGAAAAGGCCTTTGGGTTTTTGGACATTTGAGAACACCCCCGGAGAAAAATGTAAAACACATTGTTCTTCTTCATAGTCTCTATGACTCAGCAAATGGGTCTGATCTGTGTCTCTGTAATGCAGCACAAACCTTCTAGACCTGCGTTATCACTTTTATAGTAACCCTACCTTTTTCAAAGCCCTTTTACCAGGGTTGGAGATAACAGTCAAACTGTTATAGAAGGCAAATAGTGCAGGGACCCAACAGTGGGAGGGAAAAAACTCTACTACACAGGTAGCTAGCGGGGAGGACCCATGATCTTAGTGTCTCTACACTAATGCACAGAGCATGAGAAATAAACAAGATGAACTTGAACTGCTAGCACAACAAAGCAAATACAATATAATAGGCAACACTGAAACCTGGTGGGATGAGTTCATGATTGGAAGTAGGAATAGAGGGGTACAACCTTTTTAAAAGAAACAGGCCAAACAGAAAAGGAGGAGGAATAGCATATATGTCAGGGATACTTACACCTGCGAAGAGATCCAGGACTTAAATCCTGGAAATCAGGTGGAGACCATCTGGATAAAAATTAAAAGAAGGCAACAACAGGATGTTATTGTGGGAGTCTACTGCAGATCCCCATGTCAGACTGAGGAACTCTAGTTGCCTTTCTAATCAGATGACCACACTTTAGAAAGGAGGATGTAGTAGTGATGGTTGACTTCAACTATCCTGATATTTGCTGGATGTCAAAATCAGCCAAAACCTCAAGGTCTGCACATTCCTCACTTGTCTAGAAGACAATGTCATGTCCAAAAAGTGGAAGACAAAAGAGGATCAGCTATTTTAGATCTTATCGCTATTTAGATCTAATTGTAACCAACAGGGATGACCTGGTAATGTGGTTCAACGGGTGGGATCCTTAGGTGGGAGTGATCATGTTCTCCTAGAGTTTGTATACAGCGGAAAGGAGAAGCCAGACATAGTCAGACAGCATTCTAGACTTTAGGAGAGCTGTCGTCAGTAAACTAAGGGAAATATTGGGGGTGATCCTGTGGTCAGGAATACTAAAAGAGAAGAATGGGTGGGAGTTTCTCAAAAAGGGGATATTGAAGTCACAATTCAAACTGTTACAACAAGGAGGAAAAATGGGAGGTGTCTCAAGAAATCAGGTGGGATGACTAAAGAACTTTCAGCGAACTAGGTTTTAAATGGGAGATGTATAAGAAATGGAAAAGGAGGGAAATCACCGAAGAGAATTCAAACAAATAGCTAACACATGTAGGGATGGGTACTACAGTTGATCTCTGCTTACTGTCTTGAAAGATGGCCTTTCATAGCAATTACACCATTAGGCGGTTAGGAGAGATGTGTTACAGGTTTATTGCTAGTTTCACAAGGAAGGGTAGTATTGGACCGATATTTCCTTTCTCCCCCAAATAGTGTCAGACTTTCATCCTTGACCCAAGACTCACTTTGCTTCTTTATGCCACAGCTGTCTGCTGCACAAGAGAGAAACTAAGGCCCGTTACAGACCGCCTAAAAGCGGCAGTCGGCCAGCGCTGTTGGTTTCCCGCAGCAGCCAAACTGTGCGGCTCCCGTGCGGACTAAAAAAGAAGCCCCAAAATGGCGCTTCTTCCGGCGGCGCTGTTATGATGCCGTGAGGTGCCAATGGCGCACTCGCGATGTCATAAGCGCCGCGCGGACGCTATGCGTCGACACGTAATAATGCGGCGCCTGTGTGTATAGGGCGCCGCCATTATTACCCGCCATCACATGATAGGGGTGAGCTGCTGTGGACGCTAGCTCCCCAGCCAACCCTATCACGTGATGGGGGTGCCTCAAGAGCTCGTGTGTAACGGGCCACAGAATCATAGAACTGGAAGAGACCACAAGGGTCATCCAGTCGAACCCCCTGCCAGCAGGAACTCTCAATCATAGCATCCCTGACAGATGGCCATCCAGCCCTGTTTAAAAACCTCCAAAGAAGGAGACTACCACACTCCAGGGGAGTGTGTTCCACTACAAACAGCCTTACTATCAGGAAGTTCCTCTAATGTTTAAGTGGAATCTCTTTCCTCTTTTCCTGACATCCATTGTTCCAGGCCTATTCTCTGGAGCAGCAGAAAACAAGTTTGTTCCATCCTTTATATGATATCCCTTTACATAAGGCTATATCATCACCTTAACTTTCTCTTCTCCTTCCTCCCTTGATTGTCATAGGCCTTTAGTTTTTTATGCAGACAGAACCAGGCACTTTAGAAAGAATGGGGAAATCCTTTTATATGTATAATAGCCCAAACATTACCCACCCCACTTCAGAGGCTTACTCGCTGGGCAATATCTACCACTTCTCCCACATATCAGGTAGCCCATAAACCCCTGGAGTGAAAGCCCATAATCTACAGCAATGGCTGCCTTTACCACTTTTCACTACACGTGTTTACAAAACAGCTACTTGTGGCCCACTGTCTACATTTATCTATCACTGTGCAATGGACAGTAAATCACAGTCTGCTTACTCATTTGGAAGGGCAATTATGCATCATTTCCCATGACTATTCTCTTCCAGATATATTAGCTCACAGGTGTCCCATTTGTGTGGGTGCACAGAGACTATGGAGAATACTACACTGCACTCTTATTGTGCTGCTGTTGTTGTCTTTTACTGCTCTGGCTGCTTCCTGTGGCATTTGTAGTTCAGTGAGGCTTAAGAGCTCTCTGGCTAAGAGTCTAAATGTTTTCCCTAAACTGCAAATCCCAGCATCCCAGGAGGCAACTGTAGCAGTAAAAGTCGAACAGCAGCACTATAGTGCAGTATTCTCCTTTAAATAACAACAGGTTGCTTATCTGCAATTGTAGTCTTTTTGGTTACTAGCACTCACACAACTAACCTGCTTCCCCCTTGAATTCTGCTCTTTTATTGTGAAATATATGTTTTGCTGGAATGGACTTGGTATAAGAGAGGATAATACATCACTGAGGTAGTTATATAATTAGGGCAGAAAGGGTGGGTTACTGCCAAAATGTGATCTTTAAACTATAGAAGCTTCCAAATATGCATTGCACAGGTACAGCTTAATTTATTGTGTGAATTCATAGATGACCACTTGCGGATACAGGCCTGAACAGACAGGCCAAAATAAAGCAGCTTCGGGTCACTTTGGAGGTGTACTGTTTAAATTATGCACACGTCAAAGAGGCCAAACAATGCAGAAACTGCATTCCGTTCCTTAGACTGAAGCACAGCTTGTGTGGCTTCCGGCCTCTTAGAATGTGTGCATCGTTTAAACGCACACCTCCAAAGTGGCCAAAGCTGCTTTATTTTGGTCTGTCTGTTCAGGCCCACAGTTCCAGGTAAGCAACCTGTTCGTGAGCTGCAGCACAAGCATCACTCATGTGACCTTTCTCCCTTCCGTTCCCAGTGTTCACACATGCCTGCATGAGTGACAAACAGAATTGCTATTATATTACTGTGAAAAGTACGGAATAATTATTATTGCATTTGGCCTACTAGTAGCAAAACATACCTGAACTGCCTCTAATCAGCATGTCTTTCTGTTCACATTTCAGGGTCCTGATTGGTGGGAGGTGTCCTCTTGAAGAAGGCTGGTTTATTGGTAGGCAGTTGTTATTACATTAGCAGAGGAAATCCCCAAAACTGGATACAGGCGAGACATATGTGTAAACACTATAGGGACACAGACTTGTCTGGATAACTAGTGCAAAGGAGAAGGTATCAAATTTGTTTTCACAATGAGTACCTTTTCTTGTACAATATAGATATGTCATAAAGAATCTCTGATGGAAAATATCAGTCTTTAGCAGTTTTGTTCGTATATCTTTTTAAAAATTGATGTGCAGTATTTTATAGAATAGTGCTCCATTTCTGTCTCTCATATTTTATACCTTCCCCCCCCCCAAAGAAAACACTTCTTTCTTTACTACCCAGAGGAGTCTACTGGAGTGGTCTTCATGGGAATGGTTTTGTAATCATTTACATGGACATACCCAAATGCTTCATATACAGCCTCAGAATGGTGAGTTGAGTGAGATCTGCTGCCACTGGCAGTGATAGACCTCCAAGCTCTGAATCATTCAAATAAATAAATTGAATGAACAAGTCTAAAACAATTAATTTTATAATTAGTTTTCTGCTCCTTTTCTTCATACTTAAATTTCAAAAGTCCTCTGCAGATTCATGAGAGCTTGGATGGAGAACTAGCATCTAAATTTTACCAAAACCCCATTTTAAACATACTTTTTTCAAGCTTTTAAAGTTTGTGTCTGTAAAATATTCTGCTATTTGAACTATAAAACATACTCATACTCAAGTCTTATTATTAGCAAATGTGCTATTTAAAAAAACCAACTGTGCAGAACAGAAGTAGAAAATGTTGACAAGAGGGATTCCCCAGCACCAACCAATATCTCTATTATTTGTTATACAGTTGGTTCTTCATATCCACAGATTCCTTACCACACACTCAAGCATCCACAGCTTGAAAACATTTTAAAAGATATCTCAGTTCTATATATATTGTGTGTGTGTGTGTGTGTGTGTGTGTGTATATAGGAGACACCATTTGACTATGCCATTGTATTGAATGGGACTTGAGCCCACAATTCTTGTTATCCTCGGTGGGGTCCGGACCCAAACCCCAATGGATATCCTCTGGGAAGTCCCATGTGAAAAGGAAAGACGTACGCTCATTTTTCTCTACTTTCTCTGGCCTTATTCCTTCATTTAAAATACCTTTCCCCCTTCTTTTTCCTTCCTGGATCCTATAAAAAGGATATTTTTTAATTATCCTATTAAAAAAAAAAGAAAGAAAGAAGCCTTTAACCTTGGTTCCTCACATTAATTGTTTTTTCTTGCTTCACCCATCTTTTTCTATTGTTTTTCTCCCCCTTTCATACGTCTCTAACATGCCCTAGGGATGGGAACAGTTAAGGCCATATCTATTAAATCTGGCTCTTCTTCTCAGAGCTGTCCTGTCCCAAGCATGTTCATGTAAAGTTGAAGGCTTTCATGACGGGATCCATAGTTTTTTTGTGGGTTTTTCGGGCTATGTGGCCATGTCCAGAAGAGTTTATTCCTGACGTTTTGCCCAGCATCTGTGGCTGGCATCTTCAGAGAATGCTGACCTGGAAGAGAGTGAATACATACACACATGCGTGCGCACACACAACACACACTGTGTGAACTGGGAAAGGAGGAGTGATTCCATGTTAACTGTGTATTGTTCTGTTTTGATGGCGGGCCTCAGGGTAGGAGGATATGCAAAAGAGGATTCGTGTCTTGCTAATTGGTGATCATTGTTTTGCTGGGAAAGCCCCTGACCCTGAGTGGTTTCTCATTTGCCTTGGCTGAGTCCTGGTTTTGGTGTTCTTCAGAATGGTAGCCAAACTTTGGTGTGGGACAGACCGTCCAAAAAGGATGGTCTCCCGGCGCCCTGGTTTGCTGCGCAGGGGACCATAGCAGACAAACCGTGCAGCTCCCTCACGCAGCAAAAAGAACCCGAAAAAAAGTGGGTTCTTTCTGCGATGCGATTGGGACGCTGCAGTGCGCCAATGCCGCACCATGGCGTCAACATGATGCCGGGACATGCGGACGCTAGGTGGTCCGTCACGTCAAAATGGTGACGCCCGTGTGTAAACAGCGGCACACATTTGACGCCCTCACATGTGGTGAGGGGTGAGGGGCGTCTGGAAGTGCGCGCCCCTCACACATCACAAGGCATCCCATAGGACCCGTCTGTTAAAGCGCCCTTATTTGCTTTAAGGGTTTCTTCTTTCCTGTTGAAGTTATCCAAGTGTTTGTGGATTTTCAATGGCTTCCCTGTGCATCTGACCTGATAGTTTGGGCATTTGTGCCAGGATGGTTTATAATGTGTTCCGCTACGCTGATGTTCTGGCTGACCAGTCTGCAGTGTCTCTCATGTTCCTTGATTCGTGTTTGGATATTGCATACGTGGTCCCTATGAAGACTGCGCTATACAACAAAGCTTTGAACCTATTTGCACTGAAATGGATCCTTCTTGTGCCTCCAACATTAAAATGACTGAAGCACTGGAGTCAGTTTTCCTTTAGCAACAATTAGAAATAGAGGATTTAGGCCCGGTACAGACCAGCACTTTGTTTTGGCCTGTGGGCAGAGTCAGGGTGCAGCGTCCTGATGCTGGACACTCTGACTCCACCCCCAGGACTTCATGATGCCGTGCACCTTCCAGATAACTCATGGCATCATGGCGCAACTCCAGCATGCATCCAGATGAGGCAGAGCTGAAGGGGCACCATACAGCCATGCTGCCGCAGCTGTGTCACACTTTGGAAGTTGCCGTGGCCTCATCCAGCTGGGAAAGTGGCAGCTGCATGCCACCCCTTAGTGGCTGTTTGTACAGCCTCTAGTTCTCAAAGGACTACTGATAAGGAATATTCAAAGGGGACTATGGAAATGGGAGCTGACCTTGACAGGGCTGCTTCCACTCAACTCCACTAATCCTTGTCTTAGTAGCCCCGTACTGTAACAGCACCTCTCAAGCAAAGAGAGTGTGTGGACATGTTGCAACCTTTCACAGCAGCCATCCTGAAGCCTGTTTATAGATGCCAGCCATTTTGAGCAGTACTGTGTCTTTTTCCTATGCCTATGCCCTTATTCAATCAAAGTTCATAGTTAAGTATTTTCCTCTATAGTGGCTAAAGAACAGAAAGGAATGATCCAACTTCCTCCCACTAGTTATGGAGCCTGTAAACACTCAGAAGTTTATCACACAGGGAAAATTGGAAGTTTAAAATGGTCAAAACCCGTTATTAACTCACATGCGCAAATGGTTTTCACATGCAAGCAACTGTTATCCTGTGCAGAATCTGAGATCAATCTGCACTTATGCGGCAAATGGTTTTCACACGACGGGACCAAATGTGCCTCCATCCTGGAAATTATAAAAGCGCGTGCATCCCAAAAAAGCGATCAAATGCGCAAATTATTTTCACAAGTAGACCTCAACAAATCTGTGTGTATGTGGTCCCTGCCTTCTGCCTTTGCCTCAGTAGCTGTTTCTTTTTAAGACCTCTGGCTGGAGGGAAGGCTGAAGTGATCCCCAAACTGCCCCCTATGGATTTTGGACTTCCTCCCAGAAGCCTGAGCCATGTGGTCAATAGCATAGAATCCTGGGAGCGGAAGTCTAAAATCCCTTAAAGGGGACAGTTTGGGGACCACTGCGGCTCACACAACACACACACAGGAGTGCCCCCGGACTCAGACTTCATTCTCCCCCCCCCTCTCTCTCTCTCTGACCTTGCATCAGTGTTTGTTTTTAAGAGCTCTGGCACAAGAAGGGGGGTAGTTATTTTACTTACTCCATGGCACTGGAAGTAAATTCACCCCAAAGAACCATGGGAAATCTGACAACCGACACAAAAACAGGCAGAATCCCTGAACAACAGCAAGTAGCTTTCACACTACAGCAATTGTGCAAAAAAACGAATTCGTGAAAGAAATGGAAATGAATGTCGGATATTGTCCCTAAAAATGCTTATTCCTGGTTCATGTCATTTTCTTGTCAGATTCTAAGTGGTTTGCGTTTAAGTTGTCTGAAAACCATTTGCCCAATTTTGCTAATGTGCTGGATAACTGTGGGTTCTGATCCTTTTAAACTTTCAGTTTTCCCTGCGTGATCAACTTCTCAGACTGAACCAGACTCCTCTCCCCTACCTAGAAAAATAGCAAGAAGGCTAAACAGTTTAGTTTCCAGTACTGCCTCTGGTAGGGATCATGGGGGAAAAAAACCTTTTCACATATTATATCATGAGATTCTCTGGCTAGCCCAGCTAGTCCTCATTTCCTGACACGTTTCTGTTTAAATGTTGGGTTCCAAATATATTTTGCTATGTGTATTTGCTATGTGTATACAATAAGGGAACCAGCTGGCATAGTTTTTTGTGGGTTTTTCGGGCTATGTGGCCATGTTCCAGAAAAGTTCTCCTGATGTTTTGCCACATCTGTGGCTTTGCCTGGAAGAGTGGGTCAATATATACTGTGTGAGCCTGGGAATGCAGGAGTGATTTGCATGTGTATTGTTCTGTGTTTGATGGCTAGCCTCAGCCTGGAGGCTAAGGCAAAAGAGGATTAATGTCTGCTAAGGGGGTGATCATTATCTGCTGGGAAAGCCCCTGATCTGAATTTGCATTTGCTGAGTCCTTATTTTGCTATTCCTCAGGACTGGTAGCCAAATTTTGTTCACTTTAAGGGTTTCTTTCTTCCGGTTGAAATTGTCCAGGTGTTTTGTGGATTTCAGTGGCTTCCCTGTGCGTCCTGACATGGTCGTGGTTGGCATTGTCCAGAACTTCAGTGTTTTCAAACAGTAATTTTATGCCCAGGATGGTTTGTGGCATGTTCTGCTAATACTGATTTTCCTGGCTGACCCAGACTGCAGTGTCTCTCGTGTTCCTTGATTCTTGTTTGCACACTGCATTTGGTGGTCCCTATGTAGACTTGTCCGCAGCTGCTGTTATGCGGTAAACTCCTACGGCTGTGAGAGGGTCTCTGTGGTCCTTGGCTGGGCGAAGCATTTGCTGGATTTTCTTGTTGGTTTAAACCATTTGAAGGTTGTGCTTCCTCGCCACTTTCCTCTTCTGTCTGGTGACTCCTTTGATGTATGGTAAAAATACCTTCCCTTTGGGTGGTCGCTTTGTTTTCACTCCTCTGGTTTTCTGGGCCGGGCAGACCTTCTGATGTCTGAGCTGGAATGACCATTGGCCTGTAGAGCTCCGGTCCAGATTCTTCAGTTCACCTTCCAAGAAGTGGGTTTCGCAGATGCTTTGCTCAGTCTACCAGTGTTTTGATTGTGCTTCTTGTTTGTCTTGGGTGATGATGGGAGTTCTTGTGCAGGTATCAGTCTGTATGTGTGGGTTTTCGGTAACTGTGTGACCCAAACATAGTCATAGCTGGCATAGTGGTTTGTGTGTTGGCCCATGACTCGGAGACCAGAGTTCAGTTTTCCAACTCAACCATGAAACTCACTGGGTGACCTTAGGCAGGTCATATGCTCTCAGCCTTAAGGGAAGGCAATGGCAAACCTCCCTGGAACAAATCTTGCCAGAAAACCCTATGACAGGTTCACCTTAGGGTCACTATAAGTCAGAAACAACAGTAATAATAATAATAGGATTAATAATAATAATAATAATAATAATAATAATAATAATAATAGACAGTAAGGCATACAACACAACACAAATTTGCATATGTGTATAAATATGTTTTTCTCAAAAAATGTAATGTGTGCATTCATCCTTAATATAATAGTAATAGACAGAGTTATACATAATTCTATACACTGTAAAAGACTGGATTTTTGCATGACAGTCTCTTTCTAAAACAATGTTTGTTTGTTTGTCAATTGAGGTTGCGAAGAGGACACTGGACAGTCCGCTGGAGGTGCTGTGTATACCTGACTGTTCCTGAAGGTTCAATGCCCGGAATTGATTGTAATGAGAAACACATCATGGGTTTGCAAGAAAAGAGAAGATGGTAGTACAAATGAACACCTTGGATTATGTTAAATAGAAATTCTGAATTATAAACTCATTGAGTTTAAATGTGATGTACACATATGTGTGCATTCTTTGCATAGTTCCTTGTCAACTTATAATGGCCCCATGAATTCATAGGGTTTCTTAGGCAAGGAATACTGAGAGATGGTTTTGCCATTTCCTTCCTTGAAATACATCCTACAGCACCTGGTATTCAATAGTGGCCTCCCATCCAAGTATTAACTAGAGCAGACCCTGATTAGCTTCAAACATCAAACAATCTAGTGCCTTTGGTATTTTTTAGACAGGGCAATTTCAATTAGCTACTTAACATATTAAGCCATGGGATGTTACTAAAATCACTGTATCTGCAGGTGAGATATTAAGCTGAATTCAAGCAAAATGTAATTTGAGCATCATTACCTTTTTAATGAGTAATGTCTTCTCATGATATGTTCAACGTATGACAGTTTCAGATTAATCATCTGATCTAGGGAGATTTAATGCTTGATTGCTCTTGTTGCCATTTATTTGCTTTTTTAGCAATCCATAGTATCTGGATTGAAGGCACACCTGTTAAATTCCTGTTTTTGCATATGACAATATTGATAAGCTCTTCTTGAGAATGAGAAAACCATGATCAGAGATGGGGGAAGTTAACAGGAAAAGGTTAACAG
>NC_056523.1:107252048-107261713 GCF_019175285.1 Sceloporus undulatus
TTAAATACTTGAAGGGAAGTCATACTGAGGAGGGAGCTGACTTGTTTCCAGCTGCTCCAGAGACTAGGTCCCAGAGCAACGGATGCAAGCAACAGGAAAAGAGATTCCACCTCAACATTAGGAAGAACTTCCTGACAGTAAGGGCTGTTCGATAGTGGAACAAATTCCCTCGGAGTGTAGTGGAGTCTCCTTCCTTGAAGGTCTTTAAGCAGAGGCTGGATGGCCATCTATTGGGGATGCTTTGATTGAGAGTTCCTGTATGGCAGGGGGTTGGACTGGATGGCCCTTGCGGTCTCTTCCAACTCTATGATTCTATGGTTTTATAAGGATTGAGGTGGAGAATGAGAACAGGACTTTGGGTTTTTGGACATTTGAGAACACCCCCTGAGAAAAATGTAAAACACATGGTTCTTCTTCATAGTCTCTATGACTCATGCAAATGGGTCTGATCTGTGTCTCTGTAATGCAGCACAAACCTTCTAGACCTGCGTTATCACTTTTAGTAGTAACCCTACCTTTTTCAAAGCCCTTTTACCAAGGGTTGGAGATAACAGTCAAACTGTTATAGAAGGCAAATAGTGCAGGGACCCAACAGTGGGAGGGAAAAAACTCTACACAGGTAGCTAGCGGGGAGGACCCATGATCTTAGGTGTCTCTACACTAATGCACAGAGCATGAGAAATAAACAAGATGAACTTGAACTGCTCGCACAACAAAGCAAATACAATATAATAGGCAACACTGAAACCTGGTGGGATGAGTCTCATGATTGGAATGTAGGAATAGAGGGGTAAAACCTTTTTAAAAGAAACAGGCCAAACAGAAAAGGAGGAGGAATAGCATTATATGTCAGGGATACTTACACCTGCGAAGAGATCCAGGACTTAAATCCTGGAAATCAGGTGGAGACCATCTGGATAAAAATTAAAAGGGAAGGCAACAACAGGGATGTTATTGTGGGAGTCTACTGCAGACCCCCATGTCAGACTGAGGAACTCTATGTTGCCTTTCTAATCAGATGCCCACACATTTAGAAAGGAGGGATGTAGTAGTGATGGGTGACTTCAACTATCCTGATATTTGCTGGATGTCAAAATCAGCCAAAACCTCAAGGTCTAGCACATTCCTCACTTGTCTAGAAGACAATGTCATTGTCCAAAAAGTGGAAGAGACAACAAGAGGATCAGCTATTTTAGATCTTATCGGCTATTTTAGATCTAATTGTAACCAACAGGGATGACCTGGTTAATGTGGTTCAACTGGTGGGATCCTTAGGTGGGAGTGATCATGTTCTCCTAGAGTTTGTTATACAGCGGAAAGGAGAAGCCAGACATAGTCAGTCATGCATTCTAGACTTTAGGAGAGCTGTCGTCAATAAACTAAGGGAAATATTGGGGGTGATCCTGTGGTCAGGAATACTAAAAAAGAAGAATGGGTGGGAGTTTCTCAAAAAGGGGATATTGAAGTCACAATTTCAAACTGTTTCAACAAGGAGGAAAAATGGGAGGTGTCTCAAGAAATCAGGTTGGATGACTAAAGAACTTTCAGCTGAACTAGGTTTTAAATGGGAGATGTATAAGAAATGGAAAAGGGGGGAAATCACCGAAGAGGAATTCAAACAAATAGCTAACACATGTAGGGATGGGTACTACAGTTGATCTCTGCTTACTGTCTTGAAAGATGGCCTTTCATAGCAATTACACCATTAGGCGGTTAGGAGAGATGTGTTACAGGTTTTATTGCTAGTTTCACAAGGATAGGGTAGTATTGGACCGATATTTCCTTTCTCCCCCAAATAGTGTCAGACTTTCACTTGACCCAAGACATCACTTTGCCTTCCTTTATGCCACAGCTGTCTGCTGCACAAGAGAGAAAACTAAGGCCCGTTACAGACCGCCTAAAAGCGGCAGTCTGCCAGCGCTATTGGTTTCTCCGCAGCAGCCAAACTGTGCGGCTCCCGTGCGGACTAAAAAAGAAGCCCCAAAATGGCGCTTCTTCCGGCGGCGCGGTTATGATGCCGTGAGGTGCCAATGGCGCACTCGCGATGTCATAAGCGCCGCGCGGACGCTATGCGTCCGACACGTAATAATGGCGGCGCCTGTGTGTATAGGGCACCGCCATTATTACGCCGCCATCACATGATAGGGGTGAGGCTGCTGTGGACGCTAGCTCCCCAGCCAACCCTTATCACGTGATGGGGGTGCCTCAAGAGCTCGTGTGTAACGGGCCACAGAATCATAGAACTGGAAGAGACCACAAGGGTCATCCAGTCGAACCCCCTGCCATGCAGGAACTCTCAATCATAGCATCCCTGACAGATGGCCATCCAGCCTCTGTTTAAAAACCTCCAAAGAAGGAGACTCCACCACACTCCAAGGGAGTGTGTTCCACTATCAAACAGCTCTTACTATCAGGAAGTTCCTCCTAATGTTTAAGTGGAATCTCTTTTCCTGACATCCATTGTTCCAGGTCCTATTCTCTGGAGCAGCAGAAAACAAGTTTGTTCCATCCTTTATATGATATCCCTTTACATAAGGCTATCATATCACCTCTTAACTTTCTCTTCTCCTTCCTCCCTTGATTGTCAGTAGGCCTTTAGTTTTTTATGCAGACAGAACCAGGCACTTTAGAAAGAATGGGGAAATCCTTTTTATATGTTATAATAGCCCAAACATTACCCACCCTCACTTCAGAGGCTTACTCGCTGGGCAATATCTACCACTTCTCCCACATATCAGGTAGCCCATAAACCCCTTGGAGTGAAAGCCCAATAATCTACAGCAATGGCTGCCTTTACCACTTTTCACTACCCAGTGTTTACAAAACAGCTACTTGTGGCCCACTGTCTACATTTATCTATCACTGTGCAATGGACAGTAAATCACAGTCTGCTTACTCATTTGGAAGGGCAATTATTGCATCATTTCCTCATGACTATTCTCTTCCAGATATTATTAGCTCACAGGTGTCCCATTTGTGTGGGTCACAGAGACTATGGAGAATACTACACTGCACTCTTATTGTGCTGCTGTTTGTCTTTTACTGCTCTGGCTGCTTCCTGTGGCATTTGTAGTTCAGTGAGGCTTAAGAGCTCTCTGGCTAAGAAGTCTAAATGTCTTTCCCTAAACTGCAAATCCCAGCATTCCACAGGAGGCAACTGTAGCAGTAAAAGTCGAACAGCAGCACTATATGTGCAGTATTCTCCTTTAAATAACAACAGGTTGCTTATCTGCAATTGTAGTTCTTTGGTTATCTATGCACTCACACAACTAACCTGCTTCTCCTCTTGAATTCTGCCTTTTATTGTGAAATATATGTTTTGCTGGAATGGACTTGGTACTAAGAGAGGGATACATCACTGAGGTAGTTATATAATTAGGGCAGAAAGGGTGGGTTACTGCCAAAATGTGATCTTTAAACTATAGAAGCTTCCAAATATTGCATTGCACAGGTACAGCTTAATTTATTTGTGTGAATTCATAGATGACCACTTGCGGATACAGCGCCTGAACAGACAGGCCAAAATAAAGCAGCTTCGGGTCACTTTGGAGGTGTACTGTTTAAATTATGCACACGTCCTAAGAGGCCAGAAGCAATGCAGAAACTGCATTCCAGTCCTTAGGACTGAAGCACAGCTTGTGTGGCTTCCGGCCTCTTAGAATGTGTGCATCGTTTAAACAGCACACCTCCAAAGTGGCCCAAAGCTGCTTTATTTTGGTCTGTCTGTTCAGGCCCACAGTTCCAGGTAAGCAACCTGTTCTGAGCTGCAGCACAAGGCATTCACTCATGTGACCTTTCTCCCTTCCTGTTCCCAGTGTTCACACATGCCTGCTAATGAGTGACAAACAGAATTGCTATTATATTACTGTGAAAAGTACGGAATAATTTATTATTGCATTTGGCCTACATATGTAGCAAAACATACCTGAACTGCCTCTAATTCAGCATGTCTTTCTGTTCACATTTCAGGGTCCTTGATTGGTGGGAGGTGTCCTCTTGAAGAAGGCTGGTTTTATTGGTATGGCAGTTGTTATTACATTAGCAGAGGAAATCCCCAAAACTGGATACAGGCGAGACATATGTGTAAACACTATAGGGACACAGACCTTGTCTGGATAACTAGTGCAAAGGAGAAGGTATCAAATTTTGTTTTCACAATGAGTACCTTTTCTTGTACGATATTAGATATGTCATAAAGAATCTCTGATGGAAAATATCAGTCTTTAGCAGTTTTGTTCGTATATCTTTTTAAAAATTGATGTGCAGTATTTTATAGAATAGTGCTCCATTTCTGTCTCTCATATTTTATACCTTTCCCCCCCCCCCAAAGAAAACACTTCTTTCTTTACTACCCAGAGGAGTCTACTGGAGTGGTCTTCATGGGAATTGGTTTTGTAATCATTTACATTGGACATACCCAAATGCTTCATATACAGCCTCAGAATGGTGAGTTGAGTGAGATCTGCTGCCACTGGCAGTGATAGACCTCCAAGCTCTGAATCATTCAAAATAAATAAATTGAATGAACAAGTCTAAAACAATTAATTTTATAATTAGTTTTCTGCTCCTTTTCTTCATACTTAAATTTCAAAAGTCTCTCTGCAGATTCATGAGCTTGGATGGAGAACTAGCTATCTAAATTTTACCTAAAACCCCATTTTAAACATACTTTTTTCAAGCTTTTAAAGTTTGTGTCTGTAAAATATTCTGCTATTTGAACTATTAAAACATACTCATACTCACGTCTTATTATTTAGCAAATGTGCTATTTTTAAAAACCAACTGTGCAGAACAGAAGTAGAAAATGTTGACAAGAGGGATTCCCCAGCACCAACCTAATATCTCTATTTATTTGTTATACAGTTGGTTCTCCATATCCACAGATTCCTTATCCACACACTCAAGCATCCACAGCTTGAAAACATTTTAAAAAGATATCTCAGTTCTATATGTGTGTGTGTGTGTGTGTGTGTGCTTATATAGGAGACACCATTTGACTATGCCATTGTATTGAATGGGACTTGAGCATCCACAATTCTTGTTATCCTCGGTAGGGTCCTGGACCCAAACCCCAATGGATATCCTCTGGGAAGTCCCATGTGAAAAGGAAAGACTGTACGCTCATTTTCTCTACTTTCTCTGGCCTTATTCCTTCATTTAAAATACCTTTTCCCCCTTCTTTTTCCTTCCTGAATCCTATAAAAAGGAATATTTTTAATTATCCTATTAAAAAAAGAAAGAAAGAAGCCTTTAACCTTTGGTTCCTCACATTAATTGTTCTTTCTTGCTACTTCACCCATTCTTTTCTATTGTTTTTCTCCCCCTTTCATACGTCTCTAACATGCCCTAGGGATGGGAACAGTTAAGGCCATATCTATTAAATCTGGCTCTTCTTCTCAGAGCTGTCCTGTCCCAAGCATGTTCATGTAAAGTTGAAGGCTTTCATGATCGGGATCCATAGTTTTTTGTGGGTTTTTCGGGCTATGTGGCCATGTTCCAGAAGAGTTTATTCCTGACGTTTTGCCAGCATCTGTGGCTGGCATCTTCAGAGAATGCTGACCTGGAAGAGAGTGAATACATACACACATGCGTGTGCACACACACACACACTGTGTGAACCTGGGAAAGGAGGAGTGATTCCCATGTTAATCTGTGTATTGTTCTGTTGTTGATGGCTGGGCCTCAGGGTAGGAGGATATGCAAAAGAGGATTCGTGTCTGCTAATTGGTGATCATTGTTTGCTGGGAAAGCCCCTGACCCTGAGTGGTTTCTCATTTGCCTTGGCTGAGTCCTGGTTTTGGTGTTCTTCAGGAATGGTAGCCAAACTTTGGTGTGGGACAGACCGTCCAAAAAGGATGGTCTCCCGGCGCCCTGGTTTGCTGCGCAGGGGAGCCATAGCAGACAAACCGTGCAGCTCCCTCACGCAGCAAAAAGAACCCGCAAAAAGTGGGTTCTTTCTGCGATGCGATTGTGACGCTGCAGTGCGCCAATGCCGCACTCATGGCGTCACAATGATGCCGGGACATGCGGACGCTAGGTGTCCGTCACGTCAAAATGGTGACGCCCGTGTGTACACAGCGGCACCATTTTGACGCCCTCATCATGTGTGAGGGGTGAGGGGCGTCTGGAAGTGCCGCCCCTCACACATCACAAAGGCATCCCATAGGACCCGTCTGTAAAGCGCCCTTATTTGCTTTAAGGGTTTCTTCTTTCCTGTTGAAGTTATCCAAGTGTTTGTGGATTTCAATGGCTTCCCTGTGCATCTGACCTGATAGTTGTTGGCGTTTTGTGCCCAGGATGGTTTATAATGTGTTCCGCTACTGCTGATTTTTCTGGCTGACCCAGTCTGCAGTGTCTCTCATGTTCCTTGATTCGTGTTTGGATATTGCATACGGTGGTCCCTATGAAGACTTGCGCTATACTAACAAAGCTGTTGAACCTATTTGCACTGAAATGGATCCTTCTTGTGCCTCCAACATTAAAATGTCTGAAGCACTGGAGTCAGTTTCCTTTTAGCAACAATTAGAAATAGAGGATTTAGGCCCTGTACAGACCAGCACTTTGTTTTGGCCTGTGGGCAGAGTCAGGGTGCAGCGTCCTGATGCTGGACACTCTGACTCCACCCCCAGGACTTCATGATGCCGTGCACCTTCCAGATGACTCATGGCATCATGGCGCAACTCCAGCACTGCATCCAGATGATGCAGAGCTGAAGGGGCACCATACAGCCATGCTGCCGCAGCTGTGTCACACTTTGGAAATTGCCGTGGCCTCAATCCAGCTGGGAAAGTGGCAGCTGCATGCCACCCCTTAGTGGCTGTTTGTACAGCCTCTAGTTCTCAAAGGACTACTGATAAGGAATATTCAAAGGGGACTATGGAAATGGGAGCTGACCTTGACAGGGCTGCTTCCACTCCAACTCCACTAATCCTTGTCTTAGTAGCCCCGTATCTGTAACAGCACCTCTCAAGCAAAGAGAGTGTGTGGACATGTTGCAACCTTTCACAGCAGCCATCCTGAAGCCTGCTTTATAGATGCCAGCCATTTTGAGCAGTACCTGTGTCTTTTTCCTATGCCTATGCCCTTATTCAATCAAAGTTCATAGATTAAGTATATTTCCTCTATAGTGGCTAAAGAACAGAAAGGAATGATCCAACTTCCTCCCACTAGTTATGGAGCCTGTAAAACACTCAGAAGTTTATCACACAGGGAAAAATTGGAAGTTTAAAATGGTCAAAACCCGTTATTAACTCACAAGTGCGCAAATGGTTTTCACATGCAAAGCACTGTTATCCTGTGCAGAATCTGAGATCAATCTGCACTTATGCGCAAATGGTTTTCACACGACGGGACCAAATGTGCCTCCATCCTGGAAATTATAAAAGCGCGTGCATCCCAAAAAAGCGATCAAATGCGCAAATTATTTTCACAAGTAGACCTCAACAAATCTGTGTGTATGTGTGTCCCTGCCTTCTGCCTTTGCCTCAGTAGCTGTTTCTTTAAGACCTCTGGCTTGGAGGGAAGGCTGAAGTGATCCCCAAACTGCCCCCTTATGGATTTTGGACTTCAGCTCCCAGAAGCCTGAGCCATGTTGGTCAATAGCATAGAATCCTGGGAGCGGAAGTCTAAAATCCCTTAAAGGGGACAGTTTGGGGACCACTGCGGCTCACACACACACACACACGGGAGTGCCCCCGGACTCAGACCTCATTCCCCCCCCCCCCCTCTCTCTCTCTCTCTCTGACCTTGCATCAGCTGTTTGTTTTAAGAGCTCTGGCTACAAAGAAGGGTGGGTAGTTATTTTACTTACTCCATGGCACTGGAAGTAAATTCACCCCAAAGAACCATGGGAAATCTGACAACCGACACAAAAACAGGCAGAATCCCATGAACAAACCGCAAGTAGCTTTCACACTACAGCAATTGTGCAAAAAAAGCGAATTCGTGAAAGAAATGGAAATGAATGTCTGATATTTTCCTGAAAATGCTTATTTCCTGGTTCATGTCATTTTCTTGTCAGATTCTAAGTGGTTTGCGTTTAACGCTGTCTGAAAACCATTTGCCCAATTTTGCCTAATGTGCTGGATAACTGTGGGTTCTGATCCTTTTAAACTTTCAGTTTTCCCTGCGTGATCAACTTCTCAGACTGAACCAGACTCTCCTCTCCCCCTACCTAGAAAAATAGCAAGAAGGCTAAACAGTTTATGTTTCCAGTACTGCCTCTGGTAGGGATCATGGGGAAAAAATACCTTTTCACATATTATATCATGAGATTCTCTGGCTAGCCCAGCTAGTCCTCATTTCCTGACACGTTTCTGTTTAGTATGTTGGGTTCCAATTATATATTTGCTATGTGTATTTGCTATGTGTATACAATAATTGGGAACCAGCTGGCATAGTTTTTTGTGGGTTTTTCGGGCTATGTGGCCATGTTCCAGAAAAGTTTCTTCCTGATGTTTTGCCAGCATCTGTGGCTGGCATCTTCAGAGAATGCTTTGCCTGGAAGAAGTGGGTCAGTATATACTGTGTGAGCCTGGGAATGCAGGAGTGATTTGCATGTGTATTGTTCTGTGTTGATGGCTAGCCTCAGCCTGGGAGGCTAATGCAAAAGAGGATTAATGTCTGCTAATTGGTGATCATTATCTGCTGGGAAAGCCCCTGACTCTGAATTTGCATTTGCTGAGTCCTTATTTTGCTATTCCTCAGGACTGGTAGCCAAATTTTGTTCACTTTAAGGGTTTCTTCTTTCCGGTTGAAATTGTCCAGGTGTTTTGTGGATTTCAGTGGCTTCCCTGTGCGTCCTGACATGGTCGTGGTTGGCATTGTCCAGAACTTCAGTGTTTTCAAACAGTATTTTATGCCCAGGATGGTTTGTGGCATGTTCTGCTAATACTGATTTTCCTGGCTGACCCAGACTGCAGTGTCTCTCGTGTTCCTTGATTCTTGTTTGCACACTGCATTTGGTGGTCCCTATGTAGACTTGTCCGCAGCTGCATGGTATGCGGTAAACTCCTACGGCTGTGAGAGGGTCTCTGTGGTCCTTGGCTGGGCGAAGCATTTGCTGGATTTTCTTCGTTGGTTTGTAAACCATTTGAAGGTTGTGCTTCCTCGCCACTTTGCCTCTTCTGTCTGTGACTCCTTTGATGTATGGTAAAAATACCTTCCCTTTGGGTGGTTGCTTGTCTTCACTCCTCTAGGTTTTCCTGGGCCTGGCAGACCTTCTGATGTCTGAGCTGGAATGATCATTGGCCTGTAGAGCCCGGTCCAGATTCTTCAGTTCACCTTCCAAGAAGTGGGGTTCGCAGATGCGTTTTGCTCAGTCTACCAGTGTTTTGATTGTGCTTCTTGTTTGTCTTGGGTGATGATTGGAGTTCTTGTGCAGGTATCAGTCTGTATGTGTGGGTTTTCGGTATACTGTGTGACCCAAACATAGTCATAGCTGGCATAGTGGTTTGTGTGTTGGCCCATGACTCTGGAGACCAGAGTTCAGTTTCCAACTCAACCATGAAACTCACTGGGTGACCTTAGGCAGGTCATATGCTCTCAGCCTTAAGGGAAGGCAATGGCAAACCTCCTCTGAACAAATCTTGCCAAGAAAACCCTATGACAGGTTCACCTTAGGGTCACTATAAGTCAGAAACAACATTAATAATAATAATAGGATT
>NC_056523.1:107261723-107336416 GCF_019175285.1 Sceloporus undulatus
TAATAATAATAATAATAATAATAATAATAATAATAATAATAATAATAATAATAATAGACAGTAAGGCATACAACACAACACAAATTTGCATATGTGTATAAAATATGTTTTCTCAAAAAATGTAATTTGTGCATTCATCCTTAATATAATAGTAATAGACAAGAGTTATACATAATTCTATACACTGTAAAAGACTGGATTTTTGCATGACAGTCTCTTTTCTAAAACAATGTTTGTTTGTTTGTCAATTGAGGTTGCGAAGAGGACACTGGACAGTCCGCTGGAGGTGCTGTGTATACCTGACTGTTCCTGAAGGTTCAATGCCCGGAATTGATTGTAATGAGAAAACATCATGGGTTTGCAAGAAAAGAGAAGATGGTAGTACAAATGAACACTCTTGGATTATGTTAAATAGAAATTCCTGAATTATAAACTCATTGAGTTTAAATGTGTATGTACACATATGTGTGCATTCTTTGCATAGTTCCTTGTCAACTTATAATGGCCCCATGAATTTCATAGGGTTTCTTAGGCAAGGAATACTGAGAGATGGTTTTGCCATTTCCTTCCTTTGAAATACATCCTACAGCACCTGGTATTCAATAGTGGCCTCCCATCCAAGTATTAACTAGAGCAGACCCTGATTAGCTTCAAACATCAAACAATCTAGTGCCTTTAAGGTATTTTTTAGACTATGGCAATTTCAATTTAGCTACTTTAACATATTAAGCCATGGGATGTTACTAAAATCACTGTATCTGCAGTTGAGAATATTAAGCTGAATTCAAGCAAAATGTAATTTGAGCATCATTACCTTTTTTAATGAGTAATGTCTTCTCATGATATGTTCAACGTATGACAGTTTCAGATTAATCATCTTGACTTCTAGGGAGATTTTATGCTTGATTTGCTCTTGTTGCCATTTATTTGCTTTTTTAGCAATCCATAGTATCTGGATTGAAGGCACACCTGTTAAATTCCTGTTTTTGCATGTGACAATATTGATGAGCTCTTCCTTGAGAATGTAAGAAGAAGAGATGGGGGAAGTTAACAGGAAAAGGTTAACATTTGTTTATTTGTTCATCACCTGGGGAAGCTTGTGGCCTAAAAGGCAATATAGAAATGCCTCAATTAAATAAATAATAAGCATGTTAGGTTTACTATTGATATGCTTTAAAATTTAATTCAGTTGCATTCGAAAGGGCAACATTTTATTGAAACATAAACATTTTTAACAAACTGGGAAAGTAGGCTTGCTATTGCTGCTGGATTTATGAACAAGCAAAATAAGCTAGTGTTAGATTATGTGGATCCTACATACAAACACACACACTCTCACCTTTTATATTATGAGAATGGCCCAGTACAGACTTCCTCTTCTCACTCCGGGTTGGGGGCAGGGTAGCCTCACCGGCAGACCTGCGGCCCCAATCCAGAGTTTTTCCGGACCACGGAATGCCGCTTCTCTGTGGCACAGAATAGGGGTGTCCTTGGGTCTTCATGCCCCTGGACACCGGGGAGCCAGGGCCATGGGATAAAGGGGCCACTGGGCCCCTTTCTCCATGGCGTCGGTCCTGCAGCCGTTTGGTGGCTGCGGGAACAAGGTGTGCTCAGTAAGCATCCTGGGGCAGTATGAAGATGTCACGCACGCATCACACCATTTGGACGCAGCACATGGGTGATGTCGTCATGGTGGAGGCCACCATGATGACACCACCCCCACATAGTAGGGTTGCGGGGCCTGTGAATACTCCATCCCCTGGCAACCCTAGTATGTGTCCAGCCTGGCGCATCAGGCCCATATTAAACATTTTTGGCAATGCAGTGAAGCCTGTTACATTTGATAGAGCTTTATGGCCTCAGCAGGTCCTAGTTCATTCCTGTTTACCACCATTGCCATTCCTCAGCACTTCCCTTTTACTCATTGGCACCTGAGGTCTAAGCAAGGAGGAAGGGGAGGATTTGTCCTGCAATTACAATATGAGGTTTTGATAAATGAGAGTACTTCCAATTATCAGAGCCTTCTCCCCAAATAACAAAGTGTTAAATGTGGGAGGAAATACAGTTATATTTCAGTGAGGCTCAGTGACACAGTGAGATAGCAACTGCCCAATGAGATGGGTAGTTGTGTGGAATGTGAACTTTCAAGATAATTCTGAGCAGAGGTTATAAAAACCACCATGAGCCTTTGTCTCGGCTCTCCCAAAACAGACTATTGAGAGCTGAAACAAACAAACAAACAAAATCTGGAATGGGGGCTCCATTCGAAAGGCTAGTTGAAGCAGGAAAATGGGTTCCCATGAACATCAAAGACTACAAATACCACTTGATCTGTGAGTAAGATTAGGAGTGTTGGAGTAGCATCAATGTTTGTAGCTCTGTGTTTATTGAGAAAGGAGTTGCCTTCCTCACAGATGCCTTGATTATATCTATGGTAATTTTGGTCAGTGAAAAAGTCACTTAGAATCATAGAATCACAGAGTTGGAAGAGACCACACAAACCATCCAGTCTAACCCCCTGCCATGCAGGAATTCTCAATCAAAGCATCCCTGACAGATGGCCATCCAGTCTCTGTTTAAAGACCTCCAAGGAGGGAGACTCCACCACTCTCCAAGGGAGTGTGTTCCACTGTCAAACAGCCCTTACTGTCAGGAAGTTCCTCCTAATGTTGAGGTGGAATCTCTTTTCCTGGAGCTTGCATCCATTGTTCTGAGTCTTGTTCTTTGGAGCAGCAGAAAACAAGATAGCTCTCTCCTCAATATGACATCCCTTCAAGTATTTAAACAGGGCTATCATGTCACCTCTTAACCTTCTCTTCTCCAGGCTAAACATATCCAGCTCCCTAAGTCTCTTCTCATAGGGCATGGTTTCCAGACCCTTAACCATTTTAGTCGCCCTCCTTTGAACCTGCTCCAGTTTCTTAACATCCTTTTTGAATTGTGGTGCCCAGAACTGGGCACAATATTCCAGGTGGGGCCTGACCAAAGCAGAATAGAGTGGAACTATTACTTCCCTTGAGCTAGACACTATACTTCTATTGATCCAGCCTAAAATCTCATTGACCTTTTTTGATGCCGCATTGCACTGTGAACTACTATGAAAATGTTCAACATGTGTTCTACTAGGACTCCAGGATCCCTTTCACACGTAGTCTCGTTAAGCCAGGTATCCCCCTGTAGCCAGGTGTCCCCCCTATATCGGTGCATTTCATTTTTCTCCTCTAAGTGCAGTACCTTACATTTCTTCATATTGAAATTCATTTTGATATCTTTGGCCCAGCTTTCTAGTCTATTCAGGTCATTTTGAATTTTGATCCTGGCCTCTGAGGTATTAGCAACTCCTCCTAATTTGGTGTCATCTGCAAATTTGATAAGTATGCCCCCCAATTCTGTCACCCAAGTCATTGATAAAGATGTTGAATAGCACTGGGTCCAGAAGAGAACCCTGTGGTACCCCACTGGTCACTTCTCTCCAGGCTGAAAAAGAGCCATTATTGAGCACCCTTAGGGTTCGGCCGGTCAACCAATTACAAATTCATGTAACAGTTACCTTGTCTAGCCCACATTTTACAAGCTTGTTTACACGTATGTAAAAAGACCGATTATTACTACTTTATATTACCACACCTCTTATATAATTTGTGTTAAACATTTTAACGTTACTGTCGTATGACCAATATTCCTTGCAAAATACAATTAATGCATCCCAGTCTTTGTTAGTTTTCTCAACCCAATTTCCTTTCATTGAACTGGTAAATCTGTTAAGCTCTATCATCTCCAGTGATTTCCTTAACCAATCATCCAGTGATGGTGCCTCTCTATCTTTCCAATTCCTTGAATATGTTATCCTTGCCGCAGTTATTAAATATAGTAAGATTTTTAAATGTTTCCTTTCCTCCCTTTCTTCAATTATGTTTCTGGCTTGAATTTGATTTGGGTATGTAAGATTTTTTGATGGTTTCTGGCTTGAATTTGATTTGGGTATGTAAGATTTTTTGAATAATGTTATGGACTTTTTTCCAGTATCTGTTTGCTTTTTCGCAGGTCCACCATATATGGTATAATGATCCAACTCTTCTATGAAATTTCCAACATTTTCCTTTTTGTTAATTTTTGCTATCTTGTTTGGAAAGAGGTACCATCGGTGGATCATTTTATATACATTTTCCCTTACATCCATTGATAATGTGAACTTTATATCCTGACCCCATAATCTTTCCCAATTTTCTAATTTGATAGGATGACTGTATTCCTAGCACATTTAATCATGCTTTCTTTTATAGTTTCGTCTTCTAATTCTCTTTTCAATAGTAAAGAACATAGTTCGGAAATTGTGGAGTTGTTAGAATCATAGATCATAGAATCATAGAGTTGGAAGAGACCGCAAGGGCCATCCAGTCCAACCCCCTGCTATGCAGGAAATCACAATCAAAGCATCCTCGACAGATGGCCATCCAGCCTCTGCTTAAAGACCTGCAAGGAAGTAGACTCCACTATACTCCGAGGGAGTTTGTTCCACTGTCGAACAGCCCTCACTGTCAGGAAGTTCCTCCTAATGTTGAGGTGGAATTTCTTTTCCTGGAGCTTGCATCCATTGCTCCAGGTCCTAGTCTCTGGAGCAGCAGAAAACAAGCTTGCTCTCTCCTCAATATGACATCCCTTCAAATATTTAAACAAGGCTATCATATCACCTCTTAACCTTCTTTTCTCCAGGCTAAACATACCCAGCTCCCTAAGGCATTCCTCATAGGGCATGGTTTCCAGACCTTTCACCATTTTAGTCTCCCTCTTTTGGACACGCTCCAGTTTCTCAATGTCCTTTTTGAATTGTGGTGCCCAGAACTGGACACAATATTCCATCTGGGGCCTGACCAGAGCACAATATAGTGGCACTATTACTTCCCTTGATCTGTAAGCCCGTGGGCAGGGAACCGTCTAACTAAAAAGATTGCATGTACAGCGCTGTGTAAATTTACAGCGCTTCATAAATAAAGGTTAATAATAATAATAATAATAGTAGACACTATACTTCTATTGATGCAGCCTAAAATCGCATTGGCCTTGTTAGCTGCCGCATCACACTGTTGACTCATGTTCAACTTGTGGTCTACTTAGACTCCTAGATCCCTTTCACATGTTGTCTCCTTAAGATAAGATTTGTCTGGCATGACTTCTTTCTCTGAAACCCGTGTTGACTTTTTGTGATTATGGCATTGCTTTCTAGATGTTCACAGATTCTCTTTTTAATGATCTGCTCCAGAATCTTTCCTGGTATTGATGTCAGACTAACTGTACGATAATTGTTGGGATCCTCTTTTTTCACCTTTTTAAAGATGGGGACAACATTTGCCCTCCTCCAGTCTGCTGGCACTTCACCTGTTCTCTAGGAATTTTCAAAGATTATTGCCAATGGCTCTGATATTACATTTGCCAGTTCTTTTAATGCCCTTGGATGTAGTTCATCTGGTCCTGGAGATTTAAATTCATTTAGGTTAAACAGGTATTCCTCTACTATCTCTTTACTTATTTTGTGCTGAACTTCCCCTATTCTGTCCTCTGCTCCATTATCCTCAGGTTGAGCACCCTTTGCCTTTTCTGAGAAGACTGAGGCAAAGAAAGTGTTGAGTAATTCTGCCTTTTCTCTGTCCTCTGTTAGTATTTTGCCCTCTTCTCCACACAGTGACCCTACCGTTTCCTTCTTCTTCCTTTTGCTGCAGACATATCCATAAAAGCCCTTTTTGTTGTTCTTAACCTCTATAGCAAGCCTGAATTCATTCTGTCCTTTAGCTTATCTGACCTTATCTCTACACATGCTAGCTATTTGTTTGAATTCCTCTTTCGTGATTTTCCCATTTTTCCATTTCTTATACATGTTCCGTTTAAAATTTAGCTGAGTTGGAAGTTCCTTGGTCATCCATCCTGGGTTCTTGCGACACCTCCCATTTTTCTTCCTCACTGGAACTGTTTTAATTTATGCCTTCTGTATCTCCCTTTTGAGAAATTTCCATTCATCCTGAACTCCCTTCTCTTTTAGTATTCCTGACCATGGGATCACCCCCAGTATTTCCCTAAGTTTACTGAAATCCGCTCTCCTAAAGTCTAGAATGCGTGTCTGACTATGTCTGGCTTCTCCTTTCCACTGTATAACAAACTCCAGGAGAACATGGTCACTTCCACCTAAGGATCCCACCACTTGCACCCCATTGACCAAGTCATCCTTGTTGGTTAGGATCAGATCTAAAATAGCTGACCCCCTTGTTGCCTCTTCCACCTTTTGGACAATGAAATTGTCTTTGAGGCAAGTGAGGAATTTGCTAGACCTTGAGGATCTGGCTGAGTTTGACTTCCAGCAAATATCAGGGTAGTTGAAGTCACCCATCACTACTACATCTCTCCTTTCTGAGTGTGTGGTCATCTGTTCTAGAAAGGCATCATCCAATTCCTCCATCTGACTTGGGGGTCTGTAGTAGACTCCCACAATAACATCCTTGTTGTTTCCTTCCCCTTTGATTTTTATCCGGATGCTCTCCACCTGGCTTCCAGGATTGATGTCCTGGATCTCTTCACTGGTGTAAATGTCCCTGACATTCCTCCTCCTTTCCTGTTTGGCCTATTTCTCTTGAAAAGGTTATACCCCTCTATTTCCACATTCCAATCATGAGACTCATCCCACCAGGTTTCAGTGAGGCCAATTATATCATATTTGCTTTGTTGCACTAGGATTTCGAGTTCACCTTGCTTATTTCCCATGCTCTGTACATTAGTGTAGAGACATCGAAGACCATGTGTTCCCTTTACTTGCTGCCTGTGCAAACATTTTTGCCTCCAACTGTTGAGTCCTTGCACTGTTTACCTTGTTCCCTCTATGACAGTTTGACTATTTTCTCCAGCCTTTTTGCCTTCCAGAATACTTTCTCCCTCCCCTCCATATCTCAGTTTAAAGCCCTCCTGATCAAGTTCTTGAGACGGTTGGCAAAAACATTTCTTCCAACTGGTGTGAGATGCTACCCATCCCTTGCCAGAAGTCCCTCCTCATGGAACCGCAGTCCATGATCCAAGAATCCAAATCGTTCTTGGCGGCACCATCTGCGGAGCCAGTTGTTTACATCCGCTATTTTCTTCTCCCTTCCTGGACCATGCCCTTCAACTGGGAGAAGAGAGGAGATAACAACCTGTGCATCCACCTCTTTCAACCTCCTACCCAAAGCCTCATAATCGCTTATGATATTCTGAAGGCTATGCCTTGCAGTATCATTGGTTCACATGAACCAAAAGAAAGGGGTAATGGTCAGTAGGCTTGACAAGTCTTGTCAGCCTCTCTGTCACATCACATATCTTTGCCCCAGGAAAACAACACACCTCTCAAGACATCTTGTCAGCCCACAAACCACTGGTTCAGTACCTCTCAGCAAAGAGTCCCCGACGACCACCACTCGCCTCCTCCGAGGCTTAGCAACGGCCGTTCCCTTTGGTGGAGTTCTCTGGGTCCCCTACTCTCTGTCCCTGAGGTCTGTCCCTGCTGTTGTTCCTCATCATCCCTGATAGTAGAGAGAGATTGAAATCGATTCTGTAGCTGTAAGCTTACAGAATGTTTCCTGGTTTCCCTACTTCTGTGGGTGACCTTCCTCCAACTGTCTACTTCTATTGTGTGTGAAGTGACCTCCTCCTCCCCAGCAACTTTCTCTGTGTGTTTCCTGTCCAGGACCATCTGGTCCATTCTGGTCAGGAAAACCTCTTGCTCCCTATGATGCTGAAGTGTAGCGACCTGGGCCTCCAGCTGCTGTACTTTCTCTTCTAAGAGGGCTGCCAACTTGCACTTGGGGCAGGTGAAGTTCCCCATATCCCTAGGCAAGAAGAAAAACATCCCACAGGTGTTGCAGGTGACTGCAGCAGGGCCTTCAGTGTCCATTTTGAGAAGTCTTAAGGAGGCTCTGAAACAAAACTGTGGGTTTCCCCTGCTGAACACCAGTGTAAAGAAACCCTGATGGCTTGGCCTTTGTCCCCAAACTCTGTCCTTGAGTTCAATTCACTGGCCTTATAGTTATGTAGACTAGCTCCTTTCAGAGCAAGTCTCTGACTCACTTTCTCTGAGCAAAAGTACCCACAAGCCCATTAAGGAAAAAGGGAAAAGAAAATGTGGAAAATTAATGGGCCTCCCTCTAACAACGTTCCCAGGCCAGCTTCTCCTGTGTACTCCAAACCCTCCTTGACTATATAACAATTTTTAAAAAATCAAAATAAACAATTCGCGTGCCATCAGGTGCACGCCTTCCCCAGCATTTAAACAGAATTAGGCTTCTGGCCACTCCCACCAATGATCCACAGCAATATCCCAAGTTTAAAAAGGTCAGATCTCACCAAAGCACATGGAGAAAGAAAACCAGCTTTCCTCCTGGAAAGAGTGAGCTAGAATTCTAGTTTTCTTGTTATTATTATTGTTAATGGTACTTAATTAGTCATTACTCTATCGAAAGTAAGATGTAATGGAATCAAAAAAGACACTTTATATCTCCGTTGTCTCCTCCCCTGTCCTCTAATCCGATGCACTCTTTCTTTTTTCACTTTAAATCCCACTCGTGTTTGGCGCTGCGTCATCTTGTCCCCTTTCCTCTCTTCCTTTCTTCCCCTGTGTTGTTCTTATTTTCTTGTTTCTTATTATTCTTATTTTCTCCTCTCCACTGAGAAGTTTGTAAAGTTTGTGTTATTGAGATACTGGATGTTTAATTCTATGTCTGTTTCTATTTTGATCTTCTTAGGGGACATGTGTAACTCTTTGTTTCTCTTTGTATCTTGCAACAAAGTTGCATCAGCTCCACTCAGCTAACTTCTGAATTGCCACTAATCCTCAGGAAAAAAATGTGCTTTCCCAGAAAAGAGAAAAAAAAGTGCTTTCCAAAAAGAAAAATAAGAGATATTAATAATACTGTCTATAGTCAATTATAATTTTACTTCTGAGATACCACTCTAAACTGATCAGTCTATTTCTTTGTAACTCTTCCAATATGTATACTACGCCATCTTAACTTACAAATTTTAGATCCATGTAATAAGTGTCCCAATCCTCTCACATCAGACTTTATTTTGCTCTATTTCATACTCAGTCCTCAATATTCCAGGATGTAAACCGCTATATTTTCCTGTCATTGTTATATTGTCCCCAAAACTCTTTTAAAGTATTTATAAAGCGGTCTCTCCTGTATGATCTAAGTCTGCACGGCTTTTTACAAGTCCTCTGCACAAAAGGGGAGTTTCACCAAAAGAGCCCATAAAATGGCTCTAAAATGCTCAACATATATGACACAGATCTGAGTCGGAGAAACTTGTTGTTTGCCAAACTTACTGTTATTAATCCAATGTTGATTCTTTTCCCCTTTCCCTAAAACTGGCGAGGCGAGAATCTGCTCAGTTCTTGAAGCCCCGATTTGCGTCTGCGGCAACCCGCGATCACAAGCCTCTCTCCTTGGCAAAGACAACCACCACTCCTTTGGCTGCAGAGAAAAGTTTTGTATGCTGATCCATGAGGGCCCGTCTGTACCCCAAGTAATGACGGGGATTTTCCAGAAGTGTAAAGGTCCCCCCCTCAATCTGTCCGGATGCAGTCAGTCTAGCTAGGATCCCGCTCAACGATCCCACTGTTCTCTTCTCGCCATTTTTTACCGGAAGTCCGTCTAGTCCACATTTTACAACCTTGTTTGCAAGAATATCATAGGGAACCTTGTCAAAAGCCTTACTGAAATCAAGATATACTATATCCACAGCACTCCCTTCATCTATCAAGCTGGTAATTTTATCAAAGAAAGAGATCAGATTTGTCTGGCATGACTTCTTTCTCTGAAGTCCATGTTGACTTTTTGTGATTATGGCATTGCCTTCTAAAATGTTCACAGACTCTCTGTTTAATGATCTGCTCTAGAATCTTTCCTGGTATAGATGTCAGACTAACTGGATGATAATTGTTGGGATCCTCTTTTTTCACCTTTTTGAAGATGGGGACAACGTTTGCCCTCCTCCAGTCTGCTGGGATTTCTCCTGTTCTCCAGGAGTTCTTCAAGATTATTGTCAATGGTTCCGATATTACATTTGCCAGTTCTTTTAATACCCTTCGATGTACTTCATCTGGTCCTGGAGACGTATATTCATTTAGATTATTCAGTTTATTCCTGTACTGTCTCTTTACTTCTTGTCCCCTTCCCTTTGTCCAGGGGTTAAGAGCTTTTATGAACATTTGTTCTCCCTTCTTCCCCTCTCTGCTTTAAGTCAGCATGGATGATGATTTTTCTCTTACATTCCTGGGGGGTCGGCTCTAGGAACCCTCTTACACTTATGGGGGTCAGCTCTAGGGACCCTTCTACCAAAGTATAGGTGTTCTCTACTGGTTAGTTATTTTTCTAGAACCTAGATGTAACAATAAAGTAACTATTATTTTACTTCCTTATGTATTCTGTTTATTTACTAGAAGTTCATATCTGTTGAGTACATGTTGCTGCTACTGCTGCTAAACTAAGTTTTACTATTTTTTAAAACCACATTTTCTAACAAGGAGAATGTAGTAGCGAGTTGTGCTAAGGATTTTGTTTCTTTTCTTGATTTGATTAACATCAAGAGGGAAATTTGCAATCCTTTTAACAGCACAGAGACAATGGATCCTCCCCCCCCCCCTTCTTCTCTCTATCTCAGACCAGGAAGCTATTTTGCTTCTTTCCCTGGAAAGTGGGGAAATGTGCTGAAATTGGGGGGCTGCTTTGCTACCTGGTGGCTGGCTTGAGGAAGCTGAATGTGAGAGTTAGCTCAAGGATTCACTTGCTCTGTCCTGTTGCTCCGTCCCTCCCCCCCTCCCTACTATAAGTGAAGGCTGCTCTGATCTACTGTCATTCATTTCAGCCAAAATCTGGGTTTTATGGTGTGGGGGGTTTTGGTCTGTTTTTGTTTGTTTGTTTGTTTGTTTTTTGTGGTCACAACTGAAGCATAGTCAGATAGATTAGATATTAGGGAACTGTACATGTGACTTTCAGCATGGCTTTAGCTGCCTTCTGGGAATCACTGCTGAGGTTTTGAACTGATTTTACTCCTTAACAAAGTACCACACTAGCCCAGCTTGCCTTTGCAGATGTGGGACTGTGACATTCACCTACAAGATCTCAAAAGGCAGGAATGTGAGCTTAGTAAGGCCTTAACATATGCCCAGGCAGAAAGTGCAAGTGGAATCTCTAGCAATTGTCCTGTTGCATTGCCAAAGAGGGAGGACTCAAATCAAGAGGTGGTGGCAGAAGAGTTAATTGGATAGGAAAGGTGATGTCAAGAGTTCCCATCCAGCTGAGGCAAAAGCAATAAAACGTTTCTATAAAATGGAAGGCTGACTTGCCAAACCAATTATTTTCATGTTGTAGAAACAATGGATTTCCATATGTTTGGTGGCTATTACCTGGTTGGTATTGCCAAGGATATTAAAGCAGTCATCCACAAATCATTAAGTGAAGCTTTTCAACACTGCAGATTGGAAAGAACACTTTGTACTGGAGTTCAAAAGATAAGAGACAGCTACATAACGTTTCTTGCAAAAAGACTGGTGCTTGTCAGTGGATCCTTTGCAAATTTATATACAGCATACTTGAAAAGTGGTATGTATGTCTCACAAGGTACTTATTTGATATTATGTAAGTGGTATATTTGAATTAGGCCTTTTATATCTCCAAGATGTCACTCAGATTTTTATTTTATATCTGTAAGTTGTAGCTCAAATTTAAGCCTACCTAATGTTCAGGCCTGCCACAGAGGTAGTACTATACAGCATAAGAAAAGCCCTGCTAAACCAGAATCAGATCTTTCTAATCCAGCATGAATTTCAATAATAGGTAGACAAACACTTCAGGTAAACTCACAAGCTCAGTTTTGCTACTTGTATTTTAGCAACTGATGCTCAGGGTGCACCGTTTCTGTGTAGTTATCATGACTAATAGACCTATTTTTTTCAAATCATTTACGAGTCTAGCTGGAAAAGCTTAAAAATGGTCCAACCAGACCATAAATATGTACTCATGTTGTTGTTGTTTTTTATTGTTAACTGCTGTCAAGTTGACTTTGACTTATGGCAACCCTAAGACTGAGAAACTTGCAAGACACCCTATCATCAGCCCAGCCTAGCCCAGGTCTTGCATACTCAGGGCAGTGGTTTCCTTGATTGAGTCTATCCATCTCTAATGACTGAGAGCCAGGACAGACTGGCATACAAAGCTGGTATCTACTTGACTTGTGAGAGTGAGGTATGCACAATGCACACCCCCAAGACACCTGGAAGCTGGCTTCATGCCACCCAGCTGCCCACATGTAGGCCGGCTTCTGAGCACTCCTGTGGTGCAGCATTTTAAGGTGAGCGCCTTAAAGCTACAGCAGGGTGGAAAAGCTGGCTTTTTACCAGTGCAAAAAGGATTATTATTATTATTATTATTATTATTATTAAACTTTATTTCTAAAGCGCTGTAATTATACACAGCGCAGTACAAAGTCGGTAAACTTAAAGAGTATATAAAAGCCTGCCCAAGGTGTACACTCTAAGATAGTAACAATTAAAAAGAGGAATAGATAAAATTACCATGTAGAAAAGAAAAAACAAATTAAAAACATCAAATATAAAAACAAATCACATCACATCAAATATTATCAGACAGCCAGATGACAATCACAAATTCCCTGAGAACGCTCCCCTAAACAATATGGTTTTCAGCTCAGCTTTAAAGCTGGTTAGGGAAGTGATGAGCCGTGCATGCAGAGGAAGAAGGTTCCAGGAATGAGGGGCAGCAAGAGAGAAGGGATGGATCCAGGATGGGGCAGAGAAGATCCTGGGTTGAGAGAGGAGACTTTGCCTACCAGAGCGGAGAGTGCGAGTAGGGATATAGGGAGAGAGAAGATCGGTTAAATAAAGAGGGGCCAGCCCATGCAGGGCTTTAAAGGTGAGTAGCAAAAGTTTGTACCTGATGCGGAAAGGAAAAGGGAGCCAGTGAAGGGAGGACAACAGAGGGGAGACATGATCATAACGGCAAGCGAGTGAAATAATGCGTGCAGCTGACTGCTGAACAGAAATTAATGGGTGGAGATGAGCAACAATCCGCTGCTTCTTTTGGTGCTGGGAAAAAGGTGGATTGGGGCCATTGTGTGCGGCTCCATGGCAGTCCCAGTCCACCATTTTGGGGCAGTCTGTTTTGCCCCTGTGTCTATCCATCAGTCTCTCCCTACTCCCTTCTGCCTTACTAAGCATTATTGACTTTTCTAATGAGTCGTGTCTTCTCATGATACGTCCAAAATAACAATTTTAGGTCTGGTACAGACCGCCGATTTGTGGCGGCCTGGGGCTAATTCTAGGGTTCTGGAGCATGCAGCATTTGCATACTCCAGAACTCTAGAACATATGGATGGTGCCATCTTTACGTGGCGCCGTCCATATGGGGCGTGGATGCATGCCACAAGCGCAGTGCCACGTCTGCACCTCCGGGCGCCACATTTGCATCATGGATGTGTCAGTGCCAAAATGGTGCACTGATGACAACATCCCCATGTGCCATGAAGAACCTGGTTTGAGTGCTGCAGTGTCCTTCTAGAGGAAAACTGTGCACCTCCAGCCTGCCCTTTTGAGGTGGTCTGGAGAGCCCCTTAGTTATCTTGGCTTCTGGGGAGAGTTCAAGGCTCTTGGACCCATTTGTTTGTCTTTTTTTCAGTCTGTGGTATTCATAGAATGCTTCTCCAGCTGCACATTGCAGATGAGTCAATTTTCTTCCTAATAGCTTTCTTTACTGTCCAGCTTTCACATACGTGGGTGCACTGTACGTGGCTTTCAGTTTATTCTGAAGCCATGCGGCAAAACAACGAATGGCGTGCACACCTGTGTTGCACAAGCTCTGCCACGCCATGTGCACAAGCCCCATTATATTCAATGGGGCTTGAGCATGCACGCTTTTTGCCTTATGCGGGGCGGGGGGGGGGGTCCTTAATGGATCCCTGCCTAAGGTAAGAGGCCACTGTAGTATGTTGTCATATGCATATCTTAAATTGTTGATCTTCCTTCCAATTTTCATGCTTCCTTCTTCCAAGTCTAATCCTGCTTTAAGTACTGTATTTTCAGCATACAAATTAAACAAATAGGGAGATAAAAAGCAGACTTGTTTTACCCCCTTGTTTGTTTTCTTCGTATTCTGTAGTGTCTTGTCCTGAGTAAGGTTATGCATCAGGACAGTCAAATGTCGTGGCACACCCATTTCTCAATCCGAGGTTTGTTTGTTTTTCATGATCTGCACAAGTTCAAAAGGGATTTACTGTGCCTCCTTCTGCACAGTACTAATAAGCGTTAGCTATGATGCAACTGCCATTGTCTTTGAGAGAGCCTTCCCAGTACCTGTTTGGCACATTTAGTATGGCTCATCAGCAAAAGTCTGTCTGACATAGGAAACCCTACCAACAGCACTGCTGCCAGCAGTATTGCCTTTTACAACACAGGAACATACAATCCCACCACTGCAGAGAGGTAGTGCCATAGGTGCATTAACACATAACATGAAGTACATTATCAGTGAGCTGTTACTAGTTTTTGGCTTGTTTTGTTCAAATAATAATTTTAAAGTAGCTAATATATAACTGTAGCAATGAGCTAATCATGTTCTTTTATAATTTGTTGTGATCAAATTGTTCCCCTTTGAAGACTGTACAAGGATCCTTAATCTTCTGGAAAGATTGTTTACTTAACATTATTTTTGTCGTAATGAATCTCCTAACCTAAGGAAATCTGAGCTATTTAGTTTCATTTTTACTGTTATTAAAAAAAACACTTCAATTTTTCATTGTTTCCAGTAGCTAAGAAATGCAAGATTTAAGTGTGAAAACTGAAATCTGCTAGGTCAACTAAGTCTTTGCATTCAGCAATGAGCTGTTCGTGGCTATTTTTAATTATTATTGATTTAATTACTATTCTTGTTGTGTTATAAGATTGTTCTACTTTTTATTGCTATTACTGATATTACCATCCTAGTCCCTCACCCTACCCCACTATGTTGCATTTCTTTAACTTGCTGTGTTGCTTGACCTTTGAAATCTCTTTTGGCAGCTTGTACACCAGGATATTATGGTCCTAGATGTCACATAACTTGCACTTGTAATGGTACTGAAAACTGTAATCCATTAACTGGACAATGTGCTGAAAATGAGCAGTGTAACGAAGATTACTTAACAACAGATTGTGAAAAAGGTATTCCATTTACAGCTGTATTAATAATCTCTCCCTTTCCCAAATTCATCTGGAATGGAGAAGAACAGATTCTGTTCACCTGATTTGTAACTGTAGTGGTCACAAACACAAAATAAATAGTCACAAGCTGTCCTCATGAAGTATTTGTACGTGCCATGCCACAAACTGATGTGCATATGCAGGTGTTACTTTACTGCATCTAGAACATAACTACTAGGCCGGAACTAGGTTTTTCACCTCATGTATAGTACTCTAGAGATAAGGTACTTCACACACTTCTAGTGGGGAACTTAGTTGGACTTTCTGTCATCACTCCCCCCCCCCACCCCCACCCCATTTTGAACCCTTTGAAGCAGTGGAAGATATTTCACTGTGCCTGTTTTGTTTATGTGTTCTGATTACTTGTAGATGCATCAGAGGGACATTTAAAATCCTCAGTCTTGCTGCTCTATACTGGCTTTTATCCAAGAGCCCGGAGTGCACAGATACTTGGGGAAATTTGGCCTCCAGAACATGTTTGCCATTTTTGGGAGTTCCTGTGGCAGAAGGAACATATTGTAGTTCTGAGCTTTTTAAAAAAATCTGTATTCATTTCTTACCAAAAATGCTGGGGTCCCGAGAGGGTACCCACAGATTAATATGCTTAGGGGAATTTTAATAGATCAAATTATGTTTTCGCTGGGGCAACAGTAAACTTCTGTGATTGCCAGGGGCAATTCCAAATAGGTTTTTGTAATTTTATTAGGGAGAAAAGCAACATACTGTACACACAAGCGTGCACATACACACACACACACACACACACACACACACAAACTAATGATGCAACGATGGGAAAAGGTAAATAGTGCAGGCTTTGCTAAAGGTGATTCGTTACCCATCTTGAAGTATGGTTCAAATCAATGGGTGTCTGGATTAGCCAGTGAGGCAAGTGGGATGGCCAGCTTAATGAGGTCCCTAGTAGAACTGGCACAGTGTCTGCCTGATTACAAACTAGACCAAATTGCTAGTGTCTAGGTAGTGATATATATACTGAAAATCATGTCCTGGAACAGTATTCTTCAGGATGACTGGATCAACTCTCTGCTAAATGGTCTTCCAGGAAAAAAGAATGGTTGGCAGCTGTAGTAAAGGTTCGGATGATTGGTGTGGATATCTCAGACAAAAGCAAACCCCTTGCTGTTGGAGAAGTGTCCTTTGTCAGTGTATGCACAACCATCTCCTTTGGCCAGAGTCCCATCATCACCCTCCATAGACAAAAGGGATTATGTTGCTGTCTTGGGTGATCTCACTGTGGTTGTTTACCCCCTTGCTGGAACCACCCAGATTATGGCCAGATTTCCACCTTGGGGTTGCCTTTACAGGTCACACATTGGTCACTCACCTCAGTGTACTTTTTAATATTAGATTGATATGAAATGTGAGAGGGGTGATTGGGGCCTGGTCCCGAGGTAACACATTAACCACTATTGTACTTAATCAAATCTGTGGGTATATCCACAAAGTAGAATTAAAGCAGTTTGACACAACTTTAACTGCCATTGTTCTATCCTACAGAATCCTGGGATTTGTAGTTTGGTGAGGTACCAGAGCTTTCTGACAGACCAGGCAAAATAGCTAAGTGCATCAGATCTCAGAGTTTTGTTTCGTTGGGGTTTTGTTTTTAAATCCATTCTCAACTATGCTTGTATTTGTTGAGAACATAAGTGGGTCAGATCTCAGGTGAAGACAATAACAATATAGAAAATCTTTACAGAAAGCATCAATGTGAGAAATTAATTGATTAGATAATAGTTTCTATTATCTAAAAAAAAGTCTAAGCCTATGAAATTGTGGAAAGGAGGTTGTTACTTACCTCACCCCATTATTTATTACCCACAGCATATCACTCATGACAATAAAGGGCAAAAATGAGGGAGAAAGTGAAGAAAGGAAATTTGGCATCATGCAGGGAAAGCCGATTTGACCTAGCCCATTAAAATTCCTGGACACAAGCTTTGGGATTTTTGCACTGAAATATTTTTCAGCAATAGCTTTTCTTTTGCTGATGGGTTACCATCAAAATACAGTTGCAGCCATTGCATGAATATTTCACCATATAACTGGATGCATCTCTGGTCAGTGGTGCTGACCTACTTGGTATACTAACAATACCAGGGGGCAATGACATTTGATATTTGTTATGTTCCCTGGTTGTTTAAATGCTGATGTTCATTTTTCAGGGGTGATTAATCTGAAATGCCCAAAAGATCCTGGATGGTGGTTTTGGAAAAACAACTGTTACTACATAGAGACAGCAAAGCGTCGTACCTGGGAAGAAGCAAAGAATTTCTGCTTAGCTTATCATCAAACTGAACTGATGCCACAGCCACAAAGTGAACAGGAAAAGGTGGCATTCATTATAACATGGCATAGTGTTAGGCCTTGGACTAGGACACTGGGAAGCCATGGTTCAAAATCCCACTTGGCCATGGAAATCTACTGGGTGACCCTGGGCAAGTCACACTCTCTCAGCCTCAGAGAAAGGCTAAGGCAAATCACCTCTGAAAAAAAGTGGCAAAGAAAACCCTATGATAGATTCACCTTAAGGTCACCATAAGTCAGAAACAACTTGAAGGTTCACAACAACAACATATATTAACTTTTAGTCCCAAAGTATGAAGTCTTAGATAGTGAAATTAAACATAGCATACATTTTGAAAGCAAGCGCTATCTGGAATACCCATTTGCCATTTACAACCTGTCTTGTGACACCAGTATGACATAAAACTTTCTGTTAATGCTAAAACATTGCAGCAGGTTTTTCTAAATCAAATATATGATTATATTAAACCCCGATTAGGGAGTACTGTGGGTATGTTTAATCCAGTAGGAAAACTACAGTCTTTGTTCACAAACCTGGAGAAATGCAATGATATGAAATAGGTTTCTTTTTCAAGGGCAAGAGAAAACTAACAGAGAGCCTTCTGTTCTTGGGTTAGGTAGGCAAACTTTTCATCGTTTTCTAAAGATTACCCCTACTCCCACACTTGTGGAAAGTGTTTTCTCCTAGCCAACTGTTGACTTCACAGAGCAACAAAGCCAAAAGTGGACTGGACTTTAGCAGTAGCCATGCAGTGGTAAAAACAAGTAGAAAATGCGTACTGTGATGTTATTAATCAAATCTAAATAATTATTTGGAAATTGCTGGAAGAGTCAACAGAATTGATGGTGGCTTTTTCACTGAGGAAGATGATTGTACTATCAAAAAAGCTTGAGAAATATACTTAATATTCTGTCTATGATTCAAAAGGGCATCCTGGAGTTTCAACATCTGTAAGACTGATAGCCCAAACATTCCCCTTTCCTCACAAAGGCTGTTTACAGACCGCCGAAATAGGGCAGTCTGCCGGCGCTGCTCTTTGCTGCGCGAGGGAGCCGCTGCGTGCAAACCACGCAACCCTCGCACAGCAAAAAAGGAGCTCCAAAATGGAGCTCCTCGCGGCGCGGCTATGACGCCGCGAAGCGCCGCTGGCGCACTCGCAGCGTCATAACCGCCACGACACATGCGGAAGCACAGCATCCACTACGTAAAAATGGCGGCGGCCGTCTGGAACGGCCGCCATCATTTTTTAAGCACAGAGCGCTTATTAGGGTTGGGGAGGTGCGGAAGCACTGCACCTCCCCAACCCTAGTACGTGCTCCGCGTGTACTTTAATGGCGGTGTGTAACCCGCCAAAGACAGGAAAATATGCACCCTGGAGAAAGACATGGGAGAGCTCTGAGGATGCATCTGCAGTTGTGGAAATGGAACTCTAGTTCTTCTTCGTGGTCTCTGTGCCTCACATAATAGGGTTTTGCACTTACACAGAGACTGCATTTGGAAGCTGAAAACCTAAGTAGATTGGTGGGTAGCCCCTCCCATCCTGTGAGCATGCCCAAACCCACCAATCTAGCTCCACCTTCATTTCTCGTTCATCCACCGCAAGAGAAGCTTCTTTGGGATAGTTCTCTAGTTGAGTCACTCCATTTACAGTCAGATTGTTTGATTTATTTCTGATTTATGTTCTTATTTTTATTCTTTATTCTTGAGTTGCCAAAAAGAAAAAAGAAAAAAAAAAGAGGAGACAGCAGGGAGAGGTTGGTTTATTCTTTCCTAATTTCTCTGCCAGACTAGGTCTTTTATGGCCTCCACCTCTCCTTTCAAACTTTGTGTCTCCTTTAATAGGAAAGTTGCACTTACTGATGGACACTCTCTGTGTTTTTTTAATCTCGGTGAAAGCCATATTGCTAAGCACTGTTCTATTTTTCATTCCTTTACTCCTCAAATGCCCTGCAATAGAGCTCAACACTTAATTTTTTTTGTTGGGAGCATTCGTTGTCCATAGCTGAACGCTTAACCTCAGGATCCTTTGACTCTCATTCTGATTTCTAAGCTTTCAAGGATCTCGAAGATTTCAAGGAAAACAGCTTCTTCTTCAGCTTCTGTCACATCGATATCAGCTCCCTCGGTATTGACTGCCCTAGTATCATTCCCTTTGGGGCTGACAGCTTTGATATCATCTGAGGCCAGTCTGGACTCTATGGCGACCCTTGCTGCTCGACTGCATCTTTGCAGGATATTCCCTCTGTTTCTCAGGACAAGCTACAATACTCATAAGGCAAAGAAGAGATCCACAACTACCACAGGTGAATATGAGGTTGATAAGCCTAAGACAAACCATAAGACCATGCTTCAGCATTGACAACTGTGGTACCAGCCGTCCTTCTTCCCCTCTCGGTCCCTCAGGTGGACTCAATGCTGGAGAGTGACACAGTTGGCTTCAACGTGTGCAGCTTCGATATTGTTACCACAGCCCACTCCTTTTACTCTGACTTTGCTGACTCCGGTGACTGCAGTCTCACTGTTACCACCAGTCCCTTTGTTGGTGTCGTCACAGATCTTTGAGTTTCCGGCCAGGATTTATAGACTGTAATTCTCACCTCCACCCCCTTGGTCTTGCTCCTTCTCACCTGCAAGATCTCACCACTCTCAATGCTGTATAGAGATCGAGCTGATCTATCTGCATCCTCCTCAAGGCTTTATTACTGTGATTCTCCATATACTTCTGCTTCATACATAGAACAATACAGAATGGAGGACTATTGGAGAGAATGTCCTTAATTTTGCAGGTCCTACTCTCCTTTGTATCGAGATCACTACCATCACAGGGAGCTGTCTTACCACTCTCCTTCTTGATACCGAGCGTGCTCCCAATCTCGATCCCACGCTTCTACTCGATACCATGTCTCCCAGTCCAACTCTTGTTTCAGACCTTCCACTCCTCCATCACTGTTCCAGCAACCAGAGGAGTGAGACACCAGGGTGTCTTCTCCACCTCCTTGCATCACTATGATGGTATCGTGTTCTCCTCCAACTCCACCTCATTCTTCGGCCTCAATGACAGCGATACGATACCGCTCACTACTTCAGTATTGATGCGCATCCCTACTGTGATTCTTCTGGTATCAACTGTACAAGCTTCTTCTAGGGTACCAGCTGCTGTTACAACACAAGCTGTCCAATCCACCACTCTGTCCCACCACCAACATTCTGCGTAGAAGTCTGCTTATAACACTGAGACTTCACCTGTCTCTCCCTCCCTTTTGATAGAATCACCTCAAGAGGAGCTTGAAGATACTGGACCCCACTCTCCCCCCTGAAGACATTCAACTCTTCTCAGAAGCCACTGGGAGAGATCATCCTGAGGCATGGGTGGGAGGTGTTTTATCAGTACGCTGATGACACCCAGATATACTTCTCCATGTCTCAGTTTTCAGCTTTGACTTCAGATGGCGTCTCACCTCTCAATGACTGTCTTAAGGCAGTAATGGATTGGATGAGGGAAAACAAATTGAAGATGAATCCAGACAAAACGGAGGTACTTACGGTATCAGTTCCGAACCCAGGTATTGGGATACAACCTCCAGTCCTAGAAGGGGTCACACTCTCCTCAAAGGACTGTGTTCGCAGTCTGGGGGTGCTCCTAGATTCGTCACTTCATGTGACAAATCAGGTGAATGCGACGGTTAGGAGCGCCTGTTATCAGCTTTGGGTGATACGCCAGCTGCGCCCTTTCCTGGAAGTCAGGGACCTTGAGACTGTAGTACATGCGCTGGTAACCTCATGCCTTGATTTCTGCAATGCACTCTACATGGGGCTACCCTCGTGCTTGGTCCGGAAACTTCAATTAGTTCAGAACATGGCAGCCAGATTGGCCTCTGGTACATCCAGAAGAGACCACATAACACCGATCTTAAGATGGCACTCCACTGGCTGCCCATCAATTTCCGGGCCCAGTACAAGGTGTTGGTTATTACCTTTAAAGCCCTAAATGGCTTGGGTCCAACCTATCTTCGGGACTACCTCCTTCCATATAATCCTCCTCGCACACTTAGATCCTCAGGGAAAAATCTGTTACAGCCTTGTAAACAAGACTATCTACGACCTCCAGAGGACCTTTTCAGCTGTAGCTCCCAGATTGTGCAATGGCCCGGCGGATGAGATCCATCATATTACCACTCTAAACAGCTTTTAAAAAGCTATAAAGATGGATCTCTTCCGGCAGGCCTTTCCTGAATAGTTCTCCAGCTATACAAAGGAAAATCTAATTGCTGACCTCTGACTTCACCACAGTTATTGTATTGTTTTAAAGTATGTTTTATGTTTTAAATTCTACATTGTTTAATTGTATTTTAAGGGGGAGTGGGTTGAGGGTTCAGATTGTATATTTTTAATCTTGTAAACCACCTCGATTGCATTTTGTAGAGAGGCAGGATATAAATAAATATAATAATAATAATAATTAGATGTGGTTACCAGAATGGCTAGGGCTCTGGGCCTTCAAGTAGACACTCCTCCGAAGCAAGCATGGGATCCAGTGTTCCAAATTGTTGATTCCAAGCCAATTGCACCAGCTGTATTACCTTTCCTGGCTTCATTGTCTGATGTGATGCATCTCCTCTGGATAAAACCTGCATCTATAACACTTGCCTCTAAAATTCTGGTGAGCCTTTACAAGGTGCAGCCCGATACAGCTCCATACCTCTTCACCCACCCTACTCCTAACTCTCTGGTGGTTGAATCAACATGTAAATCTTCAGGGAAGATGCACCTGTAAGGTCATCTCTGGTGCTATGGCTCTCTGACGTTGTGCCTGGCTAAAATCCACTGACCTCTCCGACACAGCCAAAAGGCATATTGAGGCCCTTCCCTTTGAAGGGGAAGGTCTTTTCACTGCCAAAACTGATGAGTCCCTGGACCACCTTTGCAAAGCCCAGATTACAGGGAAGAAATTATATATCATTGGGCAAAGGCAACAATATCACCCATATCAATTGCGTTCCAGGCTTGCTCCATCTACATATTCCAGACCTTCTTTCTATATCTTCACACTTCTGTGGATCTCAGCTCTCCACGTCATTCTTTAGAAAACCCTTCAGGCCACAGCATTACCAACAGCAGCAGCAACAATAATAATAATAAAGGGCATCTTCTACATAGTCACGGATTTGACCTGTCAGCGAGAGCAACACCAGTATACCATTTGACCCTTTCACTGCCAACTTGTTCTCGGTGTCTGAAGCTCTGCCATTTTTACAATGCCTGGTGGCAGATCACCACAAATTTTGATGGGTTCTTACCATCATTCAACTTGGCTATGCCATAGAATTTTCAAATACTCCATCTCTTGGCGTATTTCACTGAAGTCCATCCTCTTCTCCTCTTCAAGAGGAAATCACCTCCCTTCTCGACAAAGGTGCTATTCAGCACATCCCAGACATGTGCATACTGGATGGCTACATCTCCAGGTACTTCACAGTTCTGAAGAAGGACAGAGGCCTCCTTCTTATCTTAGACCTGAGAGGAGTCGATCATTACATTGCTCCACACAGGTTCAGGATGGTGGCTCTGCAGTCCGTTCTGCCCTTCCTTCATCAAGGAGATTGGTTTGCCTTTATTGACCTGAAAGAGGCTTATTTTCACATTGCAATTTGGCCCCAACACTATAAGTATCTTTGTTTCACAATAGAAGGAGATCTCTATGAATATACCATTTTGCTCTTTGGCCTCTCTACCACCCCCAGGGTCTTCACAAAATGCATGGCAGTGGTAATCTCTCATCTGTGAATTCAAGGGATAATTTTTTTTTCATATTTAGTGGATTGGATTCTGGTGTTCTTGTGTCCTCTTGCACACAATTGTTTTGAGATGTCCATCATACACTCTCTCTCTCACCTACCTTGATCTCACCATCAATCCCTCCAAGTCCATCTTGAACCGGTCAAAGTGATAGAGTACATTGGAACACCTCTGGACTTTGTCATGGCTCGTCTCTGTCTCTCTACTCAAAGGGCCGAGTCTGCCTGGTCTCATATTCAAACTGTTGTTTGTTTCTCCCATCCATCAGTGAGAGACATCCAGTGACTAATAGGCCTCATGGCACTGACGACAGCAATCACCTACCTGTCATGCATGAAATTCTGGCCTCTTCTGGAGTGGTTCCTGTCTCTCTTTGACCACCTCCACGATTGACCGACCAAAAGATTGACTTTTCCAACAGAAGTGTGGGCCTCACTCCACTGGTGGACTGTTCCTCAGGATGTTCTTGAAGGGATTATTATTATTATTTTCTATAGCACTGTAAATGTATACAGTGCTGTGCATACAGATAATCAAGTCAATAAAAATATAAAACCTGCCAATGGCATACAATCTACAAAATACATATAAACAGTACATAGAAGGGATGCTATTCCAGTCCCCACAGCCTTCCAGGATTGTCACCACAGATGTCTCTATGACAGGCTGGTGAGCTCATTATGAAGATCTTCGAGTTCAGGGATGCTGGTCCCCTTCCGAATCACGGATGCACGTCAATTGCTCTCAAACTCCTAGCTGTCGTCAAGGCTTTCAGATCATTCAAGAATCATCTTTGCCACAAGATGGTCCAAGAAGTCACAAACAATACCAGCACGGCTATATCAACACTCACTCTCAACCGCTTCTTCACCTTGCACTGCAGTTTTAGAGATGGTGCAACATTTTCTCCATCCACCTGGTAGTGGTCCACCTAGCAGGCAAGGACAATGAACTCTCTGAACCGAGACAGGGCTCTGTAACATGAATGGACTCTGTCACCCAAGGCATATGACTTCATCACATCTCAATGTGGAATTACCCCAGCTGGATCTCTTTTCCTCTTCAGAAAATGCAAAGTGCCCACTCTTTTGCACCAGGGCTGGAGAAGAGAACTACTCCCTAGGCCAATGATGGCAAACCTTTTACAGACCGAGTCCCCAAACTGCAACCCACAACACACTTATTTATCACAAAGTGCCACGTTCTTCTAGCTTTCTAGTAACAAACTCTGATGAACTCTGTGCTGGGGTGACAGAGCGTGTGCCCACAGAGAGGGCTCTGAGTGCCACTTGTGACATGCACACCTAGTAGGAAAGGACGTTAGGAAAAAATCACAGTTAATTCATTCTTGTGCTGTATTGTTTCTCTGCTTACAGTTTCAGATATTTTTTGTTAAGGGAAAGTGGGAAGTGGGGCTGGTAACTAAATGTGCTGTTGATGTGCAAATCAGCTATAAATAAGTGTCTTTTTAACCTGCAGATCTGGCTAGCATCCATGCTAACGGATAATACATGGCTTGGCTTAGCAGTAAAAAAAGCAAAGGACACAGCTAACTTGTAAGCGAAGTTGTGATAATTTCATAATGCACAGGTTTAAATTTAAAATTCTTACTGGAGGTCTGGGTGGCATAATAGCACCAACATTTTGGAATCAGAAAAATATTTTATTTGAAGTGTTACCATTTCAAGGTCTGTATTTTTTCTCTCTGGGTTTGTTTCAGTCAGTATATTTCAGTGTCCAAGGTTCAGTTCCTGCAATAAAGATGTACCCAAAGATGTAGCTTATCAAAGTGATCAAGAATTTCTTTCACCTAAGACCATTCAAACATTAATTAATTTTTCTGAATTTATTGTCAAATAGCTTGTTTTAATTATATTTATACAACACCCTGGTATTTATTTGGATGAAAGGCAATTTTAAAAAGTAATAATAAATTAATTAAAAATCCACAGTGAACAGAAATGAAAGCAGCCCAGAGAGAACTACATTGAACGTTGTGGCAGCACCTCCTGCAAAAGAACAGTTTTGCAGGAGTAATGATAGATTTTACTGTTATATTTTAAAGATTTAAAACTGGCTTGGGATCTGTTTGGGCTTAAAAGAAAATTAGTTATTAAGTAAGTAAATATAATAGCGCCATCTTTTTGGTGTCAGAAAAATATTTTATTTGAAATGTTATAATTTGAAGGTGCTTGGTGGTCCATTTCCTCTCTCTGCAAGTTTATTTCAGCCCCAGTTTGCACTGATTTGTTTTTAGTCTATATTTTTGCATATCCATGTTAATCAGTGGCATCACTAGGGTTGGCATCACCTAGTTCAGTAACTCATGGTGTCACCCCCTCTTCCATACCACACCATACAGAATCCTTATTAATGTTTGTTGTACTAATGTAATTCATAAATTGTAATTTCTGTATATCACTGAATATGATGGCAATAGCTGTGATGTTAACAACTAGCAAAATTAAAATTATACCTTTAAGTTGCAATATTATATGCATAGCCTAAAAGTATTTACGTGTACATAGTTTAATGTGGTAAGATATGCTTACAACATTAAATTATGTACATAAGATAATTAGGTAAGATGTGCTTTTTTAAAATATGTTTAAAATAAATTATTTAATAACAAACTAAATAAAAGAAAACACCGAGGGCTGTCCTTTCTCCTCGCATTGAGCCTTACCCCACTCACACAATCTCTTCCACTGAGCTCCAGCATTATAAAAGGACACAGGTGAATGTCACAGCCTTCTTCTATAACAGGCAGATGTTTGGGGAACACGCTAAGAGTATGGTATCGCCCCCTTTTAGGGCGTCACCTGGTATGGGCTGAACTTCAGCCGCCCGCCCCCCTACCCAACATCCTCTACTGATGTTCCTGATATTACCTATAGAATTCAGAGACATAGCTATGTTTTCTGAAATATCAGTATGCAAAGGGATCTTTTAGCACCTTGCTACAACTTATTTCACACAGTCTCAGACATATTACCCGTAATGTGTTATGATTTAAATAATTTTTAAAATGACTTTCTGTTCTTGTGCTTTGGATTTTTAGTGAAGAGATTTACAGAAGAGCTCTTCTAACCTGCCCACAAATGAATAGGAATGGAACCATTGAATATGTTAAATGCTCTTCTTTGGCTGCCTGGGTTTGTAAAAGGAGTGTGGGTAAGTCAAAATTTACTGGAGCTCCTGGTTTAAAACTTATGGAATTCAGTCTTTGCATTTTTCAATTCGAACTGACCTCATCAACACCCATTGTAGTAATGTACAGATTAGAACCTAATTATGCACCAGTGTTTGCATCTTACAAATTTTCTGGTGCAGTTCCTAAATAAACAAAAAATCAAAATACATTTTCAGATGTGTATTGTCAGAGAAAATACATTTGAAAATATTTATTTCTTGTAGTGTGCCTGCAAGTTGACTCCAGCCTATGACAATCCTCTCATAGAGTTTTCTTGGCAAGATTTTTTCAGCGGTTTACTACTGTTTTCCTTTTAGGCTGAGAGAATGTGACTTGCTCATGGTCCTGGGAGGGTGTTCCCATGGCTGAGCAGGGATTCAAATCCTGGTCCCCCAGAGTCCTAGTCCAGCAAACAAACCATCATACCACACTGGCTCTTCACATTTAAAAATTATTGTGGCTAGTCTTGTTTTCCTTCATTTAGCATATTTACTTAGATCACCCAAATTCTGGGGTTAAACATTTCAAAAAATGTTTCATATACACTTTCAAAAATGTAAAAAAGGGGTGCAAAAGGATTCCAGAGTAGGGATCCTAATATTGAAGAATGTAGAACAGTATTTAACGTCCCTCTCCCACTTTTATTTCTCTGTATTAAATGTTAACTTATTTCTTCTTCCCCACTCCATTTATTTTTTGCTGCACTTTCCATTTCACTGCTGATGGGCCATGCTGCCGTACTGTCTTCCCAAAATACCTCTAGTATGAATGGAGAAACTACAAAGAAATAATGGTGGCAGGGATTCGTGGTGCTCTATTGTTGCAGCCACTTGCTGGTGCTTAACAAACAACTGTTTGAAAATAAAATAAATATGGGAGGTTAAATCAGAACTCAAAGAATATATTATTATTATTATTATTATTATTATTATGCTTTATTTATATATTGGAAAAGGCTGCTAATAAATAATAAATATATTTCTATTATGCCAGCAGACCACTTTGACAGCAGCATTTACTACTTGTCTTAGTGGATTGGTGAAAGACAGATTTAAGTGATGGTTTACATCTGAAATCAGTCACCACTGATATACGACTATCACTGTTTCACCCTTCCCAGATAGTGAATAGTTCAGTTTTCAGTCTAATTATTATCAAGACCAATAGCAGTTCAAGGTTGAAGAGAAAAGTGCTCCAGGTTTCAGGGTTAACAGTACTTTGTCGTGAAAAGCAATTATTTATTCAAGAATATTCTTTCAAATGCAACATTCATATTTCTTTGCTCTAGTCACCAGCCACAATATTATGTTATCTCATCACTAGCCACAATATTATGTTGAGCATAATGAGGCAAATCAAGCACTTCCGTATTTCATAATACATGGACAAAAGTGAAGAAGTCTGAATTTTCATCACTCCATTATTATTAAACATATTGTTCTAGTAAAGTGCAAAGCAAAAAAACAAAAAACCCCTTTTAAAAATCTTTCAGATGCCAAAATGTTTTGGAAATACAATAACAGCATACTCATCTTGCCTTTGGGAAACAAAATGTATAACTATAAGGCACATGCAAAATCAGCATGCTTCTTAGAAGAAAAATGCACTGGAATCACCTACTGGAAGAAGAAATATGTACCTGTTCATGGTAAAGAACTGATATTACCCAGGTCGAGCCATGATACTACATACATAAAATCTGGTAACTATCCACTTCTGAGTGTATTATTTTGTCAAAGGATTGTATCATAGAATATCAAAAACACATAACCAGAAAGAGAAAGTTCTGTATCATTGTTATTGCTCATTAACTTAATGACCTATTTATATTCATGCTTCATAAGTTCTGTTAGCCATTGAGATATGGGAAGTATTGGCTGTGGACCACAAGTGACATCCCGACTCTGCTTTTGCTATCTTTGACACATCATGGCAGTCACTGAAAGTCACTTGCTCACCCAGTCAACTTTTGAATGATTTTCTGGCAATTTTCAGTGTCTAAATGGCCCCAAGCTTTTATGCACGCACACACAAACACACACACATATGAACCACCATCCACAAATGTGGTGGTTTAGCTTTCCAATACATGCCTAAAATCTCCAACCTCCACCACAGAAAAAAAAAAACCAGCATGTTTTTGGTAAGACTGACTGAAAATGGAAAGTGAAAATGATGCGTTGTCACTTCTGCTGCTCCTAGACAGCCCAAGGCAAGTGTGAAAATTTCCTCTCTATGAATTTGCCTACTCTTAGTTTAAAGCAGTGCCTCAAGCCTGAAAATATAAGGAACTTGTATTGCTCTGACTGTAGACCATAATATCTTTATCAGTATTTCCTAATATACTGTTATCTGGTAGCATAATCATAATTTAAAATAATTCCAGATTTAAACAGGATAAAAACATATTTGTCAACTGGTCCTGGACGGGGTCACACTCCCCCTAAAGGATGAAGTTAGCAATTTGGGAGTACTTCTGGATCCGTCTCTTCAGCTGACATCTCAAGTAGATGCGACGGCCAGAAGTGCTTGGTACCAACTTCAGTTGATACACCAACTGTGTCCTTACCTGGACAAAAAGGACCTGGAAGCAGTAGTACTTGCACTGGTAATCTCTCGTCTCGATTTCTGTAATGCGCTCTACATGGGGCTACCCTTGTACCAAGTTCGGAAGCTTCAATTGGTCCAAAACGCAGCTGCCAGGTTGGTCACCAGTTCATCCAGGTTTGACCATATAACACCTATTTTAAAATCTCTTCACTGGCTCCTGATCAGCTTCCGGGTGCAATACAAGGTGCTGGTTATTACCTTTAAAGCCCTACATGGCTTGGGCCCAGGTTACTTTCAGGAATGCCTCTCCCTACACAATCTGCCCCACACTCTTAGAATAACAGGGAAGAACGTATTGGAACATGTTCCAACTAAGCTCATATTGACTTCTCAAAGAGCTTTTACAGCGGCCGCTCCAAAACAATGGCATGACCTCCTGGAAGCGATCTGTGTTATTACCTTCTTAGACTCTTTCAAGAAGGCACTTAAGAAGGATCTCTTCCAGCGAGCTTATCCACCCAAACTGTTGTAATATCATCATTATATCACTGGACAAATTGTTGCATTACCACTCGATGGACTTAGTTTTTATATTAACTGTACTATTTTATTGATGTATTTAAATGTATTTTAAATGTATTTTATACTGATTATCTGTTTAAACTGGTTGTAATCCCACCTCAATACGCTCAGGAGAGGCCGGAAAACATAAATAAGCCATTATTGTTATTATTATTATTATTATTATTATTATTATTATTAAACAGTTCAACTAGTTAAAACAGTTCAAAAGATTACAATTTAAAACCATGTACATGTGTAAAAGTAGATTAGTCCCCAAGGGTTTTAAATAAAAAGGTATGTTTTGTATTAATGCTGGAAAGAAACCAGTGCTAGCACCAGCATAACCTGTATAGGAAGGCATTCCACAACTAGAATGTTAATGCCGAAAAAGCTCTCCCCCATTTCCTTCCACTTTATATTGCCCCACTTGGTGGGACAGAAAGGTGGGCCCCTTTTGGATACCTCAGTTTTTGGACAGCTATGGAGAGGCATTCCTTTAAATGCCAAGGTGTCAAATTGTTTAGGACTTGGAATGTCATCACCAGTACCTTGAATTCATGCTGGAAGCATAATGGCAGCCAATGCAGGTCCTTCAAAGTCAGTATTATGTAGTCTACATGGCACTCTGATCAGTAATATTGCTGCTTCATTTTGCAGTGATCACCTTGAGTCACCTTCAAGGGCAGTCCTATGCAGAGTGCATTACAATAAACTAATTTGGAAGTTACCTGTGCACAGACTGCTGTGGTTAAGTTATCCATCCAGGAAAAGCCAGAGCTCTGAACATTCCAAGCCACAGAGACACCTTGTGTCTCCAGTGACAAAGACGGATATAGAAGTCATCTCAAGCTATCCCCCTGCTTCAGGAGAAGTGCAATTCCATCCAGGGCAGTTAGCTTACCCAATTCTTAGATTCAAGAACCACCAAACCACAGATCCTCCATCTTATCAGGATTCAGCTCATTGCAGTATCCAGACACTGGTCCAGCACCTGCACCACCCCAGCTGACACTGGTGACAAAGAAAAGTAAGACTGAGTGTCATCAGTATACTAATGGCATCCCCCACACCCACCCCAATCTCCATATGACCATACCCTGCAGCTTCATATAGATACTGAACAGCATGGGGAATAAGATGGAACCCTCCATCACACCACAACTTAATATCCTTAGGGACGAACAGGAATCAGCCTGTGCTACTTTCTGGAACTGTTCATATAGGAGCAGAATCAGTGTAACACAGTACCTCCTCCCATCTATTGGAACTGGCCTGATAAGGCAACATGATCAGTTGTATTAAAAGCTGCAGAGAGATACAAGATCAACAGGGTAACACTCTACTGTCTTTCACACAGAGAGGATTGTCATTTAGGGTTTCTTAAACTAGTTCAGTGCTGTGCCCTGGCCTGAAACCAGACTGAAATGGGTCCAGATAATCTGTTTCTTCCCAGAACATCTGAAATTGTGCAGCCACTGCATGTTGAAGCACCTTGCCCCCAAAAGGGAATATTAGTGATGGGGTGGTAGTTTACACATACCTCTTGATCCAGGGAGATCCTCTTCACAAGATGTCACATCTCCCTCATGGAGGGCCCATGAATATCAAAGCAAGCTTCACAAGGACATTATCTTGGTGGCTGCCCCTAGATTCTGGAACTCCTTGCTCAGGGAGATCAGAATGGCTCCCTTGTTGATGGCCTTCTGCTGGCAGGTGAAGACTTACCCGTTTACACAGGCTTTTAAGGAATTGTTATAAGGACAGGCTGGGATGTTGTACCATTTCAAAAAAAATGATACAGTTTTTTACATATATAGTTTTATCTTTTTAAAATGTGTTTTATTCTTTTAATTACTGTTTTAATATTGTAATTATTTAATTCCTTTTTAATATACTTTTTCTATGTTTTAATTGTATTGTTTTTTAATGTTGTAAAGCCACTCTGAGTCCCAGTTTTGGGAAAAGTGCGGGATACAAATACTACTACTACTACCACTAGTAGTAGTAGTAGTAGTAGTAGTAATTAATAACCATAACTGTCATGCCCCTATTATTATTATTATTATTATTATTATTATTTCTATCCCGCCTCTTCAACAAAATCGAGACCACCCCATCTCCTCCTCCTCCTTCTGATCCTGAAGTACCTGTTGAAGGTAGTTCAAGGGCTTGGCTAGTCTTCAGGTATCTGTGGGGCCTCTTCAAGAAGAAGAGGAAGAAGAAGGAAGATAATTTGTCAGCTGAAAAAACTCGACAGATGCCTGAAGAGTAGCTAAGCACTCTTTCTGATCAACAGGTCAGCTCAAAATCAGACCAGGAAAAAGAGAAGTCACCAACCCAAGGAAAGGTGAAGGTCAGGCATCTGGCCCAGATTCTGCCCCTCAGATGCAGTATGGGGCTGCACTCAAGGTCTTAGGAAGAGGACACTGTCTTTGAATACAGCTAGGGATCTGGTCATTCCTCTCTGGTTCCTTCAGGAACTCCAAAATAAATGGGCAGGAAGACACACCCACAGCAAAGATTCCTGCAGTCCCTCTTTCCTGCCTACCTCCTTTCACTGGAGCAAAAAACATGTTGTGCTTTGGGACTGCCAGTGTGTGCAGAAATGGAGGCAAAGGGAGACAGTGAAAGGTGAGCAGGTAGGCTGGCTGGTGTAACCAGATATGGAAGGAGCAGCAACAGCAGCAGTTTGAGAGCAAAGGGAGCTGCATTCTAGATGACTGTGAGCAAGGGAGTACATTATATGTATGCATATATGTGCTTGCTCCTGTGTGCCTTCAAGAACCTCCCCCCACATGTGCATCAAAGCAGTGAATAGGGTAGAGGAATGAAGAGCAAGCTTGATCCCCCCCCCATGTTATGCACACACACCCATGCCCAGCATGTAAAAATATAATGGGAGTGTGTGCATTTGCTTGTGTCTCCCTTTTCTTCAAATTTAAAAATCCGTGATTAACAATATTTAAAGTTGTTCATCAAAGATCTTTAAATCTGGAGAAAGGGTAGAAACAAGTAAATGCACAAACTCCTAATATATTTTTACTTGCTGGGCGTGTGTATGTGTGTGCATAACATGAGGTAGAAAATTATGTTACCACCAAGACTTAACTCAAGATTTAAAACCCTATAGTGCATCCAGTTCTTAACCTTTTATTTATTTAAATACTAGATGCACTTTAGGGTTTTAAATCTTAAGTTAAGTCTTGGTGGTCCCAAAAAAATTCATTTAAAGGAGGTCTGTGGTTTTTAAAAAAGGTTAAGAATCACTATGATGAGAGGATGTAAACTGTATTGTATCTAATAAATTCCATGTATCACTTTCAGCACAAATGTAACTTCACATAGCTAAATGTATGTGAACCATGACTTAATGTATGCAGAATGGGGTAAGCTGCTGGTTTTGGAAGGGCAGTGGGACCAGTAATGTAACTTTGTTTTATTGTGTTTTCAGCTTGCAGTGAAGGACATTATGGAGCCTATTGTCAGGAAAAGTGCCCAGACTGTCCACAAGACAGACCGTGCAATAGATTAATGGGAAAGTGTGCAGGCGAGGTGTCTTGTCCAGAAAAAAAAGATTTGTGGCTCTGTGAAGTCAGTAAGTACTGAAGTAGAAGGAAAGAAGGAATCTTTCTGACATCTGAAGCGAGTTTATATTCATTTTTCCCTAATCTGTTCATTTTAAGGGTAGTTCCTTCAAATAAAAATGATAACTTTCAAGAACTCATTCTGCAACATTTAATCATAGTACAGTACAGGACCAGCAGCAAAACATATGGTTACAGATGAAAGTCCTCTCTGTTTGGAAATTACAAGGCAGCAGTAGGATCTAGTGCATTTTTGTAACCCACAAAAAAGTTGATAGGGGTAAAACTAGTTTATACAGTTACCTTTTCCCCCCCTTTTGGGGGGGGGTACAGTTGTTCCCCACAAAGTGAAATGTGTCTGTTTGTCACAGGATGGGATTTTCCTTGAAACAGGCACGGTTCCCCATCCCTTTCTCGTTAGACTGAGGGACTGTGGGTTCTTTGCTATTTGTCAGCTAATTTGTATCTGTCTGGGCTGCCTTTAATCACCCCCAATTTGGGACATCCAATTTTGGGGGCAGCAGTAAAAACCAGACAGGCAGAGTTAACATCAGTACTCCACTTAAGCATTCTTGAGTATTGGAATCTCAGGATATTTGTAATGAGTGTATTGAGCTGGCTTTTTGTTAATCTTTTAGGGTATTCATTAATACAGCCATAGATACACACTCCCCTTAAGGATAAACATACTGGATTACCACACTACACTCTTATAGAGCTGGTATTGCACTTTTACTGCTCTGATTGCCTCCTGTTGCATTCTGGGGTTTGTAGTTCAGTAAGGCCTAATCTCTGGCTGAGAATTCTAAATGCCTCTTCCTAAACTGCAAATCCCCAAATGCAGTAAGAGGCAGCCAGAGCTGATAAAGTGGAATAGCATCACTATAATAGTGTAGTGCGGTAATCTCCATAGACATGGCAGCATTTAGGTACATTCCTTTCATTACATTGCATTGCATGTATGGCATCACACATTCGTCACATTATAGTATATGGCAAGTAAAGTGTTACACTTTTGTAAGGATGGAACCTTATACCATCTGCATTTCTTCAGCAAGCTTCTCTGCAGCTACACAAAGAAGAACACTACTACCTTAAACATGTTAACTTAGTTCTTTATCCACTAAGGAATACACTCTCATCTGTTGAAGAACTATACATCTCTAAACAGGCATCTGTGAAAGTGGCAGGGCAGGCATCAAAGAGATTGCTATCCCAGGGCATTGCTATATCTATAAACATTCATAACTAACATTCATTACAATCAGAATGAGAAATACCGTATATACTGGACTATAAGTTGACCTCAGGTATAAGTCAAGGCAGGTTTTTGGGCTAAAATTATGGATTTTGATATGACCGATAGATAAGTTGAGGGTAAAACTTAGGAGCATGTCAAAAAGGATCTAAAGGATGAAGCAAGGAAAACAATGCCAAAGAAGTTACAAAATTCCAGCAGGCATAACTGTTTGTGCTCATACCAAAGGCAGGATAGATGAGAAAATAGAGGAGAGTCAGTGCTTCCAGATTACGTTCTTGCCTTTCATCAGGGGATAGCCCCATTTTTAAAATAAGAGTTACAGTACGTACACTGACCCATAGATAAGTCGACTCAAGATTTTTGGGTCAATTTTTTGACTAAAATTTCTAGATTTATACATGAGTATATACAGTATATCTATTTAGCATAGCCTAGTTGACAGCAAAGATTCTGTTTTACCAATATGGCTGGTCTTTATCAACCAGGAACAGCACTATCAGTTTGGGCTGCTTAACACCCACATCTATGGGGATCCATTTTCTTTCATCTTGTGTTATATCTTTCCTAATCTCTTCCACCTTAACATTTATAACACCCTTTTCACCAAAGGACAGAACAGCAGACATATATAATCAAGAATGAAATAATAAAACACAACACCATAATTGATTAAAAATAAAATCATCTTCAAATAATTGGCATTGCTGAATGCTTGATTAAGAAATGTGTGGGAGTGTTTTTCCTTTTCGGTTTCTGAAGGCTTCTAAAGACCTCCATTGTCAACTGCTTTCTTGGTTAGGACAACTAGGAGTTTATCACACGTGAGGAATTTCTCTTAATTTCAAATGAAAAGAAAGTGGTGCCAGAACGCATTCACGTGAATTCGCTTGTTCATGAATTCAAATTACATTCGAACTGGCTTCCCATTGCCTGAAAATAGCATGCCATTGCCCAAATTTGTGTGTGGTAGTCTAGCACGCAATAATGTGAAACCCCATGATTGCATTTGGACTGACTTCCCATTGCCCAAATTTGCATGTAGTAGTCCATCACGCAATAATGTGAAACCCCATGATTGCATTCGGATTGCCATGGATTATACTTCTAATTTCCCTTGTCTGATAAACTCCCTAGGCAAAGTTTCCCTGGGAAAGTAGGAAAAACAACTGAAGAACCAACTGTTTTGAGAGCAGTGAAATGTTTCAGCCCACCAGTTTTGTGAGGTGGAACTAATGCCTTTCAAATCCTTCTATTTGATGTACGTGTCCTTAGTCTTTAGTTCTGTCCAAAGATGCCATACTAGCCACTTCCACTCCTCTATGACTGCAGAAATAAACAATTTACTGATCATCCACAGAAGCTTTATTTAGTGTGTCTGGTGAGGGGGTGGTGGTGGTTTCAGCTGACAGTCACCATGTCTCCTCTGACTCAAAAGTCCTTTCTTTTAATAAATTATTCCAGAACATAACTCTTTTCAATATTAAGTCTCTTGCTATTCCCATATCCTTCCTTTTTTTCTCTCTTCTCTTAAGATACAGGATCATCCTCAACAGTCTGTACATTCCTCTTTTCAGCATCCTCCTTGTTCTATTGTTTCTGTTCAGGTCCTTCAGTTTCTGCCATCTCTAGAGCTGCATTTCTTCCCCATGAATCCAGTTTTTGCGTTCTCTAATTAATCTTCTCAGCATCATCATTTCCATATAAATCCCCTGCCAAGTTACTCAAGTGTCTAGCATTTGCTCCTCCATGCCATTTCCCCCTCACCTATGATTTTTCAAATCTTCAGTAGGTGGCAGCAGAGTAGTCTGATTTCAGTCAGTTCATAAACATTCAGTTTCTTCTACAAATGCCATTATCTATTTTCTCTTCCAACAACTTTCTCACAATAAAAAAGTTTAACTTTTCTTTCAGACCTTCATTTAACATCACTCTAGTTAAGCTTTAGTTTTAAATCCTGCCTTAGTGTTAAAATATAGTTACAAAATAATTCTTTAAAAAACATGTTTTTACTATATATGTGTTTCACTCCTCCACCCTCCACTCTAGTGTGCTTAATGTAGTTTACAGAATAAGAGGACTTAATGGACTTCCAGTTCACCCCTGCAGGCAATACAGTTTATTTGAATCGGTCCAAACCTCAATACAATAAATACTGAAAGAGACCGGATTTTGGATGCTCTTACAGTTCATTAAAGCAACAGCTTAACTTCAGTAGATGGACAAGTTGTTGCATCCACACACACGCCACTCTGTCTGTGATGATATCCACTGCTGGTGATCTCCTCACAAGGAGCTGGATTAAAAGCGGGGTTGGTATGGCTGATCCCACATTTCCCTCCCAGACTGGAGGAAAATTTGCTGCCAAGGTCATCCCCAAGAGCCACATCGCTCTCACAAATGTCCAAGCACCAGAAGTCTTGTAATGGTACTACCAGAAGACTTAAGTAATGAAGGATACACAAATCAAAAACTCGGTCCCTCATTGGTTCATTTCGTATTTCTACATTATTTTGTTCAGATGTGGTTCTGTCTCTCCTAGATATTTCATGTTGTTGGAGCTGCTTGTATTCTCAAGGCCTGATCTGCCTTTTCTCTTCTTTTCTTTTTTCTGTTCTAGGAGGAACAGCTTGGGCAAGGTCTTGCCAGCCAGTCATGGTGGCTCATCTAGCACCTATTCTGTTGAACCCATTCTTTTTCTTGGATTATAAACAAGGGATCTCATCTTCCATCTTTGAATTTCTGCTCAACCTTTGTGGAAGCTTTTATGTAACTTTGCTCTTATCTACAATTTGAATTGTTGATTTTCCCCCAGATACTATGAGTTTCCATTTCATCTGGGTGCTGCTCTATCATTGTTTATCTCTTTTTCTTTATGCCAAGCCCACTCTTATTTTGGGGAGGTGGGGGGACTGATAGGGATGTGATTCATGCCTGCACAGAGCTCCCAGTCAGAAAGTTCCAGAGCTGAGTAGCTTGATGGGAACTCTCCAGCCCCTCCCATCTACTGCACATGACAAATCCCTGTCTCCAATTCTGTTTTGAGTAGCTCCCCTCAGACCTCTCTTTCTCTGCTTCTTTTTTTTTGTCTCCCTTTACTGTCACTCTGTCTACTGTTAAAAAAACAAATAAACTTTTGTTTTATTTTACATTTTTACTGTTTGTCCTCTCCTCTCCCCCCTCTCCCAGTCTGGAGAGTTATCTTCTATTCTATGATCTCTACTGCCCTTTTAAAGCTCTGTACTGGCTGTGGCAGAAAGCTTTCTTTTTCAGATATGCATTCCTCTGCCTTTCTTATTTTGGGGAGGACACACCATAGAGAAGTGCCACATTTGCTAAGGCTTCACCTTGCAAGCCCTGACAAATTGAGCAAGATAACTTTGACTGCATTGCTGAGAACAACCCCTCTGCAGCAAGGCCATTCAAGTGATCTCAGACAACACCACAGTGGTTTACTATATAGATAGGCAAGGCAGGAGTCATTCTACAACACTTCTGGACCTAGCCATAACCCTTTGGCATTGTTGTGTCCCGTGACATGTTCACCCTGTTGATGTTCATCTGTTAGGCACAAACAACACATTGGCAGACTCTCTCTGAGCCGAGCAATGGTCATATACTGCAACATGAATGGACTCTTTCAGATACAGCTTTCCACTTCGTAATGTTCCTCTGGGGTTATCCACTCGTGGATGTATTCACTTCAACTGTGAATAAAAGATGCCTATTGTTTAACTCAAGAGTGGGAGTAGGCCACGGCTTCCTAAGGGATTTTTTTCTTTCACTGGAACAGTCCTCTACTGTACATTTTTCCTCCTTTTCCATTGCTGGCCAGAAACAAAGTGAATACCATTTTCATAGCTCCATATTGGCCAAAGCAGCCTTGGTTTGCCCCTCTGTTACACCCTTCCAAGGGCAGGAGGGTGGTACTACCTTACAGTTGGGATCTACTGTGCCATTCTCAAGGCCATGTTCTCCACCCAGACCTACGAATGCTCTGCCTTCCATATGGAGGATAACATAATGACCTCACCAACATTGCATTTGGTTGGTCTTGGCCATCTCTAGAAAGGACTCCATGAAGCATTCTTATGCCTACAAGTAGAAAAAGTTCTGTTCTTTCACCAAGTCTACATCATTCTGCACTTCCCCAACAGATGTGTCCACTGTTCTGCATTTCCTTCTTCACGTTCATCAGAATGGATTATCCTTTTCTTCACTGAAAGTTTACCTCTTGGCTATAGTGCCTTATAGAGCTTTCACATTCAACTCTTAAACGTTTCCTCAAAGGACTTGCCCTCCTATATCTTCTTGTGCAGCCATCTACCCCATCTTGGTCATTATTGTTGGTTCTTTCTCAGCTTGTTCGTAAGCCCTTTTAGCCTCTGGCTTTGGCTGATGAATGGTTACTCACCTGGAAAGTGACCTTTGTTGTTGTGAACATATTGGTGAGGAGGGCAAGTGAACTAGTAGCATTACACTCAGATGCCACCTTTCTGGTTTTTCATAGGGATAAGGTTTTTTATGCCCTGATATTTCCTTCCTACCTAATGTAGTATCACAGCTTAACATAAATCAAGATACAATTCTGGCTACATTCTATCCACAGCCTGGAAATTACTTGGAAAAGTCCTTCCACTGTCTTGATGTCAAGAGGGCGTTCTCATTCTGTATTCTTCTTACTTCTGCTTTTTGCTCCTTCGATAGACGGTTCCTTTATTATTGAGGTCCATGATGGGCCCAGCAAGTTACCTCTCAATGATTCACAAAGTGGACTATTACCTGAGGGTCTCTGTGCTCACTCTACTAGAGTTGTGGCTGCCTTTTCAGCTTTATTGCAAGGCATTCCTTTGCCTAGTCTCTGCAAAGCTGCTACCTGCTGGCCGCCATCTACGTTTATTCGCCATTATCAGTTGAACCGCAGATCTAGAAAGGACAGGTGGTGCTTTTGTCTATTCTTCACTGATCTGACCCACAGTCAGGTCAGCTTTGCAGTCACTCACTTGTGGGAGGCACAGAGACTGTGAAGAAGAAAAACAGGTTGTTATGGTGAATTTGAAAACTTAGGAGAAAGTAGCTTGGCATGTTTTGTAATTTCACAGTAGACAAGAGGGGGCTACTCAGCTCTGGAACTTTCCAGTTGGCTCTGTGCAGCACAAACCCACCCACTTGTTTGAGAGCACAGATGACCACTCAGAGAACCACAGTTACAGGTAAGCAACCACATTTTACATTTTACATATTTTATGTAAGAATATAGTGCACCTATATTGATATTTTGTAACTTGCGTCAATGTTTTCTCTTTGTTATGCTGGCCATGTACCGTAATAAATTATTCCGGTAAGCAACCTGTTCTTTCTTTCCGCATCACATTTAGACAAAGCATTTCTTATTTACGCATGGTATGTTAATGTCTCTCTTTTCATCTGGAGTGGACTAAACACTTTCTTCTTTCTGCAGACTTGTGAGACTCTCTTTTCAACTGCTAGATAAGGTTAGTTCCAAAGGCCACTCATCACAGCTCTTATCTGAGATGAAATCTCTTTTCCATCATCCCAAAGAAATGAGGGCATCTTGTAGCAACTTGCCCATTCTGGTATTTGCTGGAGGCTCTCCAAACATCTCTCCTGCAGTTTAGCTTCCTTCTTTGTTGTTCTTGCCCCTTGTGGTTTGATGCATCTGTAAATCATAAGCATAGCTTGTCCCAGGCACTCTTCTTTCTATGGCTTCTTCATATTTTCAGCAACAATAAGTGAGTCCAGATGGAAATTCTTATACAGCAATTGTAATGGGCCATACATAAAATGATAAACGTAGAAGCCTTTAAGCACCCTGCAGTTAGGAGGATTCTAATCCTGCTAGACTGTATCCTTCATGGGAAGACGTAATACTCCACTTGCATGACCTCTCAAACATATCCAAAATCTCTTACATAGGGAGAAGTGCCTTTATTTAATGTTAAAAGCCAAGTGGGGTATAAACTGCAGGCAGTACCCTGCAAGCCTTAAGAATTGCTGAATATCTCTTTTGGATCATCCTCTGGGTCTCCTCCAGTTCATCATCAGGACCCATCTTATTTTCCCACCCTGTGTGTGCTCCTTGGAACAAGGGTGTTACTCAGGTACTAGGGTGGCCTTGCATAATGCCAACTACCTGTTTAAGTAAATTTTCCGGAATATGTTATTGTGGTGTAAAAATCTGCTCAGGTTAGGGTTGCCATAATTGTCCACTAAAACCCAGGACAAAATGTAGGACAAAATCTAGACCAAGCTGTAGGACAACTGCAGGACAAAACTCAGCCCAAAATGTAGGACATTTAAGAAAAACAGAGGACCTCAAATGTCCTACATTTTGGGCTGAGTTTTGTCCTGCAATTGTCCTACAGTTTGGTATAGATTTTGTCCTACATTTTGTCCCGGGTTTTAGTGCACAATTATGGCAACCCTAGAGGTACTTGTGACTGATGTATAGCCTATTGTCATAACATCTGCTGTTGCTGCTTAGCATACCAAGTAAATAGAGCTTCCTGGAATGTAGGTTCTCCCTGGGCATTGCCCATAATTTCCACAACTGTCACAGAGACTGTATCCTCCAAGGGAAGGAGTGCATCAAATCCCCCCACTTGTGTGATCTCTCGAGCACACCCTTAGGTAGGGAGAAGTGTCTTTATTTAAAGTTAGAGTCCTCAAGTAAGCAAAATGGCCACTGCACCCTTGACAACATCTGCAGCACAAGTTTCAATGGTACAATTAAGAAGAACATACAGGTCTTGATAGGCTCCTGGTAAGAGGTTGCAACTCTATTGGATGTTCTCCCAAGTCAGGCAGCCAAGAAAGCCTAGCTGTCAGAGCTACACATTACCCATGGTCCTTCTCTGCTAGCCTTAGCAGTGCTATCAGCACCTACAATTGACCAAGGTGTTAAATAAAAATGCAGAGTCTCTAGGTACTATGTACAGATCATTACTGCAGAGTATTTACAGCACTGTATACAAATCAACTACTATCCAACCAACCATCCACTAATATCAGCAACCCACACTGAACATAGACCATCCCCATATTAATACATTTTGTCTATGGCAAGATCTTCTCACATGGGTCTCTGCAATAGTCCTCTTGCATCAGCCTCTTGCATTGTGTCTGCTGTGTTATCCTAAGTGTATCCTATATGGTGTGATGATGACACTCCGTGTCAGTCACCATGCCACAACCTTTTCTATGTGTTACATTGTCCAGCATCCATATTTAGTGCCATATTCGGGGGGGGGGGGGGGAATCCAGAACGGATCCCCTGTGGATATGAAGGGCGGACTGTATCTCTCTTTAAAATTTGGTTTCATCATTGAGAACTAAGATTGTCTAGAAATCTCTAAAAGCTGCAATCCTTTTAGTTAATTTTTTAAAAAAGATAGTAAAATATATATATTTAAATTCATATATTATGTCATTTCCTGTGTTGATTGATACACATCCTTTAAATGCCGGTGACCAACAGGCACAGCTTATATTGTCCAGTGCTTTGCCCCACACCATTATTATTTAGTCTTCCAAATACTTACATTGTACTTTTTCTTGCTTAATGATAATTGTGTAAGTGTATAATATTTTCTTCATTTGTCTTTGTCTGTATTGTCTGAAAAGAACTGAAAAGCCAATTTTGTTATCACCAGTGGGTATACTTCAACAATCATTGCTATTATATTTCTACATATGGGCAGATTAATAAAAGTGACGCAGAATACATGTGCAGCCAGTATAAAGGAGCCCAACTCATACATCTGAGTACCATTGAGGAAGAGGTCAGTGAGTTAGGTATAAGCCATGTTCATTTTAAAAAGAAGACTATGATTCTCACTTTTCTTAACATGGTTTTTGAAAGGTGCACTTGGAAGTACAGGCTGAAAGAAATCCTTGAGCCCAAGGAATTCAATAAGTCTGTTTAGAAGTGGGTTAGTGTTAAGGGGGGAGGGCACACCTCAACTGTTCTCCTTTTTCTTTTGTTCAGTTATTCAAAGGTTTAGTTTGAGATAATACTGAGATAATATTACCAATATTGTCCTTAAGAGGTGATGAATTGTTTAGATCTTTAATGATACTGGATGATCTTAGCCACAATGTGTTTCCATAGTGCCTCTGTTAATCTTTTGCAGGAGTGGCTGACTAAAATCATTTCTAAAACAATTTGGCTTCACAACGTGAGTCCAGTTTTCCAGCCAAAAATATGGCCCGTGCAATTGGGAAAATCACTACTTAGGTAAACTTGGAGCTGGTTCATAAATTTTCATTCATTTGGGATGTGGTCTCATACCTATCAAAAGGGGGCAGTTCTGTCACATCTCACTGCATCAGGTCCTGCAGTCACTGACCTGTCAGGACAACTAAGCAAGATCAAAGGCTAAATCCAGGGGACTTTCACAATCAGCAGGGCTATGATGACACTTTGAAGCCAGCCCTGGCAAATGCATACTAGCAAGAACATTGTAGTCACTTTCCTGTTCAGGGCCAGTTTCTGAACAGCCTTATCTTCTCTCAGGGTCCAGAAATACTGGCAGTAATCTATGGTTTTGACAGCAATCCAGTTGGTAGTATTATTTACAGCATGGGCCTTTACGTGGAGGTAGAATCATAGAATCATAGAGTTGGAAGAGACCACTAGGGCCATCCAGTCCAACCCCCTGCCATGCAGGAAATCCAAATCAAAGCATCCCTGACAGATGGCCGTCCAGCCTCTGTTTAAAGACCTCCAAGGAAGGAGACTCTATCACCCTCCGAGGGAGTGCATTCCATTGTCGAACAGCCCTAACTGTCAGGAAGTTCCTCCTAATGTTCAGGTGGAATCTCTTTTCCTGCAGCTTGCATCCATTGTTCCGGGTCCTGTTCTCTGGAGCAGCAGAAAACAAGCTTGCTCCCTCTTCAATATGACATCCCTTCAAATATTTAAACAGGGCGATCATATCACCTCTTAACCTTCTTTTCTCCAGGCTAAACATCCCCAGCTCCCTAAGTCGTTCCTCATAGGGCATGGTTTCCAGACCTTTCACCATTTTTGTCGCCCTCCTTTGGACACGCTCCAGTTTCTCAATGTCCTTTCTGAATTGTGGCGCCCAGAACTGGACACAATATTCTAGGTGGGGCCTGACCAAAGCAGAATACAGTGGCACTATTACTTCTCTTGATCTTGAGGTAGAGGGGAGTCTTGCTATATGAACTGAAAGGGACTGTTGGCAGCCATGTGAGGCTCAGTTTGGCTCAGTTTGGCTCAGTTTGGCTCAGTTTGACAGTTGGAAGGAGGGAGGGGAGAGCTCTTCCTCTTCAGGCCCGATGGCGTTGGGCCTGTTGTTTCACTCCCTCCCTCCCTCTCTCTACTGCTTATCAGTGAACTAACACTACCTAAGCAATTTACAATGCGTAAGCTAATTGCCCCCAACAACTGGGTACTCATTTTAGCAACCTATGGAAGGATGCAAGGCTGAGTGGACCTTGGAGCCCCTGGGACCAAACTCACAACCTGTCAAAGAGCTCTGGTGCCACAACAAACTACAAATCCCAGGATTCCATAGCATTGAGCCATGGCAGTTAAAATGGTGTCAAACTGCATTAAAAAAAATACAGGGTCTCACAGTCTTTTCCTCTGGCAAATCAAGGAAATTCTGCACTTAAACTTCTGTAGTTCCTCTGACCAAAAGCACATTCAGTAGTGGAACAGATCTGCAGAGGAGCCAAAATAAGCAGCCGTCCCTCCAGAAAAGGGAACAGTGTTTACCAGAAATACTTGCTGGATTATTCTGAAGATAGTGCTTGTGGTCATGCTGTCATAAAAGAGCCTTGAACAAGGCTTATAGCTGCTTCATGCAGACTTTTGGCAAAAATGAGGTTTCAGGCAGCAGAATGTGTTTGCAATAGAAAAAAAGAATGACCAAGCTCTCTAGTAAAGTCCTGGCTTTCATGGCTTAAAATGATTTCATTGTAGTATTTTCAGCCTAAGGAATTCTGGATATTTTATTATTTTATTTGCACAGGTATTATATAACATTTTATAGAATACTAGAGTATTATGGTCTTTAAAATAATGAAAACAAAGAAAGCAAGAATAACTTGTTCAGGACAGAGACTAATCCAAAATTCAAATCATGTCAGAGTCTTCCTATGGTAGCATGCTCCTGGGATGGGAGCCTTCACTATTTTAACAGAATATTTTGGACCTGCACCTCTTAAGCCAAGTATGTTAATACTTATTTTTTGCATTGATGGCTCCCTTTGTGTTTTTAGTTAACCTACTGTGGCTAATTAGGTTGTGTTTTGTTCTGTAAGCTGCTGTGTTTTGTTCTGTAAGCATGACCAAACATATGTGAGCCATGAAGTCAGTTGTTTTTCTTGAACATTTCACCTGGAAGTACAAAGCCACAATGTTCTTTTGGAGCCAGACAGGAGCAACTGTTATGCCAGCATTAGTATTATATCCAGTATTGAGGAAGGCTTTCTCCCAGGCTCTAATAATCATCTTGCCAGAGCTTCTTTCCTTTATTGCTTTACTCTGCTGTACATTTGTCTTGCTGCTGCTGTTATTACTATTATTTTTTTTGGTGCTGTAAGATATCAGTAGGTAACTATCACACAGCTTGGACAAAGTCTACCCAAACTACAATCTCACACTGTGAGATATATTCAGTCTAATCCAACTCATTACAATATCACTTCACAGTATGTTGGACAACTTGAATATCAGACAAGGATATATAATATTAGGACTTGACCAGGGCCGGCCCTACCATATAGGCGACCTAGGCGTTCGCCGGGGGCACAAAAAGACCAGGGGTGCAATTTGCACCCCTCTGCGTGTGTGCACACGTGCGCATGCAGCCCCATCCCAGCCTGGGGCGCCCGCTCTTCTTCTGCTGCCCTCCCGGCAGCTCCCGGGACAGTCCCATTTTTGGAGGAAATGGGCCCGCCCCGGCCTGGTTCCCCCCCAAATCCCGGCTTCAGACCCGGCCTCCGGGCCGGGCGCACTCATGCGGCCATTGCCGTGGCTGCTAATGCAGCTGGGCGGCCACCCTCCTCCTCCTCCTCGGCCACACCACCCTCCTCCTCCTCTTCCTCTTGCGCAGCTGCTGCGCTGCCCGCAGCACTTGCCTGGGTGGGCTTAAAGGGGAGCACTCGTCCCCAAAGCTGGCTGGCCAATGGCAGAGGAGCGGGGGCTGGCCTGTTTCCAGCCCCAGTCTGCCATTGGCCAGTATCAGGAGCTTTGGAGGAGGAGGAGGAGGAGGCAAAAGAGGAGGAGGAGGCGGACCAAGGAGGCCAGGGGGAGGGAAAAGTGCCATTTCCTGGCACCAAATACAATCTATGATGATGATGATGAGGAGGAGGCGGGGAGGTGAGTGGCCATTTCAGGTCTGCCTTGGTTTATTTATTTTAAATTTATTTATTTATTATTTTTATTTATTTGTGGTACTTATACCCCACCCTTCAGCCAAAAAGGCTATCAGAGCGGCTAATAGTCTCAATCCATATTTATATTACAGTATTAAAAATAAACAACCCTGCCTATTTTATTTTATTTTATTTTTATTATTAAAAATAAACAAGTCTGTCTTGGTTTTTTATTTTATCTTATTTTATTTTTATTATTAAAAATAAACAAGTCTGTCTTGGTTTTTTATTTTATTTTATTTTTATTATTAAAAATAAACAAGCCTGCCTTGTTTTAACAATGATAGTGATGATGATGAAGATGGTGATATTGAGATCAGCCCGCTTCTGAGGCCTGCACTCACTCTTTCTGAAGCCGAGATAGTGTGACTTTCCAAAGTGCCTTTTCTGTGTGTTTTTGGTGCTTTGAATGCTAACAAGCCTGGCTTGCTTGGACAGTGATAGTGATGATGATGAGGATGGTGATATTGATATCCATCAGCTTCTGAGGCATGCACTCACTCTTTCTGAAGCCGAGATGGTGTGACTTTCCAAAGTGCATTTTGGTGCTTGGAATGCTAACAAGCCTGCCTTGCCTGGACAATGATAGTGATGATGATGAGGATGGTGATATTGATATCCATCAGCTTCTGAGGCATGCACTCACTCTTTCTGAAGCCAAGATGGTGTGACTTTCCAAAGTGCATTTTGGTGCTTTGAATGCTAACAAGCTTGCCTTGATTGGACAAAATAATTATGTGGGGCGAAGGGGGTGGGGACCAAAATATTTCTCGCCTAGGGTGGCAAAATACCTAGAGCCTGCCCTGGACTTGACTATGAACACACTTTCTGCAAACTAATGCACAGTTCATAGTGCTTGTAGTTTAAATTGGGTTTCATGTCTAGATTCATATCTCCACTTTGTGTTTCAGGATTCTCACAGACATTGAGGAGTTGTGCATTCAGCTGGATCCTAGTCTGGAACACTTGATATCTATTCCGTGTTCACATATTGCTTCGTGGGTCTGTAAAGCCGAATTAGGTGAATCAATTCTTGTGTTTAGTTACACATTTCTGTATTCAGCAATATACTGGAGTTAGGGAGAAGGATCTTGAGGTTCTTTCAAACAGAGCAATTTTTCACTGCCCAAAATCTGCACTAAGGTAGCTTCTTGAGTTTGCATTTGAGCAGTATGTCTATACAGACCTAGCAGACAATAATTAATAACTGTCATACTGACAGTAGAATCAAACCATTGTTTTATAAGCCTTTTTCTTTGCTTAAGCCTATTTTTTGTTATTTGCTAATGTTGCAAATAATAATAATAATCTAATGATTAACATTGGTTTCACCTTACACTGACAGCCAAATATGAAGCATCTGTAATCATGTTACATTTTAGTCAATCTCTCAAATGGCAAACTCCTTTTATAACTCTTGGTAACAGCTAGTATTAATTTCATTTTGTAGGTCTGTGAATGAAAAGTTCATACACAAGGGAACTTTAAAGAACCTTGGATTCAGTGAGTATGCACCTCCATGGCAGTAAGGCAGTAAGTCCCTTCAAGGCTAATGTCTGAACTTTAAAGGAACTATCCAAGGTGCTGGACTTATTTTGGAGACTGGAAAGCCATCAGCTGCCATTGAGTGCTATGATCTGAAACTTTTTGCTTTAGCAGTAAGCAGTCACTGGTAAATAGAGTTTACCAATAGAGTTTACCAAGTTTCTGCTACTCTCACTAGAGTGTCAGAAGTTGTTTCTTTAAAAAAAAAATGCCAGTGAGACATAGCATTGTAGGGTACCTTCCTTACAGGATTGCAACAAGGAAAAATGTGGGATGTGTTAAATGGGCTGGAAACAACATCTCTAAAGGTAACCAGGCATAACCCAAGGTGATAGAATTAAAAAATATAGCTGTGTTAGTCTGGAAAATCAGTATGCAAAGGGATAATGCATAAGGTATAACCTATTGGCAGTCTGGGTGGGGGCTTGCTGGATGTCCTGTGTAAAAGCAAGATATGTATATGAGAAATAGATGCTTTATTCCCTAATTAGCAATATGGAACTGGAACATTTCAAGCATCCATCCCAGGCTAACCTTCAAAATGAACTGTGGACTTAGTATGGTGTTTGTTTATTTGTTTTCACAGCTTCTGAGCCAGTGGATGCTCCAATAAAGTGGTGGGAATCTTTGGTCTCTTCTCTTTTAGTAACCATCGTTGTGTTGGTGGCAACTGTATTTCTTACATATAAATATGGATTCTGGGCTACAGAAGCAGCAAATGAAGTGAAACCACAACCTCTTTAGTTAGATGGCTAGGGCCTTTCCTATGTAGAAAGAGCAAAAACTATTATACATTATTATTAGGCTATAAGAAACCGGCTGATTGAACTCTTGTTGCTTTGTTCTTTAAAATATATGTATGGGCTGGAAAGACGAATAAGCAGAAGACAGTACAGTAATACTGAAAAAAGAGAAATAGGAAACGGTCTTCAGCTTTAGAAAACATTTAAGAACACCAATGAAATTGCATAATCTAGATGAGCCTGTAATGATTTAGAGCAGTGGCAAAAATTAATGTAATAGTAATGGCTTCTTTAATACAAACCCTTGAACAGTTTTGCAGTCATTGGAAAGTCTTCCTTGTGTCTGTTTTCTTGTTTCTTTAAATAAACTTGTGAAAAAATATGCATGTTCTTTTTTTCTTTTTTAGCAGATCATCTACAGATAATGAACCTTCATGTCTTGAAGTTTACTTCCCATATACAGTATTCTGAGTTTGTCCCTTGATTGATTCCATCAAAAGTTTAATTTTGGATTCCCTACCCCCACTCCAAGGCCTTACTGTCCAAAAGTGTTGGTATAATCAAAGTTAGATTGTGGATATTGTGGATGGGTTATATGGTTTACACTATGTCACACGGGCTCTCTTCAGCATAATTATGGCCCCATACAGACTGCCAAAATAAAGCTGCTTCGGGTCACTTTAGAGATATGCTGTTTAAATGATGCATGCGTACTAAGAGTCCAGAAGCTGCACCAAAGCTGTGCACCTAGAAGCCAGTTAAAGGGAAGGGTGAACGGGGGGGGGGGGGGGAGAGGAGCAGGTGCACGGTTCTTTTTCCCCACCCTCCTGTCCCTTTAATTGGCTCCCTGCCCCTTCTCCTCCCTGATCCTCTCTTTGGGCAGCCCAGGGACAGGATGGGGAAGAAAAAGCAAGAGGTGCTTCGGCCTCTCTAAAACCTTTCTCTTCTCTGATCCTCTCTTTGGGCAGCCCAGGGAGAGAATGGGGAGGAGAAGGCAAGAGGTGCCTTGGCCCCTCTGAGACCCTTCCCCTCCCTGATCCTTTCCCTGGGCAAACCAAGGAAAGGATGGGGAGGAGAAGTCAAGAAGTGCCTTGGGCTCCTCCAAAACCTTTCTCTTCTCCAATCCTTTCCCTAGTCAGCCCATGCAGAGGATGGGGAGGAGAAGGCAAGAGGTGCCTTGGCCTCTCAGAAACGCCTTTCTCCCCATTCCTTTCCTTGGGCTGCCCAAGGAGGGATTGGGCAGAGAAAGGGAGGAGGAATGTTCACAAATAATCAAAACATGAGTTTCAAGACCATGAATATGGAGGGCCGACTGTAGTTTACTGTTGCACCCAAGATCTGGTGCCACAATAAACTATAATTCCCAGGATTCCATAGAACTGAGCCAGGGCAGTTAAAGCAGTCTCACACTGGGTTATTTTTGCAGTGTGTTTTGGGCCTCTTAAGCATCATCCCTCCCAATGGTGACAAGGTTATTTGCTTTTTCCCATTCTGCTGCCTTCCCCCTACCATTGCTGCTTTCTACAAAGGTGTGATTATACAAACATGGTGCACCAATAGGATACTCAACAGTATTTTAAATAATATTTAAAGTATTTTATTGTACATCAGTAATTACATTGTTGGACACAGAATACTGCTATAGTCTCCTATATTCCTCCAAATATAATTAGAGGCAAATATTATCCTAATGGTTATGACAATTTACTTGTCTAGATCTAAAATATGTAGGATTCTCTTCACTCATTTTTTTTTTTTTTTGGTCTTGTTTACTTTTAACTTTTTTGTGCATGCTCCAAACTGTCATTTCCACAAGTGCGCGCACACACACACACACACACATGCTCCAGAGAGGGAAGGGAAATAGGGAGGAAAATCCTCTTTGCCTCAGAAGCTGTTTCAGAGGAAGGAAGGCTGAGGTTTCCTTATGCAAACTCTCCTAAGACCACACACACACACACACACACACACACACACACACGCGCGCGATAGAAAGAGGATAGGGCTGGTCCATAAACTCGCCTGATTTCAGAGAGGGCTGAAATTCCCAGATGTCCTCCTTTCTCAGGACATATCCTCCATTTCTCCCTCCTGTACAGGAGGAAGTCCAACGCATCCTCTCTCTTGTCCTCCCACCAGCTGTTCCCTGCTGCAGGAAGAGGAGAGCAACCGCGCGAGGGGAAAAGCTGTGTGTGTGTCCCTTTAAGAGCAAGGCTGCTTCCTCTCCTTGACACAGGAAAGAACACTGGAAAATCTGGGAACAGAGAGAATCGGGGACATGGTTTTCAGACTGCTGTAATTATGTGAAGAGTGCAAATTCGTGAATGAACTGGAAATGAAAAAATTGTATTTTTGCAAAAATGCTTATTCCCGATTCACCTCACTTTCTGTCTGGATTCTGACTGGTTAGTGCACAGTGTCATCTGAAAAGCAATTGCAAAATTGTCCCTAATGCCCTGGATGACCCTGCATTGTGACCAGTTTAACCTTCCAATTTTCCTTGTGTGAAAAAGTCCCAAGAGGTGATTCTTCCCAAAATTTAGAATTCAGAGTATTGTTGGCTGTGGCTCATTCAGTAGCTGTAGAGCAGGGGTAGGCAAACTTTTTGAGCCGGGGGCCAGGTTGCTGTCCCTCAGACAACTGGGGGGCCGAAGCCCAAAAATAAATAATTAAATAATTTTTTTAAAAAATTAATTAAATAAATAAACCGGGACAAATATAGTACAAAATTTTCAAATGGAGGACACTTTTAAAAAAAAATTTTTTTTTTGCTGATTTTTTAAAAAATGTTAATATAAATGCATGTTTCAGAGGCTTCTATAGACAATTGCCCCCCTTGCCCGCCGCTTGCCCCCCCTTGCCTGCCACTTGCCCCCCCTTGCCCGCCTCCTCCTGATAGGCCAAAGGCCCCACGCCCTCATGCGAGAGGCCAAAGGCTCCGACAGCAATCGGCGGCAGAACCGGGCTGGGGCCGGTCCCAAGGCCTTGCTGGGCTGCATCCGGCCCGCAGGCCGCAGGTTGCCTACCCCTGCTGTAGAGGAAAGAATAATTGCTTAATCTGTTATAGTATCCAGAGGGCCAGTTGCTGGAAAATGCACTCCTGGAAAATCACCAAAAATTCCCCCGGCTGATATGATTGACACTGGTGTTCTGCTTTCCCATCAGCTGTGAATACATTGATAGACATATCAATAATTAAACAGTTCCCAAACAAATATATCAATAATTCAATTAGGGTAATATATTGACAAATAAACATTCATAGACATTTTATTGAATGGTGTCCACCAAATATTAGCATATCAGCCTGCCAAGATAAAATAGTAACAGCAGAATTCATAACACGAACACAAAACAAGATGGTATGGAAGTCCTTGCCACCCATGATATCACAAAGACAGAATCAGCCACCTTCTAGTTCAGTCTAGTTCAGTCAGATTCATGTTTCATGGTTGAAGAATAAGCATTTTTTAATATATATTACTGTAGTGTTCCTTGGGTCGGCTTTCATTGATACCATAAGCATGTATTTTGAGACTTTAAAAGCAAATGTATTTCATCTATATCCCCCAGAAAAAAATAGTTGTTAGCATTTGAACAACTGCAGTCTAAGGTTATGTATATATGTCACACCTCTAATATCCTTTTTGATCCCTTGTTTCATGTATGCCTAAAACAAGATTGTCCATCTATGCATATGGATGAGAATTCCCAGCAGTGAGGTGGGACCCCTGAGTTGCCATCTCAGATAAAGAACTCACCATAGCTCCAGGCCTACTGCCAAACTCCAAAAGCAGAAACCAGCAGAAATAAAGAATGACTGGGAATATGGAACTGGAGCAGAAAATGAGATTCAAATCTGTCAAGAAAAAAGCAACATGGGATATACAGTATATGAAATAAAACATGTATGTGAGAGTCAGGGTGACTCAGCAGAAGCCAATTGAGAACCACACAGGTGTAAATGGTAATAAAATTAACAAGTCCTGAATGCCAAGGACAAGAAATGTAAAGTGGATAAATGGACACACCTGACAATTGTTAAGTGGTCAAGGCTGAGATGATGAAATCATTAATTGTAGGATGAACCAAGAGAACCAATGAGAATGATGTACACGCCTACTGGGTGGAAACAGACAACAGTGGGTGGTACCATGCATTGACTATAATAATGACTATGCATCCCAATGTATTGTGTGGGTTGTAGAGTATTGTTGTGTTGGATAGTTTTGGAGCTGTATATAGTAGAATAAAGTAGATCTTTTATTTAAGACTACTGAGTTGTCTGGTGTCTTGGGTGAAGCTACAAGAACCAGCTGGATCCTGAAGAAGGGTGAAGACTTCTGTGGAAGCAAGAGTGAGAAGGCTTGGAGAGTTTGTCGGGGTCTTCAGCCTATTCTCTGTAACTCTGCTAAGCTATAACCAACTGGCCAAAACTGGTCAGCGCGGTGTATAACCAGGTGGTGAGTTCAAGCCAGAGGTGAAGAGCTACAGGCAAGCAGGGAAAGATGAATAAGGGGTCAGAGTGTCTCCATCCAATATGTGGAATTTCATGGAAAATATGTCATTTGTGGTCTGATCACTGCAGCATGGGCAATCCTAAAGGGGCAATAAGGGCCAAGAAGCAGGCATGTCACACATTATTTTGCTAGCAGAGGCAAAATAGTAAGTGCTGCTCCTCCATTCACCCAAGTTAATGTGGAATGTATTCAAAGGAAGCCAATTTTTGTTGGCACAAAAAGCAGAAAAGCCCATAAGCATCTCTCCCCACCTTGGCAGTAAAAATATAGTAACAAAGAATTTGCTATCCATTCCAACACCTGAAATATTTTGCCTGACAAAAGCTTTATTTCTCTGGTTCATGGTAAACCTGGCCCAGAATAGAGGTTGGGATGAATTCTGTACTAGTCATCCATTTTTTTACCCTAGGCTTTTAATTGTTCAGACCATGAGAGATCTTGTAGTCTTAAATTCTCAGACAAATAAATATATACGCTGGTCATAAATTATTTTTCAATTATTTTCAGATATAGACGCTCCTATTCTAGTCCATTTTATTTTCAATTGCTGTAAATTCACAGACCCCAAATCTTACTGTTGATTATGCTGTAAATTATGTTGTAGATTATTCATCTTCTGAAATTAAGGTAGAATCCACACTGGCAAAATAATTTAACTTCAGTTCATAGTATCCTGTACTGGTTAGGCCACATTATTGCCACACTCACCCCTTTTAATCTGAACTCAAATGGATTGTAAAACCACACATTTCTCCAATGAAAGACATCAGTATAAAAGGAAATGTCTAGCTTGATCCACATGTTAAAAAATACAGGTTATTTTGGAGCAACAGCTGCACTTTTTGTGAATATGTCAACTACAGTAATAGACTTTCTTGTGTTCCTGTCTATCTTACCACCCTCCTGTACTCCTGTTTGAAGGCTCTTCTATCCATCCCATCCTTTCCCATCTCTTTCCCCCTTCCTGCCTAATTGAGGGAGGGATGAAACTTTAAATACACTGGTACCCCGGGATACGAATGCGCCGCGTTACGAAATTTCCGGGTTACGAAAAAAATCCATTAAAAAAAACTGTTCCGGGTTACGAAGGTTATTTCGGGTTACGAAAAATTTTTTGGTGCTTTTCGGCGCTTTTTCGCACCAAATCGCGGCTTTCGCTATTAGCGCCTATGGGGCTTCGGCTTGCGAATGCTTTTCGGGTTACGAATGGCGCCGCGGAACGAATTAATTTCGTAACCCGGGGGAGCCCTGTATTATGGCATAAATTAGTAGGTATTTAATTCTCCTTACAAACACACACACACACACGGGATGGGGATGGACATAAAGAGCAGAATGTGGGGGGGAGGGGGACTAAGCCATTGCCATAGCCCCTTCCCAGTTCCCTTGATGCTTATACAGTCCCTATTAAGCCTAGACCCATTGAGGACAACACTGCAAGGAAGGCAGGAATAGGCTACATGGTTCTATCCTCCTCCTCTACCCATCTCCTGCTTTCTCCTTCTGTCCTGATGATGTTCTGCCTCTATAAATATTCAGTAAAATACAACACACTGGCACACATAGCCTCCATAACTGCATATTCAAATAACCAAAGGCTTGCAGTGCTTCTGAAATGGAGGGATCCCTTTGAGTATCTGAAATCTGTACACTTAACCAGAACTATTTTTTTAAAAAGGCAACATCACAGTTTCTGGACCTATTTAACTACCCACCAACTTGTCCCATCCTCCACCCCACCCCATTTTGATTTCACCGCAATCCTGGTTAGGGTGCAGGACATATCAGTTTTTCCTAAAACTGTGAAGTGGGTTTTTCAAAATAGCATTAAAGCCTAAAAGTAGCCCCTTCACTGCAAAAATGGTTGTACTCCTATGTAGTGTGTTCCAACACCACCAAAATCAAGATGGGTATGGATTTTTATGTTTTTTTATTTTTTTGCTAGTGAGGATCCATCCTAAGATTCTCACTTATGCATACAGACATGTGAAAATGTATTGGAATACAAGTAGTGTACTGTAAAAGCATTAATTTTTCTTACCATTCTGTATCTCAGAATAATTACAGCAATTTTAATGATGCAGATATAACCACAAATATGCCTGCATGCATCTCTTAAGTAAAAGGCTTCTTATCATAAATGTATCTAAATAATAATAATAATAATAATAATAATAATAATAATAATAATAATAGATTTATATGCCGCCCAATCACTGGGAATCCAGGTGGCTTACAACAGAGGGGATAATAGATGGTTCCCTGCCCTCAGGCTTACAATCTAAAAGACACGACACAAAAGGAGAAGGGAATGGTGGGGGAGAGAGAGGATCAGGTCCAGCATTCTTCTCTCCCTCTGAGGCCTGGACCAAGGCAGATGGACCGGAGGGAGGGCTCTTCTTCTTCAGGCTAGCCCTGATGGAGCTGGGCCTGTCTGGTCAACTCCCTCATAGGCCGGAAGATTACAGTTATGGAGGGAGGAGTCTCTTCTTCCAGGCTAGCCCTGATGGGGCCGGGCCTTGCCTGGTCAACTCCCTCATAGGCTGGAAGATGACAGTTATGGAGGGAGGAGTCTCTTCTTCCAGGCTAGCCCTGATGGAGCTGGGCCTTGCCTGGTCAACTCCCTCATAGGCCGGAAGATGACAGTTATGGAGAGAGGAGTCTCTTCTTCCAGGCTAGTCCTGATGGAGCCAGGCCTGCCTGGTCAACTCCCTCATAGGCCGGAAGATGACAGTTATGGAGGGAGAAGTCTCTTCTTCCAGGCTAGCCCTGATCTAAAGCTGCAATACAGTACTTAGCACCTAAACTGCACCATAGAGAACATCACATCTCAGTAATTTTTACAACTACTATGTTAAATATGTCACTAATACTATCCCCTCTGTTGCAGATGTGATGCTGGGGTGTCAGGTTGAGAGACAACTGCTTTTATATGTCAAGCAATAAGTTCTTGGTCGATAAGGCTTGAATCAGTGATTCTGGATATTCAGTCAGCCAATGAGTCATTCAGTTGTCCAAAATAATAAGTCCTTGCTGATAGGTACTGAACCAGTGGTTTGTGGACCTGACAAGATGTCTCAAGAGGTGTGTTGTCTCACTGGGGCAAAGATCTGTGATGTGACAGAGATGCTGACAAGACTGGTCAAGCCTACTGACTAACACCCCTTCCTTTAGATCCATGTGGGAACCAATGATACTGCAAGGCACAGCCTTCAGAATATCATAAGGGATTATGAAGCTCTCGGGAGGAAACTGAAAGAGATGGATGCACAGGTTGTCATCTCATTTCTTCTCCCAGTCGAAGGGCATGGTCCAGGAAGGGAGAGGAAAATAGCCGAGGTGAATAACTGGCTCTGCAGCTGGTGCCACCAAGAACGGTTTGGATTTTTAGATCATGGGCTGCGGTTCCATGAAGGGGGACAGCTGGCAAGGGATGGGTTACATCTCACACCAGTTGGCAGGAAGGTTTTTGCCAACAGTCTCAAGAATTTGATCAGGAGGGCTTTAAACTGAGATATGTGGAGGATGGAGACAGTATTCTGGAAGGCAAAAGGAATTGGAGAAAACAGTCAAACTGTCAAATTGTCATAGAGAGAACAAGGTAAACAGTGCAAAGATCCAACAGTAGGAGGCAAAAAACTTTCACAGGCAGCAAGTAGGGAGGCCCCATGGTCTAGGATGTCTCTACACTAATGCACAGAGCTTGGGAAATAAGCAGGATGAACTTGAACTCCTAGTACAACAAAGCAAATATGATATAATAGCCTCACTGAAACCTGGTGGGATGAGTCTCATAAGTGGAATGTAGAAATAAAGGGGTATAACCCTTTTGAGGGAAACAGGCCAAACAGGAAAGGAGAAGGAATAGCCTTATATGTCAGTGATATTTACACCAGTGAAGAAAAGGCAAAGGGTGCTCAACCTGAGGATAATGCTGCAGAGGATAGAATGGGGGAAATTCAGCACAGAATAAGTAAAGAGATTTTACAGTAATACCTGGTTAATCTAAATGAATATAAGTCTCCAGGACCAGATGAACTACATCCAAGAGTATTAAAAGAACTGGCAAATGTAATATCGGAGCCATTGGCAATAAGCTTTGAAAATTCCTGGAAAACAGGAGAAGTCCCAGCAGACTGGAGGAGGGCAAATGTTGTCCCCATCTTCAAAAAGGGGGAAAAAGAGGATCCCAACAATTATCGTCCAGTTAGTCTGACATCAATACCAAGAAAGATTCTAGAGCAGATCATTAAAAAGAGAGTCTGTGAACATCTAGAAGGCAATGCCATAATCACAAAAAGTCAACAAGGGTTTCAGAGAAACAAGTCATGCCAGACTAATCTGACCTCTTTTTTTGATAAAATTACCAGCTTGAAAGATGAAGGGAATACCGTAGATATAGTATATTTTGATTTCAGTAAGGCCTTTGAGAAGGTCCCCCATGATATTCTTGGAAACAAGCTTATAAAATGTGGGCTAGACAAGGCAACTGTTACATGGATTTGTAATTGGTTGACCGGACGAACCCAAAGGGTGCTCAACAATGGCTCCTTTTCATCCTGGAGGGAAGTGACCAGTGGGGTCCCACAGGGCTCTGTCCTGGGGCCAGTGCTATTCAACATCTTTATCAATGACTTGGATGACAGAATTGGGGGCATATTTATCAAATTTGCAGATGACACCAAATTAGGAGGAGTAGCTAATACCCCTGAGGTCAGGATCAAAATTCAAAATGACCCGAATAGATTAGAAAGCTGAGCCAAAGTTAACAAAATGAAATTCAATACGGAGAATTTTGACCAAAGGTCATTGCAAGGTGGAAAAATGAAATGCATAGATATAGGATGGGGGACACCTGGATGAATGAAACTACATGTGAAAGGGATCTAGGAGTCCAAGTAGACCACAAGTTGAACATGAGTCAACAGTGCAATGCAGCAGCTAAAAAGGCCAATGCAATTTTAGGCTACATCAATAGAGTTATACTGTCTAGATCAAGGGAAGTAATAGTGCCACTGTATTCTGCGTTGGTCAGGCCCCACCTGGAATATTGTGTCCAGTTCTGGGCACCACAATTCAAAAAGGACATTGAGAAACAGGAGCGTGAAGTTCCTGGAAACCATGTCCTATGAGGAATGTCTCAGGGATGTTTATCCTGGAGAAGAGAAGGTTAAGAGGTGATATGATAGCCCTGTTTAAATATTTGAAGGGATGTCATATTGAAGAGGGAGCAAACTTGTTTTCTGCTGCTCCAGAGACTAGGACCTGGAGCAATGGATGCAAGCTCCAGGAAAAGAGATTCCATCTCAACATTAAGAGGAACTTCCTGACAGTAAGGGCAGTTTGACAGTGGAAAAAACTCCCTCAGAGTGTAGTGGAGTCTCCTTCCTTGGAGGTCTGTAAACAGAGGCTGGATGGCCATCTGTCGGGGATGCTTTGACTGAGATTTCCTGCATGGCAGTGGGTTGGACTGGATGGCCCTTGTGGTCTCTTCCAACTCTGATTCTATGATTCTATGATCTCAGATCCCAGTTACTTGTTCCTCCTGGGGCAGAGTAAAAAAATTAAAGAATACACACTCTGTGGCTACGGAACATTGCTGTGGGATGGGTGGGGAAAGTCCTTCTTCTCAACAATTCCTCCAGCTTGTGTTTTGGTGCCTCAGTATTATGCAGCCCTGCATGTCCTGCAAAGCATTTCGGACTCCTCATATTTTGATACGTCTACAGTAATTTGGAAATACAGTAGCTTGTTTTTGAGGGCTCAATGACCTTTCAGGAAGATTAGATTACCAGCAATGTAAGATTTATTACATTTTATATTGTGGACATCCAAGTAAACAAAACTATCAAACCTTCACCTGTTATAGATTATTGATTATTTTATAATCAGAATTTTAACCAGAAATCAGGAGGGAGACCAAGGAGTCGATTGGAAAGGAAACATTTTTATTATTGCTGCAGCATTTGTTCCCAGAGGAAATTCATATTCCAAATTCTGGGACCATGATTCTAAATTGAACCCAGTTTTTATAGTATTTTGAACAAAGGAAACTACAAAGCACATTTTCATTGGTTACATTGAATTAAACATTTACACCCCTGTATTTTCATTGGAATGTCAAATATTACACCTAGCATATGTCTCTATCCCTCATGGTACCCATGAATCACTATCCCCAAACTGTTTATGCAATACTTCCTTTTGTTTGGGTTAAAAATTCAAATCTGGAGCCATTCAAAATTGTTTACATTCCAAAGCAGAGAATTTGACATGACCAAATTCTGAATTTTAACCATGCTACCACACACCCTTCCCCCAAATATTCTGCATTTCCTCTCAAAACCTGAGAAAAAGGAGCTCTTTGCACCTAAAGCAGTACAGTCTCTTTACCTATGACCTGTTGTGATCCCAGCCCAACTTCCCCATCTCTCTTCTCCATCTATCCTTCTCAGGGCCATCCTATCATTACTTTTGTTAAAACTATTAACTAGCTTGGAATACCTTTGTAGATTCCTGAGACAAGCCATTCAACCTTTGTTACCTGGCTAGAAAGCCCATTGCCTCAGGTTATTTTTAAGGCAGTGGTCCCCAAACCCACTGGGTGACTTTGAGCAAGTCACGCTCTCTCAGCCTCTCAGGGCTTCCCTTTTCTCCCTTTCTCCTTCTCTCTCTTTTCTCCTTCACCCTGCCTTTTTTCTTTCCTTCCACCTTCTTCCCTTCCTTCCTTCCTTCCTTCCTTCCTTCCTCTTCCTTTCCTTCCCTTCCCCTCTTCCTTCATTCTCTAGTTCTCTCGGCCTTCTTCAACTTCCCCTCTCTTCCTTCCTCCATTCCACCCTTCTTTTTTCCCTTTCTTCCTTGGTCTAGGGCTGCCCACCCACCGTGTTGCCCAGTGGGAGTTGGGCGTTGCTCTCCACATGCTCAGAGGCCCTCTTGCTCACTCCTTCCATGGCCAAGGAAGAGGGTAAGTTTCTTGGGGGGGAGGGGGGACCCCAGAGCTGGGGTCCCCCTCCCCTCCTTTCCCTTCCCCTCCCAAAGAGACTTACCCTCCTCCTCAGCCATGGAAGGAGTGAGCAAGAGGAAAAAGAGAAGGGAAGGGAGACAGAAGAGAGAGAGATAGAGAGGAGGGAAGTAAACAGAGAGGAAAGGGCTGCTGCTCCGCTCGCCTTGTCCCCCGCTCTGGCTGCTCTCTCTCTCTCTCTCTCTCTCTCTCTCTCTCTCTCTCTCTCTGGCCTCCAGGCTCGCTTGCCACCCTGCCACGCCAGCACCCCCTACAGTTTGGTGCCCTAGGCAGCCACCTAGCTTGCCTATATGAGCAAGCCGGCCCTGGTAATACCAACTATATACTATAGTCTAGAAGACAGACTTAAAGCAGTGTCAGTCTTCACAAATGTTTCAGGAGAGGATCTTGAAAAGCAACCAGGCAGAAACAGCCAGGCCAAGCAATGCATGCGTGTTTTGCTCTGTTCGCTGAACATATATTGGCATTGCTACTGCACTGCAGCATTTGGACAGCAACCAAGTGGACAGGTGAGCTAGCAGTTAGCAAGGTCCTGGAGAACAGCTGCATGGGATTGTAGAAGTTTCAGTATTTATTTTCTTAACTGCCTAAGGTCTTCTCAAGGTATCATAAAGCAAAAAATATATATGATAAATTCATGTTGAGTTCATTAATGAATTGAATTCATATGAATTTAAAATATCTAGCAGCAGTTTATACCATAAAAAAATCCAGGTTCCAAGCCATTAAATTTTAAAGGTAATGATTAGCATCTTGAGGTGAGCCAGGGAACAATCTGATTTGGAGTTCTAATTAAACCAATGAATTCCAGAACTTTAGGTGCCACATTTTTCACCAGATGTAATTTCTGAGGTTTTTTTCCCCTAGAGCAGCCTTGTGTAGCATGCATTGCAGTAAGTAATCTAAGGGAATGTAAAAGTATAAATTACTTGAATATAAAAGTGTTTAATTTGGCTGGGTGTTGGCAAATGTCTCATGTACAGTGATGGGGGCAGCCTGGAGTTACTTTCAGCAGAGGTATTCCAGGAAGGATTGTTACTGCAGCAACAAATATATAGAGAAATTAAAGACCAGGTGCTAATTTTTCTCTATCATGTCTTAATACTTTACAGCCATTAGAGGGCACCAAATATTTCCAGAAAGAGCCTCCAAAATCTTTCTAGCGTTCAAAACAGTTTGGGACAGAGATTCTTAAGTGTGTTTTAGGCAGCATTTACTATTTGAGAACTATGTGGAAAAAGCTGCCATTCCCATTTTGCAGATAGATGGCTGAGGCTTATTAGAAGAACCTTTCTCACAATAACACACAGATAAGAATGATTTCCCTGGCAGAGGGAAATCTCTGGGCTGGCCTGGTGCTCAGTGTAGTATTTTTTGTACTATACTCTGAGCCTTCAATCCCATGCATATTTATCTGGGTGAAAGATCCATTGATCACAAATTCCTGCTCAGCCTTGGCAGCCAACTCGGTCACTTTAGGTAAGTCACACTATCTGCGTCTTAGGGGGAAAACAATGGTAAACCTCCCTTGAACAATTCTTGCCAACAACTCACTTGGAGTCAGCTTGGACACAGCAACAACAGCTAATACCCCAGAGGGCAGAATCTGGACTCAAAATAACCTTAATAGATCAGAGAGTCACAATATGAATTTCAAAGAAAATACATGTAAGGTTCTACATTTAGGCAGGAAAAAATGAAACCCACAAATGCAGGACAGGTGACAACAGGGCACGTGAAAAGTCCATAGCCTAAACATGAATAAAAAATGTGATCTGGCAGCAAAAAAAGTCAGTGCAAGTCTAGGCTGCATCAACAGGAATATGTCCACATTGAGAGAAATAATACTATATTAACCTGGGAGTGGAACTTACACCATTTGGGAATTGGCCTTATGCCTTCCAGGGGCAGAACTTATGGGGGTGGGATTTCCTAGAGACAGCTAAAGGCCAGGGAGGGTGGGGGGAAAGAAAAGGAACAGGCATGATCCTGTTCCTCTTCTCCCCCGCCCTCCTGGACTTTGTTTCCTCCAGGGAAGTCCCGTCCCCATCTCTCCGCGTGCCCTCCAAAATGTCTTCATATGCCAGAGAGGGCACGCATGCCATATGTTCCCCACCACAAGGTAGGCACTTTCTATCTCTTGTGTTGAAGAAAGCAAGATAACATCTGAAAAAGGCTTTATTCTCATGTAATGGAATACACATGTGTCTGTATACAGGTTGTGGTAGTTACATTGATTTTAAGTATTCAAGCTTCTTGGGGGAAAAGCAATACCAATGCCTGGCATTATGCATTAGTTATGGATGGGTAACACTAGAAAACTCTGATGACACAATGGTTAAATGCCACTACTGCAGCCACAAGTTTGAGAGTTCGATCCGCAGGGCTCCAGATTGACTCAGCCTTCTATCCTTTCATAGGTCAGTAAAATGAGTACCCATCTTATTGTGGGCAATTGGCTTACAGAATGTAAACTGCTTTGAGAGTGCTGAGTTCACTAGGAAGTGGTGTAGAAATATAAAGTGCTATACTATTGTTCTTTATTCACTTACTACATGGTCAGAATCATGATGCTATTTTCTTGACTGTAAATACTCTCCCAAACCTTCTTTACTAGACAGCAGCACTACCAAGAGATGGAGGTCTACCTAGCTGGTGATCATCACCAATCAACAAGGCTGTGACAGTCAGAAGTAGGATTCCATTGCAATTCCTTGTCACAGCCTCACTCACTGGTGGGAAGAAGGTAGAAACATCCTCCTGCACCCTGATCATCCATCCTGAACAGACTTCCATCACTTGGTGCAGCTGCTCTCTGGTAAAATTGGTTGGAGGAGTCAGGGCAGGAAATGTTACTTAGTTATGTCTCCATAAATAAGATAAACCTGTCATGGGGCTTTCTTGGCAAGATTTATTGGGGTCCAAATTCTACATCATTGGCTTAGGGGGCTGTACAGACAGCCCCTACAGGGCGGTGGGACACCACCCCTTTCCTATCTGAATCAGGACCACAGCAACCATATGCTGAGGACCTGATCTGGTCTTTCCATGGCTCCTTTTTGCGCCATGGCTTTTTGGCACTCATTTGGTGCTGCGTCATCTGGATGCAGTGTCAGAGGAGTGCCATGACGCTGCCTGCCGTTTGGGTGTGTGTGCAACATCATGCTGGCATGGAGGCGGAGTCAGGGCGCCCACTCCACCCCGATGCCAACTTTTTTTGGCGGTCTGTACAGCTTCTTAGTTATGTCTCCATAAGTTATGTAGGCAATGTAGTACATGGGCCAATAGAAATAGGAAATGTGGATTCTTGTGTGAATTGATATTTTCAAAATATATTAAATGATTATTCAGAAGCATGCTACTGGTACTGTATACAGAAATAAGCATTCTAGCAGTATTCAATAGAGCCTGATTAAGACTGTGCTTTCTGGAAAATTAGCTGTAATTCAACTATTACAGAGAATCAGCATGGTGTAGTGGTCTGACACTGGAAACTAGGGTTTGAAACCCTGCTCAGTCATGGAAACCCTCTAGGTGACCTTGTGCAATTCACACTCTCTCAGCCTTAGGCAAAGGCAAACTCTCCTTGAACAAATTTTGCCAAGAACACCCCATTGCAAGTTCATCTTAGGCTCGCTATAAGTTGGAAATGACTTTAAAGCACACAGAAACAATAACAATCAACTGCTTCAAACAGAAATAGTACAATTATGTACAGTTTTTTTAAAATAAATAAAAACCAATCAATTAAAAATTTATTACAAATCAACAATATTTGCTAATGGATTTATTTTAAAAGTAGGAGGCAAAGAAAACAATAGGAACAATTCAGATAGCCATATGATTTAAATCTCAATGGGAAAAACGGAAAATGGAACCCAATGAGTCAGTTATCCACTTAGGGTCTCTAAGCCTTTCAGCAGCTACACAGCCTTGGCCTAGAATAAAGTCGGAGGCTTCCTCCTGTCACTCTGTGGCCTCAAAGCTGCTGAATGGCTGCTTTATGAAGGGCTTTGTGTGTGTGTGCCTGTGCCTTCCAGTCACCTGTGGACCTATGGCAACCCCATGAATTTCACTGGGTTTCCTTTGGCTAGAAATACTTAAAGGTGGTGTTGCTAGTTCCTTCCTCTGAAAGATAGCTTACAGAACCTGGTATTCATTGACAGTTCCCCATCCAAGTACTAACCAGGGTTGACCAAGATCAAATGGGATCGGGTGCCTTTAGGGTATTTAGGAGTTTTGGAGGACCTTACCTGCAGATTTTTCTCTCTGCTGTCTTCTCTAGTTGGTGCTTTTCATTCATGCATGCTTTTACTCTTTCAGATCTTTCATCCTGTCTCAGAAACACTCCATGCATACACCCATCCCTTTCAGAAACACAGAGCATACAACTGTTAGTGAAAATGCAACACTTGACCTTTAATTAAAAACACAAACAGTTGGGCAAGGAAGTGTTTTTATTTAAGCTGTTCCTGTGTAGCAGGAAACTCATTAAGAAAAGAATGGAAGGAAAGAAAGAAAGAAAAGAAAGGGTGTATTCAAGCTCTGTTTCTTTTTCTCATGCTCTGACTTTCTACGTACTTGTCTGCCACAAATAAGAGGAAATCCCTAAGTTAACACATCATTCACTTGCCAGAATGAGGGCCCACCTTGGTACTCCAAATTGCTCCTCTGGAAAATGTTCTGGAGGTGGGGTACCCTGCATTCTCTTTCTGCTATACTGTACTAGTCTTTAATACAGCAACAACAGTATATTACTTATTAGCTTGAATGCAAACTGGAAAAATTTTCTCCATTAGATCTGGTGTCAGATAACTTGTGCCCTAGTCTCTGAATAAGTCCCATCAGTATAGTGAGACAAATTTAATCTGTGGCCATAGCTTTATTTGATTAACCATAGCAGTATATCAGCTACACCTTACAGCATATAGAAGTTAAATATGTGCTACAAAGACATCATTAGAAAGGGACAACTCAGTCTCAATCCTGTGTCCTCCAGATGTTTGGATCTACAAGTCTCAATAGCATCTCCCTGTCTGACCAGTGCTATGGAATTATGGGATCTGCCATCCAAACAAAATTAGGACTGGGAAGGGCAACTATGAAAGAGCAAGATAAAATACTAAAGTGGAAAAATGTACAGCTGAACAGTAGAGTTAGAATCATCCAAGCCATTGTATTCCCCATTACAATGTATGGATGTGAGAGTTGGACAGTGAAGAAAGCAGGTAGGAAGCAAATCCATTCATCTGAGACCTGGTGCTGGAGAAGAGTGCAGAAGATGCCATGGATGGCCAAAAAGACAAATGGTTGGGTCCTAGAACAGATCAAGCCCGAATTCTCCCTCAACTGAGGATGTTGTATTTCAGCTACATCATGGGAAGAAGGCCTGGCTCATTGGAAAAGACCATGACTGAGGGCAGTCGAAAGAGAGGAGCACTGGTGGATAGACTCAACTGGGGAGACCATGGGCCTGGGCTTCAGGACCTGAGCAGGGAGACAGAAGATAAGGGGGCTTGGAGACATCACACTCACTGAATCGTGGTTGACTGGAAGGCAGCTAACAACAACAACAACAACAACAACAACAACAACACCCAAAACATCTGAAAGGTGCCAAGTTGGGAAAAGGCTGGCATGACTGCTTGACTGCCCAGCTTCCAGCACTTCTTGAACCAAGGGCTTGGTGAGTCCCAAACTTTGATCCCCTCGAAGATGTTTTGGACTTCAGCTCCCAGTATTCTTGGCCCAGCTGTCTGGGGCTTCTGGGAGCTGAAGTCCAAAACATCTGGAGCACAGACGTTTGGGAATCCCTGGGACTCCCCTGAGCTCCAACTAACTCTTCTGTTCAGAAGGACATCCTGAAGTCTAAGGTCAGGCAAGTCATATATGGCAAGGTTTGGTGCCTGGATCGGAGGCTCCATTTTGGTTTCTCTCGGTGCCAGTCTTGTGCTGCAGAAGTTTGCCTTCCTCGGGGCCCCGAAGGGATGGAAGTTTGCTCCCTTTTGTAGGAACTGTATCCTTGTTGTGCCTTCTCGAATTCCTGCAGCCAAGAGATGCCCAAGGCAGCAGGGTCTGTGGGGGCCCCCGATGATCCCTGCCGGAGAGAGAGGGCCCTTGCCTTGCCTCTGCCAGGGGCCCCCGCTGGGCTCCTGGCTCTTCTCCCCCGGGGCCTGGCCCTGCTGCCTCCTGGGGGCGCTGCGGGAGATAGGCCAGGCGGGGCCCAGGCGCCGGAGTCAGAGCAGAGCAGAGCAGAGCAGTGCTGCAGGGTCGCCCCAAGGCAGCTCTGAGCAGGAGCTGGAGGGCCCTCTCCTCCCGGGCCCCGGTCCCTCTGCAGCTAACCCCCAGCCAGCCAGCCAGCCAGCCTTGGCAGCAGGAGGTCCAGGGAGAGGGGGCTGCCCGGGGCCAGGGCTCCCAGGAGGGGAGGGACCCCTTGGAGCAAGGCTGGAAAGTGCTGATCTGCAATAAGTAAATAAACCAATCTCCACGCCAACCCTCCAGCCCCAATCCTGCTTGAGAGCCACCCGTTCAAAGTCCCCTCTGGCTTGCTTTGTGTTGGGTGGTCTGCAGCTGGAGAGCTCTTGCCAAGGCCAGCAGGAGCACCTCCGCAGCGGGAAGAGTCCCATCATCCACCCCCTCCCCCCCCCCTCCCCCCCCCCCCCCCCTCCTCCTCCTCCTCCTCTGTGACCACTGCAGGCTCCTCCTGCAAGCTGCAAAAGGGAAACTTCCCTGCAATAGAGAGAAGGGAAGCAGGCTGGGGCTCTTCTTCTTCCTCCTCCTCCTCCTCTGCCTCTTCCTCCTGCTGCCAAGCTGCCCTTGCCTCTTGCAGAAGGGATCCTGCCAACCTTGGACTCTCTTCCTCCTCCTCCTCCTCCTCCTCCTCTTCTTCTTTCTGCCTCCTCCTTCTGCAAAGCTTCAGGTGCCTCTCTCTTGTGGCTCTTGCTCTCCTTCCCGGACCAAGGTAAGAAGAAGCAGCAGCCGAAGAGGAAGAGCCCAGGGAGCTTTCCTTCTGCTCCATGCTTTCCACCCTCTTGATCCCTCCTGGACCTGATGGGGCTGGGCTTGGGAGCCTGCAACCTGGGGGGGGGGGTTAACTTTTGCCCCTTTTCCCCCCCTACTTAAAGCTCCTTGGAGTGTTTGTTTGCCCAGCTCCAGCGAGAACTCTGGCTACAGTTGCTTTGGTCCAAGGAGCCCTCTGTCTGGGCTATATTTATCCTGGGGAGAAGCGAGGTCTCTCAAGCCCCGCAAGGGCTTGCCCCCCTTGGCTGGAAGGCTCCCGGAGGATGGCAGGGAAAGGGCAGGGGGCACTGGGAGGATCGCTGCCAGGGGATCAGGGGGAGCAAAGGGTTTCAACTATCCGGAATGCTTCCTGATAACTAGATCTTTGCAGAGCAGGGTGAAGACAGATTTTTGGAATCCACTCTGCGTTGGATCATTTAGTTTTGAATCCAGTCCAGTGCCCAGAGTTTAGACTTTAAAAAAAGAATAGAATAGAATAGAATAGAAAAGCCCCACGATCAGTTTCTTCCTTACAAGGGCCCTACATGATCAGCATCCTCACAAACTTTTTAAACCAACAAACAATAACACAACATATATCTATATCTATATCTATACATTAAAAAACAACATAAATTATTTCCCCCAAACTTTGGATAATATCATTGCAATCCTTGTTTGGTCCTTGCTTTCTCTCCTGAGATATTTAGCACAGATGGTTATATTGCAACTCCATTTTTGGTTTCTTGTTTTGCTCGCTTTAAGCCACTGGATAACTGTTTCTGCATGCGCATGTGTGCTTGAAGTGTGCTCTTCATCTTGGCAGCGTGGGAGGCATGGGGTCTCCATGAGGGCATCGTCTCTAAAACATATGGCTGTTTTAATCAATAGTTTTGATTGACTGCCATGCTAAGTTGCCTCCTGCCCCTTTCCTTTCTCCAGTTATTAGTCTACTGTGCCATTAACGGAGCCACCAACATCATGATCAATAAAGGGATAACATTTAAGCATTAAAAAGATGGAGCCCTGTGGAGAGATTCCGGGACTCATTAATAAGGTTCGACATTGTACTGAAATGTAATAAAAAGGCCATACGAAGACAAGGGCTGACAGATTCCAGTTATCTAAAGAATTAACATGGATATCTATGTGGAATTAAAAATTAGTGTGGTGTTTTTCAAAGTCCAGCACTTTACCCATTGACTGTTTTTCATTAAGCCATAACATTTTTGAATGAGAAAACACATTGTTCAACACATTTGTCCTTTTCAAATTATCTGGATATTAAACCAAGAAGTATTTATTCTGATCACCATTCTATGCTAGAGGGCAAATTAAAGTTGTAATACAGAGGTAATAAATAAGATAACTCTTCTGTAAAAGCTAAGAGGCTGTAATCCTAAACAAGATCACTAAAAGATAGGTCCCATTGAATCCAGTGGGACTTACTTTTGAGAAAGCATATTTATGATTGCTCTGAGAAATAGAAAACTGGGGTGAGGATTAACAGGGGTTTTTAATGGGATTGTGTACATTTAAGGTGCGCAGTATCCTAGGAAGTGTCCAAACTTATCTCCCCACCTGCCAAAAAATTATTCTCACAGTTTTCCGAAAGGCAAGACATTAATCCCTCCTGAGATTTTTGTGTCAGTAATGTGCCAGCAGGGAAATGAATACCAGAGCCTATATGTATGTTCCTATATAACCAGCACATATAAATGGTATGGCAACTGACTTTTATAGCTGCTTATAATGAGTCATAATGTTAGTATCCAGGTTGACAGATGTTATCACTGCATAGTGTTATGTACGATTATGTGTTTTTCCTTATCAGCAGACCAAGAGAAGTACCCAAAGGCTTTTACTGCAATGAAATAGAAGGGTTTTTCCCCAGTTCTGCAAGGTGTTTTTTTAATTGTTACTATCATAATTCATTAAACAAATTCTCCTTTTTTCAAGGTGTGCCTTCTTCCCTTAGTTAGCGTTAAAAGAGAGAGAGGGAGCAAATGGAAGAAGGTCCTAAAATTTAGATTTAACCTGCTAATGCAGGGTTTCTCAACCAGGGTCCCCTGGAACACTAGGGTTTCATGAAAGGTTGCTAGAAGTTCCACAAAAGACTGTGATTGGGGACATAAACATTTCATTTTTAGTTTTAGATATAATAAACTTATGCATGGATTTCCTGAGACCTGAAAATTATTTTGAGGATTCCTCCCCCCAAAAGTTGAGAAAGTCTGTATTAATGATATGGGCTGTTTAGTTCACTAGAGCAAACTTTCTCATCCACTGTCAACCCAAAATGCATTTCTAAAACAGAGTTTCATGGGGGGGGGGGGTGTCTCTGCGTTATGTACCTTCATGTTGTTTCTGACTCATTGTGACCCTAAGGCAAACCTATTATGGGGTTTTCCTGGCAGAGGGAGTTTGTTCAGAGGGGGTTTGCCCTTCTCTTCCTCTGAGGCTGAGAGAGTGTGACTTGCCCAAGGTCATCCAGTGGGTTTCCATGGCTGAGCAGGGATTCAAACCCTGATCTCCAGAGTCACAGTCCAGTGCTGAAACCACTGTGCAATGTTTGCTCTCTTCATTGTAGTAGCCTAAATGTAATAAGTTTGGAGATTCATTCCTTTTCTTAAGATTTTGAAAATACATGGGATAGAGAACTCACTAATGAATGATAGTGGTTTCTGTATTGCCAGAATTCTTGAGTCTCAATTCTAACTGAAAAAAGTAGCTTCTTGGGATCTTAGGCTTTCCCATTTCTTGTTGCTGGGATCTTTTGCATGCACAGCACACACTCTTTATCGCCCAGGTCTCTTAGATTCTGCATTCTCCTCTTGCACTTCGTTCTGATCTCCCTCAAAATTTCCCTGAGCACTTTTAGCTCAAACTGGGCTTTGCATCTTGCAAGTCCATGCTGTGATGGTTGCAGTGTATTCATTTTATTACCAGGTTGAAAGTGAGTGCATAGTTTACACTGTAATAATCTTAATGCCAATAAAATGTTGGTTTTAAAAGTTGAAGTGAATTGCTTTTGCAATCTTTGTCCTATTCCTGGTTGACCTAATGTAAGGATGGAGCGGGCAGGTGGGAAGAAGCAGCTCGAGGCCGGTTTGGCCAAAAGCAGATTGGGATTGTGCCGACTGCACAGGCCGCTCCCAAAGTGAGCCCAACCTGCACCATCAAGAGCGAGATTATCCCAATTTCTTTTTGCTTTTCTTTTGCTTTTTGGATTAGAGCACAGCACCAATGTGGATTTGGGCTGCTTTGGAGGTGTGCATTGTTTGAATGCCATGCCCCCAAAGCAGCCGGAAACTGCTTCATTTGACCCATCTGTTCTGGGCCATGGTCTGAACCGTGTTGGTAGTTCCTACTAGAATAGAGCCATTGAATCAGTGGAATTTACATATATGTTGACTGAGAGTTCAAGAGTTGATTCATTAGGTCTGTTCTAGCTGAGACTAGCCAGTGGGTTCAAGCCAATGTTTTCCTCTGTATTTGAACAAACTGCATTTGGATATGAGCACTGGGGCATCAGAGATGGCTGGCAAATAAATAAAAAAAGATGGAGGGGAAATAAACATGCCATCAATGGCTATGTAAATGGCTCTGAGTCTCATCTATGATATTTCAGATAATATGGTTAAACATAAACATGCTGATCATCATTCTGGGAATGTTTGGTGCTGTAACTGTGTTGAAACTTCAGTACCTGTGGGTCTGATCTGTGCTTGATTGAACAGCTACTGGAAGGTCAGGTGCTCTGAACCTAAAGGATCTAGAGGCTAAATACAAGAAATAATATATTGTGTGAAAATGTGATCCTTATTATGCAGATCTGAACAGCACAATCATTATTTAATGCATCAGAAGTATGTAGTTTATTGTTTGATTTGAAGGTGAATTATGGACATTTTTTTTTTAAAAAAAATGTCAGCCAGACATTTCCTTCTGCAAGGAATCTCAAAGATTCATCCTGCAGAAAGCTTGAGCCTATTTCCTAGTGCCTGAACGGTCCCTAGCATCATCCAAAACATTCACTTTCCCTTCCTGTTTATTCCTTTCTTAAGTCTCCCCTGGGAAGAGTCAAAGGAAGAAGCTGAAGAGTATCTCTTCACAACTTTCATTTTCTCAAGAGGGGAAGGCAAGAGCAGCAGCTTCTTCTTGAATAGGACTTCGTGAGGACATACTTGACTGGTTTGTACCTTTTCCAGTGTTTTTAGACCATAGTCCAGTGCAGTCTTGTGTGCATGTAAATGTGATGGAAAACAGTGCTGCATAGATGTAATTACCTACTGATGTGGCATAAATAATAGGAACTGAATCCGAAGTGTATATGATTTTAAGGTCTTGTCCATTGTTTTTGATGTATGTTGCAATTTTGCTTTGAAGGCACTAGAGCAACTTGGTTGATCTGCAGCTGTGATATTTAGATGGTGGCAAAGAACAGAAGGGGTTGTAAGAGAGAATGGAAAGGGGTAATAGTATCTTGAACAAAAAAATGGCAGAAATTGGGACCAGAAGTGGAGTTTGTTATTTATTTAGAAAGTCAGCATTGTATTCCTGGACTAATGGCACTTGAACTGATGTACAAAGTGAATTAAAAAATAAAATAAAATTACAGAATATAAAACATTATATAAGAGAAAACCAAAAGCCAAAACATTAGAATAAATAGTAGACTCAAAAGATCTATTAATCAGAATCCATAACGATCAGCAATAAATAAAATAAAATAAAATAAAATAAAATAAAGGTATGTCTGCCTTTATTAAATGAATAAATTACACATAGAAGTTAAGAGATTAAAAGTGATTAAGAGGGATATCCTTTTTTTTACTATTTTCTGCTGGTGAAAGCATGTAAAATCATATCGAAGTGTCTTGGTTAGGCAGACCCCTTCAACAGAAAGATACCTCTTCGTCAGCTATGCAGGGCTAACAAAGTTGCAGGGCTGTCACTTCCTAGGCAGATATTAGCATAAAGAAAAAGTATACAAACACATAAAACCCAAACTTAATGTCCAACAGAACAAGATAAGCTAAAGCCATTGCCTAACCAACAGAAAGAGAATTGAAATAGAGGTTTGATCTTGTGTGCGAACAATTCATTCTGGTTGCTAAACCATAATCCTTCTTGAGCTGAGTAAAAAGCCTGTTCAGGTTATATTCTCTGAATAGGATTCATATAATGTTTGGCTTCATATGCTTCTGTACCAGGTGAATAAATCTCCCTTATCTTTAGTAGCGTTTCCAGTCAATTTCCTCAACTGTTCTCTTTCTTTCTTTCTTTCTTTCTTTCTTTCTTTCTTTCTTTCTCATTTTCTTTGATACATTTAGAACTCTTTTCATTGCCCCCACTCTGACTTTGTAATGATTTTCAGCCAACCAAAGGAGTCCATTGTCTGCAAAGTCTTAACTGCTTACCGGAATGAATTGGCCATTCTCATCCCAGCCCGAATCACAGAAAAATTTCAACTGGATTTCCTGACCATAAGTGCAACCTTGTTTGCAGCACTTTCTGAATATCTGATGCTCCCGCTGATTTAGTTGGTGAGCACACTGCAACTCTATCACAGCCATAGTGACCAAACTGACAACATGCACAGCAGTTTTCTGAGTGATTCTTAAAGTACAAAACCTGCTCGTTAAGGAACTGGGGCCTTCCTCACAAGTCTGCTAGAGATAGTGGCATCATTAAGGTCGGTGTTACTCCAATGCAGTAACTCATGCACACACCCCAGCTACCCTCATCCACAAGCCAGATCACTTCTGCCATTTTTGCAGAGGGCTGCTTCTGCCACCTGGCAGCCTTTTTTTCTGTTCAGCAAGGAGCCCTTCAGACCCGAAAGGATCTCCTAGGTGGCAGCAACACCCTACCCACACCAGTGGCCACAGCCAACTGATGGCAAAAGTGCCCTGCAGAGTCCCTGTCCTGGGAGGAAGATGGGATATAAATAAATAGAATCATCATCATCATCACCATCATCATCATCTTGGGACAGAGAGGAGCAACCCCCCACTGGGTCTTCATTCCCCTGGGAGGTGCCACCTGGTGCATTCTGAACCCCCTGCACTGTCTTAGTGACGGCCCTGGGTATAGAATGAGGGTAAGATTAAGTAAGCCGTGTGCCTCAGAGGCAGACCCTTATCACAATGTTCCCCGTCTTTCCTTCCTATCTACGCCATCAAAGGCAGCTATGCCACTGTGCAACAGGGAAAAGTGAGCAGGCAGCACCATGAGGAGGGCAGTTGAAGGCAGGAATAAGTGTTCTAAGGAAGGAGGAAGACTGCTGGGCACTTATTCAGCACCACTTCCAAAAGAACCCCACAGACCACTTTCTTCCTGTTGAATGATCAGTTCTCCCATTTTTATTTTAAAACTGTCAGGGTGTTTGGTTTAATTTTACTAAAAGTGTTTTAGAATTGCCTCTCAAAGACATGATAGAACAACACATAGATCTTGCTTCCTTTATTTATTGAGCCCACCATGCCTTTGTTATAAAGAAGGAATGCCCTATTTGGGCTGGGTAACTATGCCAAAATACAAGAAGGCTTTCTCCTTGGCAAGGTTTAATATTCTTCCTTCTAATTTATGAGACAAAAGATACAATAAGAACCCAATGAACAAGTGAAGGTGCTGCCGTAACAAAACTGAAGTTCAATCTATTTTACATGTATTCTTTCATTGTGATTACTATCAAGACATGAGGAAAGACCTAATATTCCCAATTATTTGGCTTTTCTCAAGTTGCTCCACTGAATTTCCTTTAATTATTTTGCTCAAAGTTTCCAAAAGATGGTTTACAGAGTAGACAGCATTAAAAAAAATCTGGCATTTTTTACTAGATCACTTATAACAGAATAATGTTAACTGTATTTGATACACAACTGAATTGTTTAGTTGTTTCAATATTTAGACATTTTATTGTGTATTGTATACTTTTTATGAAATGTGTCTTTTAAGCTGAGGGTTTTATGGTCTTTTGACTGTAAGTAAATATGATTGGTATATGATAAAGAGTTCTGTGTTATCCTAAAGGCTAACAGAGTTTACTGGTGCCAGGATTTTATTGGTGATGAATTGAGCTGCAATCCACAAAACTTTGTACCAGTGAAATTTGTTAGCATCTGATAAAGTGCGCTGCAATCCACAAAAGCTTATGCCAAATTACACTGGTTAATCTATAAAGTGCCACAAGACTGTTTTGTTTTTCCTGGAACAGAGTCAGACGGCTACCCTTCTACAAATTGAATTTCACTTTATGTGGCTAGAAATATTGTTTTAAAGACGGGAACAAATGTTGCAATAGCATTTTGTTGCATCCACAGTTTCTCCTGTTAGAAATGTTTCCTGAATATTGAATCAGGAAGTACTGTAGTTAATGTGCTCTTTGATAGAAGGATGCATCTGATAAGATTTGATACATAATGTTGTAAATCTCCTAATAATAGTTAAGATGCAAAAACTGCTATCTTACATCGTATGCGTACTCTGACAATATTGCACATTATCCAGATTTACTTTTAGATGACTTATTATAAATCTACTTCAAACCTTGGGTTTCCAGTTGTGGTTGCGATGGGAACTCTCACTACTGTTAAGTACTGTCAGCTTTAAATGACTAAAGCCAATCAGTGAAGTAAGTGGGGAGTTTGGGCCAGAGGAAAAGGGAGTACCCTTGTCTCACACTTAGGGTTGCCATAAGTCTGGACCTCCAAACAGGGACAAATGTAGGACAAAATGATCAAATGTAGGACACATTTTTAAAAAATGGAGGGCACGCAAAAAATTGATTATTTTTGAAAATTTTTTCATATAAATGCATGTTTCTTAGGCATGATCAAAATGGAGGACATTTGGCATTATTTCTAGACAGATGGCAGAAATGTGCTTCCC
>NC_056523.1:107336816-107401784 GCF_019175285.1 Sceloporus undulatus
GATATGGCAACCCTACTCACACTAGATATCTTAAACATGGAGGGGGAGCTTTTGTAATGTTATATTTGCAAATATATTTGCATTATATTTGTAATGTTATATTTGCAATCTGCATTAAAGGGCCTTTAAAGTTTAAATTTTGAATTAAAATTTGCATTTGGAAAAAATGGAATTGGACTTTTGTGTGTACTATGTGAATGAGCAGCAGTGTTGCAGTGGTTGAGTGTTGGACTAATATTCTTAGAGCCCCCTTCACCCATTGAAACCCACTGGGTCACCCAGCCTATAAGGAAGACAATGGCAAACCTCCTCTGATTAAATCTTACTAAGAAAACCTTATTTTTATCCTATTGTATTTTAGTGTTTTTAAATTATGACTATCCTATATTGCAGTTTTTTCATTGGGATGGGGGTTGGGAAGGGATTAATTTTGAATTTTATTGTATTTTTACTGTTGTAACCCACCCAGATTCCTCATGATTGGGTGTGCTATAAATAAATCATTTATTATTATTATTATTATAATCATCATCATCATCATCATCATCATCATCATTAATATTATTGGCCCACCGTAAATCAGAGTCAACTTGAAGGAAAGTAACAGCACGACCACAGTGGTATCTTTTTTGTTGAATCTTATTACTGTACACCACTGTTCATATTGGATGGTTAAAACCGCTAACCAAGGGGGCTATGAAAGCATTTATTTTAAGAGTTTTCATACGTGGTTTGCTCCAACATGGCTGTCACCAATGTTGGTGGTGTTTAGTTAAATATGAATTTCATTACACCTTGCTAGACAATTATGGACAGTTTGCAAGTTCAAATTTTGTTCTTCCTGCTACCTTTTTAAAAGTCTCTATATTCACATTTTAATTGAATGTTACAACTGGGAATTGTTTATAGGAGATCATTGTTAATAGCCACTACATCACATTCCATGTGTATTTATTTTGTATCAACACCTTTACTCTTCTGTTTCCCCAATAGAGCAGGTTATGGCTGCCAGGCAGAGAGTACATTCAGGCTCTCATGTGAGAATCTGAGCTAGAAGAGGCTAATGATTGTATGACCCAAAGCTTGGAAGTAACTAGTTGCATATTGTACTGGTAACTTGTAGTTATTTTCTTTTCCCCCTCAATAAGAAACATATAGCTGCACCAATTACAGTCAACTGAATGTGGGATAATGTCACTCCTTTTGGATTGTAAACGCACTCTTTTACAAGAGTTATGGGATCCTAGATTCACTAAATAATGTAGGCCTATGGATCTGAACATCATCATTTTCCTTCTTCTGTATGATTTTTAACACCTTTGCCTGATGAAGAAGCCAGTGGAGTTTTGAAAGCTTATATGGTGTATTTTGTGTGCATGCGTGTGTTCTTTAGGAGTCCCAATAAAAGGTATTACTGTTTTGTGGATTTTGTTGCATCAAGCTTTGGTAACCGTAACTAATTGCTTTTAAAAAGTAGCCTTCAGGCTCTGATAACAGCCAGACTTTTCACATCATACAGACATTCAAATTATAGCATTTCACAATCTGAGAAAGAAGAAACAAGTTTGCAGAGTGTACAGGAGGACACTAATCTGTCTTTTACTGGGTCAGAATATTTATCCATCTAGCCCAGTAATATCTCCTCATGCAAGAGACTTTTGGGATCTCAGTTTTTTGGTTTTTTTTACAATAATGTGTTGATGAATCTTAGAATCCCAGAACTCGGAGAAACCAGTTTTTTGGGCAACAGCTCTGAACGGCTTCCAGCCAGTATTGCCATGTTGGCAAGAAAAAACCTTCCCGTTCTTCTTTTAAGCAAGCACTTCATCATTTGCATTCGCATATGCAAGGTCGAGACCATATTAATTATGTTTACACCTAGGTGCTTGAAGTTCTGTTATTGCTTCCAAGTGCAGTAACAGACAATCCTTCACCCAGCAGACTGCAGAAGATGCAATGAATCATACTATTGTAGGGAAAAATATCTAGCTTGATTATACATTGCTTGTGCATAAACATCTCATAAAATAGTTATTGGTTGTTTGGATGATTAAAGGGGGGCAGTTTTGTATAAAATCTGTGTCTCCATATGCATGGATTTGTTGGTTTTTTCCCTCCAGAAACTTCTTCTTATTACTTTCTTTGAATACTTTTTTTCAGATAAAATATTTAATTTCCACCTAGCTGATGTCTAGTTGAAACCAGCAGAAGTGAGATTAAACAGTGGTGGTGCTGGTAGTAATAGTAGCGGTGGGACATTCTCTGTTCCTTATGTTTGGTACCAAGCAGGGTGCAGATTTTCATAAACATTTGGGAGTTATGCCAAGAAGAATCCATTATGTGGTTGTTTTAAAACAGACAGCAAGAAGACAGCCACATGGGTTGAAACATATGAGGAGACAGAGTTCACTTTGCTGAGTGTAGTCTGGAAGAACAAAAAAATGTTTACTTGCAGGAGTAAGAGAAATACATGTTAGCAATGTTTCTGTGGCTTGTTACCCAAAAAAGTTGGGTGGGGGACTGGGGGCCAGTGTCTCCTTAAATGCTGAGAGAATTGCTTAACTCAAGGAGGCTTGTGAGAGGATGGGTAATTTAAGGATCGTTTTCACCTGCATATATGCCAGTACTAACTGTGAGGGACTCTAGGTTTGGTTATTATAAGAACTTTTTTATTTTGAAATATGCAAGAGTGCAATCAAACACACAATGGTAATTCAAACAGCAACACCATAAAGACCAAACAGAAAAAGAGATATTGAATTTGGATTGCTGAGACTTAAGGTTGTGGAGGGGGTAATATTTACCTGTACTGAAGAGGAAACCACAGAAAGCAGGGTGCGACTCAGACAGTGTCTGAGGGTGACACAGTGAGTGGAAGGGCCTCTGTGCACACACAAAGCTTTTGCTGGGGATGATATTTTTATCTGATTTCCTAGCCCCCCAAAGTGCTAGTGCTATTCTGCAATGTGACAAAGACCTAATGGTCTTCCCAGGAAATTAACAATGGGATTCTGGAATGACTTATGTCTTTAACTCTGGAGTAACAAAAACATTGATTGGATTTAGGACAACCTGAAAATGGAGGGGTAGGGATGTTGGTTGGGAACACGGCAGTGGGTAAATAGGAAGTATGGTCTTACTCACCTTTGCCTTTTCCTCCAGTGCAAGAGGATATGAAGAAAGCTTGGAGGGAGGATGGAGTGACCCATTTAGCTTTTATCTTGGTTTCCCCTGAGTGCTTCACATGTCTTCAGATCTACATGTCCTTCCCATGAGGAAGTTTTCTGGTGTTCCAGAGGTCATAGTGACCTTTTAAGAAAATGCTTGACTCCAGATATGAAAATATGGAAACCCCATATAGGGTGAGGGGTGTCGGGTATGCTGACACAGAAGGCTAAATATCTCAAAAAACTGCAAATCCCAAAATTCCATAGCACTGAGCCATAGCAGTTACAGCAGCATTTAATGAGAATGATGATGGTAAGGACATGATTGTGTTTGAAGTCTCCTTTTCAAGTCCCACTGGGGTGGGAATCACGTAGCCCTCCTGATGTTTACTGGACTGCAGGTCCCAGCAGCCCTAACTGCAAACTGTATTAATTCTGCAGTGTAGAAACAGTCTGTGTCCTTAAGTGGCTTTTTTCTTCCTCCTGTTTGTATTATATTAACAGTTATCAAGATGTTATATATTTGTGAGCTTTTCATATCTATTGGCTGCCACTGTGCTGAACTATCTTTCTTTTATTCTCCAGGGTCCAGTGGGACTAGCGGCCACACATCTTTGAAGTGTGAGTGAGATAATAACTTTGCCCAAAGCTGGTTAACAAAGGATGATGTAAGTGCAGAGCTTCCAGCCAAATCCAAAATGGGCGCTAACACCTCCAGCAAGTCACCAGCCTTTAATGAGAATGATGATGGTAAGGACATGATTGTGTTGAAGTCTTCTTTTCAAGTCCCACTAGGGGTGGGAATCATGTAGCTGTCCCAATATTACTTGAATGCAGGTCCCAGCAGCCCTAGGCAGCAGAGCAAATGAGAGTTGCAGTCTTGCAACATTTGGAGAGTGGCATGATTCACATCCCTCAGTGAGTCACTAGAAAGAAGATACATTTATGAAAACCCCTGATGCAGTTCTCATTGAAGATCTGACACCCAGTTGAAGGCCAAACATTGGTCTTGATTTCATCTTATTTATTCAGGATATCATTTCAGCTTCCTTTGTTTTTGTTAATTCTTCATTTGGGAGCTAACTGAATATCTGGGCTGATGTTGTGGGTGGTAATGTGATTTGCAGTCTGATGCTTTTGGGATGTCTGTCTTTGAAGCTTTGGGCTGTGACTAAGCCTGTGGAGAAGCAGGACCACAAGCAGGCAACACTGCTATTGGCAGCAAATGATGTTGCCCTTGGAGGATACTAGTTCTCCCCTTACTTCTTGCAAGAGAACTTTTAATGGGGTGGCCATTCAATTAATCAATTATCTGCGACCTCAGGCTCTGCTTTTGAAGCCACGTAGAATTTAGTTTTTAAAAACACAGCTTTCCTCTCAGGTAGAACAAACTCACAGCTGGAGATGTGTGAAACATAATGTACTGTGTGATGAAAAGGCTTATTGAGTAAGATGCTGGGAGCAGCTTTGTATAGGTCTGTTTCTCTCCTCTCCATGGAATCCTTCTGGCATTACCTCTAGCAGTGTTGCTTCTCGTTCAAATGCTTGGTAGTCCTGGAAGTCTGTGTTCACAGGAACAGAGTCCATGGTGTAATCTCACCTTTCTAGTTTCCTTCCCTGGCATTGTTTCAGTTGTCATAGATTTAAGTGGATTGACTCTTAAGTATTATGAAAAATTATTATCAAGGATTTCTTAATCTAGTTTACTATTTTTACGTGTGTGTGTGTGTGAGAGAGAGAGAGAGAGCGAGAGAGAGAGTCATACCATTATACCACCTCGAAAATACCCAATCTCATCTGATTTCAGAACCCAGGCAGGGTTGGTCCTGGTTATTACTTCGATAGAAATAATCAGGAAATACCAGGAATCTCCAGGAAGAGCAAGTAAAAGCTCCTCCCTGAAATCCTGGAGAATTGAAAATAATGAGCTAGATGTTTGAGTCAGTGTAAGGTAGTGTCCTACGTTTCTAACAGTAAGAGCAGAAAGATTGCTATAGATAGTTGTGCAATTAGAACAGAACTGACTGCAAAATGTCTCAATGCTTCTTAAGGAAAAATGAGGTAGCTGCAGTTATCACATGGCTTTTGCCCCACAACCACCATCCGAGTACAAGTCGACTCCAATACTGGTCCCTGAACTCGCTTCAGCAGCCATTTTTCAAATTTGGAAAGCTCCTGACTTTGAAAAATGGCTGCCGAAACGAGTTCAGGGACCAGTATTGGAGCTGGGCTGTACCTGGATGGTGGTTGTGGGGGCAAAAGCCATGCGATAAAACCAGGGGGCAGCCCTAATTTGGCTTCAAATCGGGTGCGGTAAGTCACTATATTTTGCTGTGCGCTAAGCTCCTTGGATACTGTGCACAATGACCTTGAGGATGCAGTGCTATTTGTTGTTTCACTTCAGACAATAGACTATTTTTGGTTGGCCCTGCAGATGTGGGGTAAATAGCAAAGAGAAACCCTTTTGTGTTTTTCCCCCTGGTACTCAAATTTCAGAATATATTCCAGAGGTGTATTTGCCAGGTGGCCTGCTTTGTTGTTATGCGTGTGGGTGACCTTGGGCAAGTCACACCCTCTCTGCTTCAGGGGAAGGCAATGGCAAGCCTTCTCTAAACAAATCCTGTCAAGATAACCTCATGCTAGCTAGGTTCACCTTAGGAACGTCATAAGTTGGAAATGACTTGAAGGCACACAACAACCAGCAACCAATGTGTGCTTATGTGCCTTCCTGTTGACTGTTGACTTATGGCAATCCCATGAATTTAATTGATCATGTTTTTATTTATATGATTTTTATTGTATAATTTTATATTTGTAGGAGGGAGAGTAGGGGGGATGGGGGAATAAGGGAATGTTTTTGCTATTGCTTTTGTATTGTATTCGATTTTGCTGTTACCTGCTTCGATCCTCAAAAGGGAGAGGCGGGATACAAATAATAATAATAATAATAATAATAATAATAATAGGGTTTTTTAAGGCAATTAATGCCCAAGGGTGGTTTTGCCAGTTCCTTTTTCTGAAATACAGCCTACAGTACCTAGTATTCATATTTGGTCTCCCATCCAACTACTAACCATGGTTGACCCTGCTTAACGTAGGTGCCATTAAAAAGCTTTGAGATCATTCTAGGCTTTTGATGCCATTCAGTGACCATAGTTCTGCACTATAGTTTTGTTTCCTGGGCTTGCGATAGATTTCTGTCTGTTATTTGCTTTCTTTGCTGTATATATTTTAATTATGTTTCCTACATTCTCTTGGATCGCCTATATTTCACTGAAAGATGGGGCGGAAATGTTTCAGATAAATAAATAGCTACCAGCAAAGTCACAACCAAGTCCATTCAGCATTCAGACCCATTACACTAAGCCACTTCGTGAAGCACTTTAAATATATAAAATATAATGGTTGGAGATGAGAAAACTCTTGCAGAGAAGTGTATATGTGTGTGTGTGTGTGTATTTCTTTTTGAGCCAGTCTGACAACTCAGGAAAATTGTGCCTGTTCTTGCCCCCTTAGGAATGATCTGTTCCATTAATTCCTATTTTGGTTGAAGGGGAAATACTGCAGGGGTAAAATTGCCCTCCATCTAACCATGTATTTTGGCCCCTGTCTCCCATTTTACTTGTCAGCATCTTTCCCCTGTCTTCATAGGAATTCCCAGAAATTCTGTGTGCATTGGAAATGTCTGGGGGAATCCTACAGTGCTGAAATGAGAGAGTGAGGGAAGAAGTGTGGTCCCTAGCAGAGGTTAAACTCCCTTTCTTACTTCAGAATTTCACATCAATCTGGTGCAATATAGACTACCATAGCTTCACCCTGTTTGCTTTCATTTTTATGGTGGTAAGCACCAAGGTTCAGCAGAAATTCCCTCATCCTATCAGGAAGGATAGATATGCAACCGGTGGAGCATTGCTGGTGTGTGGTGTGTTAAATCTTCTTCAGTTCCGAGGTTAAAGTTTTACCCCCCGAAGCTTGTAGGCGTGCATTGTTGACATCACTGGTCATGATGAGCTGTAGTATCCCAACAGTGAGAGTCCTCCTTTATTCAGGCCCCATGTAGAGTAACTTTTTAAAATATATGCCAGCAGTTTCTCTTAGCACATTCCTCTACATGCTATCCACTTCTCCAGCATTTCCCTGCCTATTGGCTTCCTTCACTTTGCATGTTTCCTCTATTGCCTCTAACGCTACACAACTGCGTGTGTTTTGGGGGCCTCCAGAAATCCCTTGGAAATGATATATCTGCAGAACATCAATGATCGGCTGTACATTTAATGTGCAGGTCATGCACTGTTTGTGGAACTTTTTCGCTCTCCCCCCTCCCGCCCCCTGCTTGTGCCAAGCAGTAGTTCCTGTACCTTTGAAAAAAGGCTTTTAACGTCTCTCTATTGAGTGATGCTCTTTTTCAGTACAAGGTCTGGCTCTGCTGGACCCCTCTTTGTGCCAGCAGCGAAGAGCAAGCCACTATGCACAACAAAGGCACAGCTGACGCTGCAGTTTTTGTCTCAGTCTAATTTAAAGGGAGCAAAACTTCAGGGAGAGCTCACATGGGACTCACTGAGAGTCTTGAGCACAGCTTTCATAGCCATTCTTGAAGTGTGCTGTGACTGAAAGGTCAGAGCAATGAGCTGTATCTGAGTTGGCACAGCATCCCGTAAAGCAGCACCAAACATTCTTCCATGGGCTGGGCTCCATAGCTTAGGAAGTATTTCTTGACTCTTATTGGTGCTCAAGAGTACAACAGGCTTCCTTGGAAGGTGGTGCACTCTCCTTTTGGGGGAGTGATCTTTAAACAGAAGTTGGATGGCCATCTCTCAGGAGTGCTTTAGTTGTATATTCCTGCATGGAAGAAGGCTGGATTGAATTGGAGTGGAAAAAAGTGGAAGTCTTTAATGTTGTTGTGTGTGCCTTCAAATCGTTTCTGACTTATGGCGACTCTAAGGTGAACCTGGCATGGGCTTTTCTTGGCAAGAGTTGTTCAGAGGAGGTTTGCCATTGCCTTCCCCTAAGCCGAGAGCACGTGACTTGCCCAAGGTCACCCAGTGGGTGGCTGAGTGGGGAACTGAACCATGGTCTCCAGAGTCATAGTCCACCGTTCATACCACTACATCATGCTGGCTGTCACTATGGAAGGCTAGGGGACCACATCAGCTCTTCCACAAAATTGTCCCCCAAAATCTTAAGGGGGGACTATGGGGGCATTTCCACCATATTTGAGATTTCCAGAAAGGCCTCTTGGCTGCAAAACATGATGGGAATGGCCTCCACATCCCCTAAAGGGCATTATGGAGCAAAACAATTTTTTGAATTTTTGTGCAAAAAATATTTATTTTCCACCTCGGGGAGGGGGGCACAAAAATGGCCATGGGGCAGGGACATAGCCAAGGGGGGAGGTCCGTAGGGACCGGACTCCCCCTTCCCTTAGATACAGTGAGTGGTGTGCGCTGCTGCGCTGCCGTGCACAAACCCCATTATAATGGTGGCACTTAGTCTGGACCCCCCCTTCCCAAAATCTTGGCTACATCCCTGATGGGAACTACATGCAGTTCGCATATGACACTTTGCCAACCTCGGGACTAGATGTCCCCTTGTGGTCCCTTCCAGATCTATTATTATTCTTTGTTCTTTCCCAGAGTTTGCTCCTGTACTGGATAACTGGCCTATGTTTAGGCCAAAAGTTTGTTTTTCAAATGTCATTTACTAGCCTCATGCAGGTATGTCCTCATGAATCTAATCTGTGCTGAATTTCATTACAATTTATCTACCCCAGCAACAGTTTGTACCTTAAATACTAAGCCAGACTATCTATATGGCACAGTATCGTCAATTCTGTCTAACAGAGGTTCCCCATGCTTTCAGGCAGGATTCTTTTCTATCTCTGCATGGAGATCCCTGGTATGCCTTGGTTAACCTGGCCCTACCATGCTTAAAAGATTGTCTGGGATGTGTGACATAAAAAAAAAAATGCTGTGTGTTACGGTCACCATAAGTCAGAAACAACTTGAAGGCACAGAACAACAAACATAAAGAACTGCAGATTTCCACAGTAACATAGGGTCTGAACAGATCACTTTGCTTCGGATTAGTCTGGAGGTATACTGAATAGAACTGGGCCCAAGACAGAGCCCTGTGGGACCCCACTGGTCACTTCTCTCCAGGATGAAAAGGAGCCATTGTTGAGCACCCTTTGGGTTCGGCCAGTCAACCAATTACAAATCCATTGAACAGTTGCATTGTCTACCACACATTTTACAAGGTTGTTTTTGCAAGAATGTAATGGGGAACCTTGTCAAAGACCTTACTGAAATCAAAACATACTATCTATTGAAATCAAGCTATACAATGTCATCAGTTGGAAAATACTTTAAGGCACAAAACTATAACAGTCTGAGGAGGGATGTGGGGGAATAGGATATTTCTCTTTAAAGAAAATTGGTCCAAGCAAGCTTGATCCTGTGGGCCTTTCTCTGTAGAAGCTACTAGAAGTGATATTATTTCATTTTTCTAAAAGGTAATTGTGTGTGCACACATTCACAGACTGTATATTTGAAGCAAATAAATGTATTTATCTTGTATGGATCATAACAATGAGGTTCGTCTCTATCCAAATGGATTTTTCCACAGTTCTTGTGCCAGTGAGTTTGTTTCCATGCTGTCCTGACTGAAGTTTTAATAAAAGTTGCCATATTAGTCTAAAAGTATCCCTTCTTTTTGACATGTTTCCAAGTCTCACTTGATCAGTTAATTTTTCTGGCAGTGGTCTGCGTTATCTTCTATGCCATCCTTCTGTCAAAAAATTAGCCTCATTTTCCCACCATTCAGCATTATCAAGACTTGCAATCAATAATAATAAAAAAGTAATTATGCCTCTACACATAATACCTTGATTAGGTTCCACAAAAGTATTTAACAGCAGTAGTTCCAGATTTAGATTGACAGATCAATCCATAATGTTAGCTATTTCAGTTTGAATTTCCCACCAAAATTTATTTGCAATTTGGGTACACTTACCAGATTGCTAAATAAGAACCATAATAGCTAATACTTCTTTAATATAAGGCTTAATAACTATTTGTAATATGGCATAATTTTATCAGCATTAAGTACTGTCTAAATTGATTTGATGATGTTTTCTGCCAAAGGGAAACCCAAATTCTTTCTGGGCTTGGATGGCTAAGATCATTTTCCAAAATATTCCTGCAATCTTGTATAGAATATGATGGGGCTGACAACTTCACCTAATATATTGTGATAATGAGGCTTTTGCCTTGCTGTTGTAATTAATAATCCATTTCCAAAAGTGGTGAGGCTTCTATTGTTGCACTACCACCTTATTAAAAATAAAACAATAATTTGGTGCTCCTAAACCTGTACTCCTGGGACAGCAGGCAGTTTATTCTTGGTTGGTTGACCTGAAAGCTGCATGTCTTTCAACATTTCATGGATGAAAACCAGGACCTATGTAGTCAAGCAATATCAGACTGTGATCAAGATGGCAAAATTATTAATGAGGAAAAGCAGATAATCTAGGCGAGGCTGCAGCCATTTGCTTTTGGCTGAACCTGCCGGGAAGGGCAGAATTACTATCCCTCCTCTTTTCTCTTCTCTCCCTGCTGAATTAAGGGAGTACAAACTACTTCATACTTTGAACCCATTTTGTAGCACATGAAGTGATCTGAAGAAAAAAAATGGAAAGTGGGAGGAGGAGAAGAAACTGGAACATTTTTAAAGCAGCTGAAAATATGGGATGACAGAAGTTCAATCAGGATTGTCCCTACCACACAGGGACAGTTGGAAGGTATGCATGTCTATTTATAAAAATCAATGGCGGGGTACAGACCGCCGCTTTGCGGCAGTCTGCCGCCACCGCCGGTAGGTCCATGGGGGAGCCGGAGCCTTCAGACGGCGCGGCTCCCGCGCGGACCGAAAAAGAAGCTCCAAAATGGAGCTTCTTTTTGAGTCGCGTTTGTGACATAGCAAGGCGCCAGGGGCGCACTCGCTACGTCATAAAGGCTGCGACACGTACGGACGCTCAGCGTCCGATACGTAAAGATGGCGGCGCCCATATGAACAGGGCGCCGCCATCTTGTACGTATTCAATACGTACTAGGGTTAGGGGGGTGCGGAAGCACCGCCCCTTCCTAACCCTAGTATGTATTGTATACGTACTATTTGGCGGTCTGTATCCCGCCAATGAATCTCTATAGTCACTTCCCTACCAACAAAGTAAAATAGTTTGTCACTTGGTAAAACATAAGATATGCTATAGCAGGTATAAATAATAATAAAAAATAATCAGTGTAACCAAGATTTTATACCATTTCCCCCATACAGTATGTCTAAAATAGCCCTGAGAATTGGATTTCCAATCTTTATAAGCTCTTTAAATGACATTGGCTCAAAAGATAAGGATCCACAGAGGCTTCTGTTTCAGCTCAGCTACTGTCCATGATTTTTCTTGACCCTTGAGTACTATGGGTAACAGGTGCCTGAGAAAAAGAGTTATGAAAATTTTGCACATCTGTTATTCCCAATTCTCCTTGTGCAGTTATCACATTTTCACAGACTCACCTCATGATTGGCAAATGTTGGGTTGGCACTGGTCTCCGTTCAGGGGTGCTGATGTAGTACATTTCCTACATTAGTGGGGAATGGACCTAGATTGTAATTGAGGTTCCTGCCAGTTCTACATTTCTATGGCTCTAATTTCATTGTGGTCTTAACTGTGGTGATACTTTTCCAATAAGGAATTGTGGTTTGCTTCACATGTATCAAATGGTCTGTGCTTGTACAACTATGTTTGCCTTGCATGTCATAAGTGGTGAATGCCAAGGACATATCCTACAGCGCAGCCTGTGGCAGCAGGCAGTAACTCCCTCTCTCATATTTCCAAAATAAAATGCACGTGTTTATATTTGTAGGGCTATTTTACTAGCTGGAATCATGTTGGCTAGTCTCAGTTAAAGTAATCCTATTGAATCACTTGTTGAAATATGAGTCAGTTTAACACCTATGAATTCTTGGTTTGGTGCAATGGGTGGGAAGACTCTAAGGAAGGGGCCTTACTTACTATCTGAGTTCAGAAAGAGAACTGGAGCTGGAGTGGAGCTGCTATTCCAGGGCTAAAGAGTAGGCCTTTTCTGCACTGAATATGGTAGTGGGATTTTCACTTATGTATTTAGGATGGATCTTTTTTCAAAATTTGGGGCTTTAAAGTTGTAACCAGATATTTCATTACTAAAAAGGTGCCTATACTGGACATCACTGCAGGACTTTACTGCCTGTGCTGCTCATATCAGCAAGTGAACCGTAAAGCAACTATGAGATACTACTTTGGTAGTGTCTTGCTTTGCTGAGAGATGTATGGGATGAATAAGGACAGCAAGGCTGGTGAAATGAAGAGAATCACACATTAGAGAACCTGAAAAACATTGTTCCTTTCAAAATTGCAGCAATTTGTTCCAGGAGTGTATTCCCCCCAACCAATTTCTCAAATTATCCTGTTCCTGTTTTGTAATAATCATTACAGCCACTCGCTACTCAATGTACCTTGGACCAAATTTCCCTCATTTGAGAATGAATCCTCAGTGCCTCTGCAAGTTCTTTCTCCCTGGCGTGCAGCTGCTGGCTCAAATCCTTTGATGATTAGGTTGATTGTGTACTTAGAAGATTTGTGGTGATGTCCTCTGAATGTCATAATTTCCATTACGGCATGCCATGGTGCTGGACCCTGTGATAAATGCTGAGTAAGTGCATGGGCAACAATTACCTTCGTATTTGGCAAGAATGGCTACTGGCCTGATTTCAAAATTAATAATGCTATTGTTTGGGGATTTTTTTTTTGTGTGTGTTTGTGTAGGCATTAAAGTAATTGAAAAACATGATGGGACAATGCCACCCTGAAATTTTCCTGGAGACTACAAATTATATTCCTGTGCACGCAAGCATTTTGTATTGGCATCAGTCATAAATACTCTCTGAGGCTGTCTCAGCAGGATTGCTAGCTGTTCTTATTTCCCCCACTACTTTTTCTAGATTGAGGGACTCATGGAGGAAATTTTATAGGTGTCTAGTATACTCTGTGTATCATGTTACTGTGGATTTAAAAGGCTTTTGTGTATGCAAACACTGGAGATCAATAGCTGAGAACACTCAGTTGCTGAAAGTATGGGTTAGAGACTGTCAACTTTTTAAATGTTCATAGTGGCCTGAGTGATCCCTTATGATATATGAACATGCGGGCTGAGCACCCATAATCCAGAGATCCAAAAATCTCAATAAAGTTTTTCCCCTGGCAGCCAGCTGGTCCCCCTTCCAAGGCTGGGGCCATGGTGCTCCTGTGCATTCATCTCTCAGACCCTCAGTCTCTCCTGCTTTTGTCTCATATACAACACAAGTAGTGAATGAGTGAGATGTGAGGATTTGTGAAACAGAGGGAGGCATGAATTCACACTGGGATTCCTGCCATTTCACAGATGCTCAGTCTCTCTCCAGACTCACATTTCTTGTGTCTCTGTCCAGCCTCACCTCTTTCTCCAGCATCACAAGTATGTACTATGGTCCTTGTACTGTGTATTCTGTATGTGCAAATACAGGCAGGGCTGGCTCTATCATATAGGCCACCTAGGCAGCCGCCTGGGGCGCAAAATTGGGGGGGCGGCGGCATTGCAAGGAGGCCAGAGACTTGCCAATGTGGTGACTTTCACACAAAAATGGGGACTTTTCAGAGCTTTGTGTGTGATTTTGGTGCCTGGCTCTATTTCAGTGTGTTTTTGGTGACTTTTGCCCATTTCAGCTCCAGCCCTGACTCTGAGAGCGAGGCTGGCTCCAGAGAGAGCAACCAACCCTTGGGAGTGTCACACACTCACAGTTTTCAGCCAATCAGAGAGAGGACTGGAGAGTGGTCGCTGCCCCCGCCCTCAGGAAACTCTCTCTCTCTCTCAGCCCCCGACTCCCTCTTAAGCCTAGTTTTCCTCAGATGCATGGGGATTGTAGTTCATTGTGGCACCAGAGCTCTTTCTCACAAAACTACACTTCCCAGGGTTCCCTAGCACTGAGCCAGGGCAGTTAAAGCAGTCTCAAACTGATTTATTTCTGCAGTGTGTCTTGGACCCAACTCAGGCTGCATCTTCACTCCAGACTCCAGAGACAATCCAGTTTCATACCGTTTTTACTGCCATGGCCCAGTGCTATGAAATCCTGGGAATTGTAGTTTGTTGTCACACCAGAGTTTGCTGAGAGAGAAGGTTAAATGTCTCCGAAAACTAGAATTCCCAGGATTCCCTAGCACTGAGCCAGGGCAATTAAAAGGGTGTCAAACTGGATTTATTTCTGCAGTGTGGTTGCAGCCGAAGACGTTTCTATTTGGCACAAAGCTTCCTGGACCCCTTCATGTCAAAATAAACATCTTAAAAGTATTAGAAGGACTGAAAGAGTCTTTGGTTGGTTTTAATGGTAATTTTGAGAGTTGAAATAAGTTCCAATTATTTTTATTCAATTAGGGCTACGTTTTATTCCCATATTAACATGACGGGGACTTTTAGAGGATTTTGGTGAGATACGGGGGGATTTGGTGAGCTTTGGGCCAACGTTTGGGGAATTATCTTCAAGGCTTGTTGGCAACACTGAGACTAGCCAGGAGAAGCCCCAGAAGCCCCGCCCCTTCCCTCAAGAGGCGCCAGTCGCGGGGCGCCAGGTTTAACTTTTGCAGCAGCAGCAGCAGCAGCAGCAGGAGGAGGAGGAGGAGAGAGGCTGGGAAAGGGCTTGAAGGTGCCCAAAAACGATAACAAGAAGACACAGCCTCCTCCTCTGGCCCTGGAAGGCGGGGGGGGGGGCGCTGGGGAGGAGGGGAGCCCAGGCAAAATGGCGCCTGCCTCCCTCCCTCCCTCCATGTAGCCAAGGGAGCCTGGAGAGCCCAGCCAAGAAGGGCAGGCAGTCGGGGCTGCTGGCAGGCCAGGTGGGTCCTCCTTTCCCAGGACGCCTCCTCCTCCTCCATCCCAGCCTTACCTCCAGGAGCAATTCCCAAATGGATGTCCAGGACACACTGCAGAAATAAATCCACTTTAAGACCCCCTTTAACTGCCCTGGCTCAATGCTGGGGAATCCTGGGAACTGTAGTTTTGGGAGACGTTGAGCCTTCTCTGTCAGAGGGAGCTCTGGGGCTACAAGAAACTATAGTTCCCAGGAACTACAATTCTGGGGATGCTAGTTTGTTCTCAACATTATTTTTGCAGTTCTTGTTGTTGTTGTTTCTTTATAGGAACCAGGGCAGTTAAAGTGGTCTCCAACTGGATTATTTCTGCAGTGTGTTTTGGACCTAAAAAGCGTGTGTGTGTGTGTATATATATATACACACACACACACACACACATACACCGAGTCCTAGCAGCAAAGATTTCAGACTCCTATAGCACATAAAGCCAAGGTCCAAAACACACTGCAGAAACAATCCAGTTTGAGACTGCTTTAACTCAGTGCTAGGGAGTTCTGGGATTTTTAGTTTATTGTGGCACCAGAAGTTTCTGACAGAGAAGGCTCAATGTCTCACAGAACTACAGTTCCCAGAATTCCCCAGCACTGAGCCAGGGCAGTTAAAGTGGTCTCAAATGGGTTACTTTCTGCTGTGCACTTTGGACTTTGGCTGCCTTCTCATATTGTGGTTGTTGCTCTTGTGTGTCTCCAAGTCATTTCCAACTTGTGGCGCCCTAATCCTGGGGTTTTCTTGGCAAGATTTCTTCAGAGGGGTTTGCCCTTGCCATCCTCTGGGGCTGAGAGAGTGTGACTTGACCAAAGTCACCCAGTGGGTTTGCATGGCTCAGTCTCAAGCATTTTGGATAAAGTCTACTCAACCTGTACTATTATTAAAGGAACAATCTGTTCCTTTTCTAAGTTGTATCTTGAAGTGTGTGGCCAATTTATTTGGTAAGAAAACGTTCACCTCAGCAACAGAGACTGGTACTCCCAGGCCATTCAAATGTTAAAAATTAAGACACTGGCATTTTAAAAGAAAGCCATTATATATGCGAGGGGCAAAATGTCGTGAGGAATCTACCATATCAAGCAGCCATCATCTGGAGAAAAGAGTGATACTCTTTCAAAAACATTTCATATATAAGCGACTACTTCATGCCTCTTGTGTGCTGTGATCCATACAGCATCAGTATTGAAGATGAATCTCCTCTTTAGATGCCATTAATCTTTACAGGACAGGTCTTTCTTTCCTTGAAAAGTGCTAGCTTTTCATGCCATGAAACTGGCTTTAGGGTTCTTCAAGGAATCATAAAACAGACCCAGGTTAGCAGCTCTGCTGATAAACAGTGCTTTTATGATGCCTGTAAGCACACTCTTCTTGGTCAGAAAAAGAGGATGTTTGCTCTTCCTCTATAAATAGGCTTCCACAATTTGCAATGGTTAAGTATTGAGTAGTGACACAGAATTCAGAGCTCAGAACAGATCCTTTGAGGCTTCTTGCTTTCCATCCTAGAATTCTATCCTTTCACTTATCAACAACCAGTTTTCCCTAAGCAGTTTGCACAGTGCTGTTCATAGTGTGATCCTTTCAGCTTTTCTAGCTCTTTAGCTGCCAGTAACTCTGTTTTTGGTTTTTCAGATTTTTCTTGCAACTTATGCCTACAGATGAGTGTCTGTTCCCAGCAGGTCACCTGTCTGGGTGTGACTGCCAGCCTGCATATGTGAATGCAAGCTTTATGTTCTTGTCTCATCCTGATGCTTGCAAGGCACCTTGGCTTTGATCTTGTAGAGGAGGACTCATAATGTATAATTAATGTGAATGACAAGGAAAATACCATTGGTACAAGGCTGCTCTTAACAGGTACCACAACAAAGCCAGGTTTGATATGTGCAGATGCTCGCTAATGAATAAGACTTCATTGGACTTTGGCTCTGTATCCTTTTCTGCCACACAACTTGAAATGTCTAGTGTGACCCATATTTGTAAGTCCACCATTCCTCCTATACAGTTAGGGTGTCTAAAGGAGCACTCTGAGAGAGTGTGTTTTTGAATCACTCCCACCCTATTGAACTTGAAGACACCGTTCTGACTTATGTGTAACTGGGATCCCAATGTGCTCAACAAATTTTAGGCAAGGCGTCTTGTCTCAAGAGTGATAGTTGTGTGCTCTTGGGACCTTCCCTTTTGTTATTGACCCTAAATATGAGAGCGAGGCATCCCTTGAGCTGTGGGGTGATTTAGACTCTGAACTACTGGACCTTTAACAGCATACTCTGGGGAGTGTAGGTCTCACTATAGGCCACAATCAGTCCTTCTAGGCACAAAGTTTTGTGCTGCAGTCTGTTACTTAGGAAATGTAGGATTAACTCATTTTGTTTGTTTGTTGCTAACTGTCCTCAAGTCGATTTCAACCCATGGTGACCCTGTAGATGAAACATCTCCATGACTCCCTGTACTCCACTGCCCTGCTTAGTTCTTGCAAACTCATACCCATAACCTCCTTAATACTGTTGGCCTTCCTTATCCACGGATGTTTTATCTACAAATTCAAGTATCCGTGGCTTGAAAATATTAAAAAAAAGTATAAATTCCAAATAATAAATTTTGATTTCGCTATTTTATCTATGGGACACAATTTTACTATACCATTGTATTTAATGGGACTTGAGCATCCACAGATTTTGGTATCCATTGGGGGGGGGTGTCCTGGAACCAAACCCCAGCACATAACAAGGGCCCAGTGCAGAGTCCATCTATCTAGTATGTGGCCTTCTTCTCTTTCTGCTTCCCTCCACCTTTCCTAGCATTATTGTTTTTTCCAATGAATTGTGTCTTCTTATGATGTGTCCAAAGTATGACAGCCTCAGTTTTGTCATCTTCCAGGGAGATTTCTGGCTTGATCTGCCCTAGGACCCATTTGTTTGTCTTTTTGGCTGTCCACGGGATCATCAGCATTCTTTTTCAGCAGCATATCTCAAATGAACTGAATTCATTTTGCGTACATCCTATTGCTGGCACTCTGATTCTGCTACACTATGGCCAGTAGGTGAAAGGTGTATTATTTCATGTAATAATCGTTCCTTGTATCCTTTTCCAGTCAGGGAAGCAGCAGCACAGAAAGTTGCACAATGAATGGCACATTCTCTGTCAGCATCTTCACTGCAACACTGATTTTCTGAGTCCCTTTCCTTCTTTTCGCTCTTAGCTTAACTAACAAATCAGATTGCAGTAGTACAGTACATAGAAAGGGATAGAGAGGGGAGAGAAAGATCATAGTGAAAGATTGCTTTCATTCAAATGTATTCTTGGATATATCAGGTCCCCCCTCTCCTGTTCCTTGGTATGGCAGGTGATTATCAGTGAGCATTTATCACATATGTCAGTGCTGATGTATAGTCAACAGTGTGAATGAATCCATTATTCATGTTGTTTAGACCAGCGGACTGAACATATACCTCTTCAAGAGAAGATGAAAACTAACCATGGAATATGTTTCAGACAAAGTCCAGAATATAATGAACTCTCTTGATAACTCTCTCTGAACCTGACCATCTCTAGAAATATGATTTTATTTCCAACAAATTTTAACAGGCAGTTTTTGAGAAATGGTACCTTGTCTTTGTTGTATGAGATGCAGGGGAGAGTTGGACTAGAACTGAGGACCCTGGGTTTAGATACTTGTTTAGCTTGTGTTACACTAAAGGGATGCTGGGGAGCCCCACCAGCTGTGTCAGTGTCTCCTTGAAATCTTGAGGAAATAATAGCTCAAAAGGAGGCCTGCAAGAGGAGGGTTCCTTCAGGGATCTTTTCACCTGTGCATACCCGTACTAACTGCAGAGAGACCAGTTTCAGTGAATAGAAGGGTTTTTATTTAGAAATATGCAAGGGGAAATGCAAATATAAAAAACCAATGCAACCTTAAGAACCATACAAGACTAACAGAAAGTTGTGGAAGGCTGAGTTGTGAGGAATCAGGATTTAAAGGGAGTTATAATGCCCAGTCCTGAAGAGGGAGTCCATGGAAAATGGAGAGAGACTCAGACAGAGTCACTGACGGTGACACAGAGAGAGTGAGCAGGATCATCTGTGCATACACATGGTTGTAGCTGGGGTGGATATTTATGTCCTATTCCATATGCTCGAGGTGCTTGATGTTGCCACATGGTATTACAGTACAAATACTTTGATGGTTTTCCAATGGAATTGACAAAAGGGATCTGGAATGGCTGATAGCTTTAATTCTTGAGTAATAAAACACTGATTGGAGTGAAGACAATCCCTGGATAGTCAGGCAGGAAGGGTGAATAGTGACACAGATGAGGCGGAAGGTATGGTCTTTGATTGCTTTTGCAATGGGACTCAATTTGTCTCAATGGTGAGAGGAAATGTGAAGAACCGGTGGGGGGGTGGGGGTGGGATCAAGTGGTCAGCAAACCCATTTAGCATTTATTTTAGTTTTATCTAGATGTCCCACATGTCCTTAGATCAGCACTACTCCTTCCTAGTTCTCACACATTATTGGGACCTCTGAAAACATTCCTGATGCTAGATATCAATTATGAACTCCCTTATCTAGAGAAAGGGGTGTAGGGTATGCTAATACTTGATCTGTAATTTGGGCACTCTGACATTTCTGAGTGTAACCTTCTTCACAGGGCTGGTAAAATATAGCAAGGGTTCTAATTCTGCATCCTGCAAGTTGCAGGCTGCCCTATGTCAATGGTGTACTTTTGTTTCGTGTCACCTGGTACAGTGGGGATGGGGTGAAAAGCAGAAGGGGCAGGGCCCACAAACAGTAAGGGACAGGGTTTCTGTGAGGAAGGATGGGGCACGCACACCTGCATGCACCCTCACCCCATTCCTGTTTGCTTTGGCCTGGCTTTCCTTCAGGAGAAAGCTAAGCCAGAGCAAGGAGCCAGCTGGAGCATGCTGGTGCCCCATGCGGCCATTTTTGCAGCTATGTGACTATTTCCAGCCAGCTCCTTACTTCGGCTTGGCTTTTCCCTGAGGAAAAGCCAGGCCAAAGCAAGTAGGATCAAGGTGCAGGGATCCAGCCGACTGGAAACAGCAACTGTGGAAATGGCTGCCCCAGCCAGAGGCCCTTCCCCAAGGCCTGTGGAAAGTCGTGCGAGCTGGGTAAGCGCTGCACAAACAGCCTCTCACTGATGCCCGAGCTGGGAGAACCCTGCAGGGGGCAGGGGCCCACAGGGTGTCACCCCTTCATCTGTGGTGTCACCCCCCTCTGAGGTGACACCCCCCACACCCCCAGGTGACACTACTGTGACTGTTTCTACATTTGTTGAGGTTCAAAAAGTGGAGGATGGTGCCTCCAGAAGCCTTCAGGGTGAGCAGTTGTCCTATGAAACAAGGTCCTTCTTTCAAAAGCTTTTTCTGAATTGCCAATCACTTCAGGTTTCATCAGAAGGGGCTGTTTGGGGATGTATTGTTTTAAACTAAGTGAAATGCAAATTGAATGGAAGTGAACAATTTCTGCTCAACTCTAGATGAACACTGGATAAACAAATGCATGTTTCTAAATATTTCCATAGAGACCCAGCTACCATTAATATGGAAAACCATCCACAGGATGGAGAGCTCTAGTAGACCGCTGTTGATGGCATTTTACATTTTAGAAGAGCAGACACATCTGCTTGATCAAGAGTCCTTGCAAACGTTAATTGGATGTTCCTAGCCATAGAAAATAGTAATGTTACACTCCATTCACATTGTCAGTTTTCAGAGTGTTAAAAACAACAAAGGTGTATTCTTGCCCCCCTCCCCCAGTTGTGAATATAGCTGTGACACATACACCTTTTCCATTTCTGGCAAAGGCAATTTATAGGAAAATCTTATTCTAATTACTTGCCAAAAGCAATTTATCTCACTATTGACAAGTCAGTCTCTTTCCCCTGGTTTAAATATTTTTGTTTTCTCTTTAATTGAACTTGGAAATAATTAGTGTGAAAATACATCTGAAGAGGCAATTACTTAATTCCTGGAGTCAATTAAAGTCCAGTTCTGCAAAATATTGAACACCTCCAGGCTGCTGCTGCTTTTCTCTCATTGCCAGGTGCCTGCCTGGCCTTTGGGAATAGGCACACATCTGAGGAAGGAGTATGGATTGTCTGTGAGAGGTCAGTTCTGAATTCTCAGATCTAGGAGCATGCAGATGCTGTCGTGAGCAAGTTGAAAATGGTCTGTAAGTGGGACCATAATCCATAGAATAAGGTGTGATGGGGGAGTCTAGGAACAAGTAGGCAGATTGGGACAGTTTGGTAATGACTAGGCAACAGTTGACAGTGGAACAACAGCTACAGCAGTATGATTTAACCAGGTCTAGTCTAGGGCTCTTTCACATTACAGATTGAGTCTCCCTTCTCAGGAATTCCAAAATCCAAAACTCTTGTCATGGGTGGCTGAGATAGTGACACCTTTGCTTTCTGATGGTTCAGTGTAAACAAATATTTCATGCACAAAATTGTTTAAAAGTATGTATAAAATTATTTTCAGGCTATGTGTATAAGGTGTGTATGAAACATAAATGAATTTCATGTTTAGACTTGAGTCCCATCTCCAAGATGCAAGTATTCAAAAATCTGAAAAAATCTGAAATCCAAAGCAAGTTTGGTCCCAAACATTTAGATAAGGGACCGTCAATCTGTGCACACGTACAGTGTTATGATTCCACTTTGACTTCCATAACTGCGTCCTATGGAATCCTGTGATTTGTAGTTTGGTCAGCGGCACCATTGCTTTCTGACTGAGATTTCTAAATCTCTCTTTCTAAAGGGCTCTAGAATGAGAAATTATCTTGACTCACATGGTTATGGGACATCTGACTTTATTAGGGGTCTTGAACCAAGGACTCACAAAGTGTATGTGTCTTGTTCTCTTGTGACACTGTGATTTGCCAAAGGAGAAATCTCTTACTTACTCACCAACATTTCACACAAGAAAACTGGGACATGTGTTTGGCCAAGCAACCTCAGTGTGAGTTCAAGTTGGCTGAAGCTTCCAGGGATCACTTACTTGTGGTGGATGAGGCAAAGAAAATATCACACACAACCTGACATGTCCACACCCCATTCGCACTCACCCATCCATCCACAGCTTTTCCCCTTCACATATCAATATGTCTGTATGGTGATGTTGTGTGCTTTCAAGTTGTTTCTGACTTGTGGTAACCCTAAGATGACCTTATCACTAGAGTTTCTGGAGCTGAGAGTGTGTGAGTCACCCAAGATCATCCAGTGGGTTTCCATGGGTGAACAGAGAATCAAAACCTGATCCCTGTCCTGGATTTGGCAATGGTTGTCACTGCTGAGTAATGTCTACAGCGTCATCTCTTTTTCTTTCAGGACAAACTTCAAAATATGTAGTGATCTGTTATTAGTGAACATTACTGTATTCCCATTGTGACTAAGAGAGTATGACCCTGAGCTGGGATTCAAACCTTGGTCTCCAAAGTCATAATCCAACACTCAAACCACTATGCCACACGCAATAATGCAAACTGTCTATTGAAGAAACTTGAATAATAGTTCTTGCAGCTTAAGGTGGCAATAATTATGTTTGAAGGCCCTTGACTTTCACTGGGTGGGATCAAGGTAAAGATTATGACAATTGGGATCCTAGCATGTGGAAGTCTGCCTATGATATTACTCTTTGAAGACAGATCTCCAGTCTTTGAAGACAGAACTGCGGATTTCAGTAAACTTAGAGAAGTATTGAGGGCGATCCCGTGGTCAGAAATACTAAAAGTGAAGAGAGTTCAGGACAGATGTGAGTTTCTCAAAAGGGAGATACTGAAGGCACAATTTCAAACAGTTCCAGTGAGAAAGAAAAACGGGAGGTGTCTCAAGAAACCAGGATGGATGACTAAGGAACTTTCAACTGAGCTAAGTTTTAAACGGAACATGTATAAGAAATGGAAAAAGGGGGAAATCATGAAAAAGGAATTCAAAGAAATAGCAGGCATGTGTAGGGGTAAAGTCAGAAAAGCTAAAGCGCAGAATGAACTCAGGCTTGCTAGAGAGGTTAAAGACAACAAAAAGGGCTTTTATGGCTATGTCCGCAGCAAAAAGAAGAAGAAGGAAATAGGGCCACTACGTGGACAAGATGGCAAAATGCTAACAGGGGACAGAGAAAAGATGGAATTACTCAAAACCTTCTTTGCCTCAGTGTTCTCAGAAAAGGAAAAGAGTACACAGCCTGAGGATAACGGAGCAGAGGACAGAATAGGGGAATTTCAGCACAGAATAAGTAAAGAGATAGTACAGGAATACCTTGTTAATCTAAATGATTAATATAGATGATTTAAGTCTCCAAGACCAGATGAAGTACATCCAAGGGTATTAAAAGACCTGGCAGATGTAATATTGGAGCCATTGGCAATAATCTGTGAAAACTGCAGAACAGAAGTGCCAGCAGACTGGAGGAGGGCAAATTTTGTCCCCATCTTCAAAAAGGGGAAGAAAGAGGATCCCAACAATTGTCGTCCAATTAGTCTGACATCAATACCAGGAAAGATTCTGGAGCAGATCATTAAACAGAGAATCTGTGAACATCTAGAAAGCAATGGCATAATCACAAAAAGTCAACATGGGTTTCAGAGAAACAAGTCGTGCCAGACAAGTCTAATCTCTTTTTTTGATAAAATTACCAGCTTGGTAGATGAAGGGAATGCTGTGAATATAGTATACTTCAGTAAGGCTTTTGACTGGGTTCCCCATGACATTCTTGCAAACAAACTAGTGGAATGTGGGCTAGACAAAGTAACTGTTACATGGATTTGTAATTGGTTGACCGGCTGAACCCAAAGGGTGCTCAATAATGGCTCTTTTTCAGCCTGGAGAGAGGTGACCAGTGGGGTCCCTCCACAGGGCTCTCTCCTGGGCCCAGTGCAGTAAAACATCTTTATCAATGACTTGGATGACAGGATTGGGGGTATACTTATCAAATTTGCAGATGACACCAAATTAGGAGGAGTAGCTAATATTCCAGAGGACAGGATCAAACTTCAGAATGACCTGAATAGATTAGTAAGCTGGGCCAAAGCTAACAAAATGAATTTCAACACAGAGAAATGTAAGGTATTTCACTTAGAGGAGAAAAATGAAATGCATCGATATGGGAGGGGGACACCTGGCTTAACGAGACTACGTGTGAAAGGGATCCAGGAGTCCTAGTAGAACACATGTTGAACATTTCCATAGTAGTTCACAGTGCAATGCGGCAGCAAAAAAGGTCAATGCAATTTTAGGCTGGATCAATAGAAGTATAGTGTCTAGCTCAAGGGAAGTAATAGTTCCACTCTATTCTGCTTTGGTCAGGCCCCACCTGGAATATTGTGCCCAGTTCTGGGCACCACAGTTCAAAAAGGATGTTGAGAAACTGGAGCAGGTTCAAAGGAGGGCGACTAAAATGGTTAAGGGTCTGGAAACCATGCCCAATGAGAAGAGACTTAGGGCGGAAAAATGAAATGAACAGATATAGGATGGATGACACCTGGCTGAATGAAACTACGTGTGAAAGGGATCTGGGAGTTCAAGTAGACCACAAGTTGAACATGAGTCAATAGTGTGATGCGGCAGCTAAAAAGGCCAATACAATTTTAGGCTGCATCAATAAAAGTATAGTATCTAGATCAAGAGAAGTAATACTGCCACTGCCTTTGGTCAGGCCTCACCTGGAATATTGTGTCCAGTTCTGGGCATCACAGTTCAAAAAGTACATTGAGAAACTGGAGTGTGTCCAAAGGAGGCCGACTAAAATGATGAAGGGTCTGGAAACCATGTCCTATGAGGAACGACTTAGGGAGCTGGGGATGTTTAGCCTGGAGAAGAGAAGGTTAAGAGGTGATATGATAGTCCTGTTTAAATACTTAAAGGGATGCCATATTGAAGAGGGAACAAGCTTGTTTTCTGCTGCTCCAGAGACTAGAACAAGGAACAATGCATGCAAGTTACAGGAAAAGAGATTCCACCTCAACATTAGGAAGAACTTCCTGACAATAAGGGCTCTTCGACAGTGGAACACACTCCCTCGGAGTGTAGTGGAGTCTCCTTCTTTGGAGGTCTTTAAGCAGAAGCTGGATAGCCATCTGTCATGGTTACTTTGATTGAGATTTCCTGCATGGCAGGGGGTTGGACTGGGTGGCCCCTGTGGTTTCTTCCAACTCTATCATTCTATGATTTTCCAAAGAATTTAGATCAGTTTCTCCACCCTTTCAAAAATTTTAAAACTAGAACCATGGCCACTGTATCAAAGTAATTTATATCTTTCTTAAGATAGAATTTTTAGAACAAGGTTCTAGGTGTCAGTCAGTTGACATTTTATGGCTATAACAATCATGGCTTGATCTTATACATGTTTACCTGGAAGTAAGACTAAGGCTGCATCCACCCTGCAAAAATAATCCAGTTTGACACCACTTTAATTGCCATGGCTCAGTGCTCTGTAGCCACAACAAACTACAATTCCCCAGGATTCCATAGCATTGAGCCATGGCAGTCAAACCAGATTATTTCTGCAGGGTGGATGCAGCCCTAGTCAGAGAATTATTCTTAAGTAAATCATATATAGGTTACCACCTGTGAATCTTGGGTACATTGTTTTATTTACTTTTAAACAAAACGTGAAGCTGAAATTAACCAGATTTAGTTTTCAGATACTGTACTTTTGTTTTGAAGAAGAAATATGTTTGTTGTCCAAATGCTTCTTACTATTAGTTGGATGAGGCATTTGGATAATGGATTTGCCTAATAGTCCTAGCTCGATATATGCAGAGAACAGCTTAGATCACAGTTACTCATCTAGGACACTTTCCAAGATTATTCAGAGCCCTACTAGTATAACAAGATAATTATGTGCTTTTAAGCAGGCATCTCTAGGGGCTTTACTTGCTACATGTAGAAAAACAATGATGGCATTATTTTTTCCATGGTATTTATTCAAGGCACAGCTGCTGATTACAGAAAAGTTAAAAACATGTCATGTCTTGCAAAAAGACTTCTCAGTCCCCACAGTTGTTTGGATCAGGCATGGTAGTTTATAGACCAAATTCACAATACTCTGTAAACCTGATCCTTTGACTTTACTTATAGAAAGATAGAAAACTTCATTTTGATGGGTTTCTACAAGGCAAACTCCCTAACATGTAACAATCAGATAAAATACTCTTTGCACTTGATTAGCTTTGTTTGGTGAAAATCAATTGCAAGTGTGCATGCTGCATTTTGCCCATGTAAAAATGCCATGTATAGCATCAACTTCCCCACTACATCATACTGCTTTCCTTTTGCATGATATGTTTTTTTGTTTTGTTTTTACCATCACCTGTCCATGGAACGGAGTCCTAATCTGTGAGAGAGCTGTACAATTTCAGGCTGGTGGTGCTGTGTATGACATGATAGAACATTGCCCCACAAAAAGAGATTGAGATTGAGATTGAGATTGAGATAGATAGAAAGAAAGAGAGAGATAGTATTCTACAATACTAGAAAGGAAGAAAACGTACTGAGAAAGAATTGTCCAGACATGCTAGTTTAATATGTGGCAATATTTTTTTCTTTTCCTTTTCCATTTTTTTGGGAGGGTGGTGGTGGTGCATAAAAGCATTCGTTAATATGAACTCATTAGCAGTACCAGACACAGTTTTGTCAATTTAATGAGAACTAGGCCCAAGTTACTGGCTTTCCTGCCAGTCACTCTCTTCTGAACATCCGAACTGTGCTGACACTCAATAGAAAAAGTGAGACAAATTAAATATTGTCTGAGGCTTTAGAAGTGCCGTTTACCCAGACCCTTGAAACAAGATGGAATTACTTAGGAGTTTTCACTTTTTGGATTAGCTAGGAGAGAACCATTCCTGTGTGTAACTGCTGTATAGTCTTAAAAACATCTGATTTCTTTGCCACACAAATCCTGTAGCAAAGTTTTTGTTGTTATTATTATTATTATATATTTATTTGTATCTTGCCCTTTTCCCAGAACTAGGACTCAGAGCGGCTTCACAATATTAAAAAACCAATACAATTAAAACAGAAAAAAGTATATTAAAAAGGAATCAAATTATTACAATATTTAAAAAGATATTTGTTAAAAGAATAAAGCACATTTTAAAAAAGATATATATATCTTTTGGATTATTAAATGTGTGGCATGTTAAATGTGTGCAATCATTTTTGATTGTGAATCATAGTAGCCATTTTAATGGCTGAGTGCCTTTTGCTAGAAGATGGGTAGACTCAGTTGTGGCTTTTTCTGCAAAGGGAAAGTGCTATATGTCAATGTTCCAAACTATTTGCTCATCTTGACTGAATGTCATTTCAATTATCTTCCTGGGTAATGCAGAAAATGTCCACTGCCAGTGCTGGCACTCATGATGGCTGTGTCAACAGTACATGAATGAAGTACAGGAAGATAATTAAACAAATTTCTTCCCAGTGCCCAATAGATGCCAAGAATTGTTCAAATAGTGATATGTGTGCTGCAGTAGACAATGGCTGATCCAGAAGGTGTAGCATATTACAGTATAAAACATTCAACTAGAAAACTGGGGTGTATGTTCTTTTCTTAGTCCCTAGACGTCATGACCTGACTACAAGAGGGAGACCAGAGGCTATGACAGATGTATGAGGGTGAGTTAGGCAGGCAGGTGAGATTGGGTTGGAGTTATGGAATAATGGATTACTCTGAACAGAGCAATTATTTGGACAAGGTCTTGGCTTCTCCAAGACTGTGCCCAAACAATTGCTCTATTCAGAGTAAGTCATTATCTCCCATCCCTGGTCACCTGAGGCCAGGCTGTGCTTCCCGAGCTCTGCTCCCTTCTGTAGACTGGAGAATGTTATTTCTGGCTTAGAGTCTATCACTTCATCATCTTATAGTCACCTTCCATTTTGTTGGGAGAGTGAGAAGGATCTGCAAAAGCTCAGATATAATAATAATAAATTTTGTCTTGCTGTTTGGATTCTCTGGAAAGAAGCTCAGTTCAAGGGTCTTGCTTAGAGTACTTTAAGCTGACAGGCTCTAGCTCATTGCAAGGCCTTATGTCAGAGGCTTTGGTGGTGGTTGTGATCAGAACAACAGGTTCTGCACAAGACAGTGAGTTCTCCAACTCGTCTGGCATTTCAGTTTTATTCAGTGCATTTATGCGTTTGGTGTGGATTTTGTGAATTACTAAGTTTTCTAAATTGTGTGAATTTCAAAATAGTCATTGGCTACCAATGTGTCCAGACTGGCATTTCTTCTCAAAAGCTTTATGTAATTAATATTTACATCATCCGGTTCCCAAACACAGGTCTTTTTTTTTTACTTCAGTCTATAAGCAGTTTAGAATACATTGTACAAACTTGGTAGCCATGCCACAATCCAATATACCCTTGAATGTGTAATGAACTGTTTTGGCCATCGTCATTTTAAATCTGTCACATCCAACTCTTCGCTGAATTGTGTTGTCCCTAGGTGCTGTAGTGGTTTGAGGGCAAAAGCAGGTCAAACACATGGTCTGTTCCATTCCATTTCTCAATTGGTTGGAAATGAACAGACGGATGTGGCAAATTAACTCTGTAATTTCAGACTCTGTCACTTTGGCAGTACATGACAGTTCTGGGGTCACAGTAATTAAGGTCGATATGTTGTTAGTAATGTGCAACCTTGATTTGGTGCTTCAGATCAGCCCCCTAATGAGATGTAAGCACTGTTATGTTTGTCACTGGTATGAAAACTGGGCTGGTCTCATTATGATCATTTCTTGACTTATGTCTCTGTAGGTTTAGTGCTATCTGATTTCTATCTGATTCAAAGACAATGGGCTAAGACAGGCCTGCACAACACAGGGCCCAGGGGCCGCATGCAGCCCACCAAAGGATTTTGGGTGGCCCACAAGGATGGGCAGTGACTTCAAGGCTCCTCCACTGCTTGGCCTCCTCCCGAGGGGGCTGGGTGCAGCAGCAGCAGCAGCAGCAAGAGCAGGAGCAGGAGTAAATATTCACTCTGCAAGGCTCCTCCTCTGCTCAGTTTTCTCCTGAGATGGCCAGGTGGTGGAGAAAGAGGGGCAAATGCTCGTCCCTGAAGGCTCCTCTGTCACTAAGGAGAAGGACAGGCAAGGCTCCTCTGCTGCTCAGCTCTCTCCTGAGGAGGGAGCCAGGCAAAGGAGGAGGAGGGGCAGAATTAATATTAATGATAATAATTAATAATTAATACATTTTAATTAAAGTCTATTTGTGGCCCTATTTTAATTTTGACTCCTACCTCCTGCCAAGTTGTGCAGGTCTGGGCTAAGAGGACCAAATTTCAAAAACAGTGATTTAATAGCTTCAGCCATGCTGTCTGTCCGTACCTACTCCTGAGGCTTCAAAGTGTGTATTTCCACATGGAATCTAACGGCCCAATCCTAACCCTTGCTGCAGTTAAAAAAAATTATGAAAGGGCAGTGGTCCCATGTGCTGGTCTAATAAGCCACCATATGCATGATGTCATATATCTGTATAAAGAAATAAGTAAGTCATAGTTTATTATTATTATTATTATTATTATTATTATTATTATTAACTGTAAATGTACACAGTGCTGTACAAAAACCAAATAAAATCAAGACTATATAAAAAGCCTGCTTATGGAGTACAATCTAGAAGTTAAAACAACAAGTTAGAAACATCATAAGAAAACAAGTTAAAACAGCAAATATCCAATACTGAGTCAAGCATCAAAACAACCAGGTCACAATCACAGATTCCCTGGGAACGCTTCCCTAAACAATATGGTCTTTAACTCGATTTTAAAGCTGGTTAGAGACATGTTGAGTCGTGCTTGTAAGGGGAGGAGGTTCCAGCAGTGAGGGGCAGCAAGCGAGAAGGGACGAATGCAGGATGGGACTATGGAAATCCTGGGCTGGGACAGGAGACCTTGGCTACCAGAATGGAGGGAATGAGTGGGAATTTAGGGAGAAAGAAGTTAAGAGAGATAGGGAGGGGCCAGCCCATGCAGGGCTTTAAAATTAAGCAGGAGAAGCTTGTACTGAATGCGGAAGGGAAAGGGGAGCCAGTGAAGGGATGACAATAGGGGGAGATAATACGAGCAGCTGAGTGCTGAACAAAAATCAATGGGTGGAGGTGAGAGAGAGGAAGCCCTGCCAAGAGAAGGTTGTAGTAATCTAATCGCGAGACCACTAGGGCATGGACCAAAGTCTTTGCAGTAGAAGCAGAGAGATATGGACAGATTTTGGAAATATTATAGAGAAAAAATCTACATACCTTGGCTGTGGCCTGGATCTGGGGGATAAATGACAGAGAGGAGTCAAAAATGAAACCAAGACTGCGGGCTTCCTGAACCGGCTGAACAGAGATGTTGTCAACAGAGATAGGAAAGGAATATTGAAGGGTGGGCTTAGGAGGAAAAACAAGAAGCTCTGTCTTGGACATGTTGAGCTTCAAGCGCCAATGGCGCATCCAGTGGGAGACAACTGTCAGACAAGATGAAACTTGCTGCTCAAGCCCTGGCGAAGGTCAGGAGTGGAAAGATACGGCTGAGTATCATTGGCATACAAATGATAAGAGAAACCAAAAGAACTGATAAGTTTACCAAGAGACAGTGTGTCTAGAGAGAACAAGAGGGGACGCAAAACAGAACCCATAATTTTATATGACAACCAGCAATATGCTTAATGGCTTCCAAACAGGATTTTAAGCCAAGTTTATGCAAGGATGCAGTGGATTAGTGGTTAAGATACCAGTTCTGATGATTGGAAGATCAGAAGGTTGGCAGTTTGAGGTACGGGTGCTGCAGGATAGGGTGAGGTCCTGTCACTATTCCCAGCCTCTGCCAACCTAGCAGTTCAAAAGCATGCAAATGCAAGTAGATAGATAGTTACCACTTCTCAGTGGGAAGGTAACAGCATTTGATGCAGTCATGCTGGCCACATGACCACTAGAGCAGTCTTTGGACAACTCTGGCTCTTTGGCTTAGAAACTAAGATGAGCACTGCCCCATACAATCGGTTACGACTAAACATTCATGTCAAGGGACTACCGTTACCTTTACTTTTTTAAAATCACTGACTGGCCTTTAGTGGCAGGAAAGAAAGAGCAAAGCAGCGACAGTGGGAATGTGTCATGTTGGTGCATAAAATTAATGCTTATCATTGCTTCTTAAGCCATTATTTGATAGTTCAAACCAGTCTACTATGATAGTGCAACATGATAAACCATGCTCAGCAAGGAGTCTTGCAACCTCTTACAGACATGTTTGTTGGGCGTATGTCTTTTATGGTCTGAGGCCCATTTCATGAAATACATGAAACAGCTTCAGCCTGAAGATGATTATACTCATGCTAAGTGAAACAGGGAGTTGTGGAGGAACAGAAAAGAGAAAGACAATGATCTTAACAGTTTTCACTGTGGTGGTGGTGGTGACAAGAACAGCCTAGTATGGATAAAAAGATTACCACATGTGTGGTGATAAAAAGAATTGCACTGGCTGCCAATATATTTCTGGTTGGAATTCAGGCTACTGGTAATGCCATTAAATGCCCAAGAATGATTTGCACTCTCAGTATCTAAAGTAGTGCCTCTATCTATATAGAACTCCCTGAGGACTGAGATCTGCTGAGGATCTCTCCTCTGTTCCATCACTGGGAGCAATATACTGTATGAGGATATGAAGAGAGGGCCTTGTCAGCTGTGGCACCCTGTTTGTGGAATGCCCCCTGCTTGGTTGTGAAGTGCTTGATTGGCACCTACAATGGACTTATTTTGGCACCAAGCTAAAACTTGGCTTTTTACAAATTCCTTTGGGTCTTAATGATTTCATCTTATGTGTACTGATACCTGATTATATATTGTTTTAACACCAACTTTTAAAATTGTGACATGTTTGTTTAAATTATTTTTATTATTGTATTGCAAATTTTTGTTGCCTTACATTTTCAATTGTTCTATTTGATTTTATTTTGAGCCACCCACAGATCTTATGATATGAGGTGGGATAGAAATACAGTATATAAAATAAAATAATTAAATAAATGAGAAAATAATTTGTGTCCATTGGCTGCACCTTCTTCTTTCTTTCTTGGACACTCCGGGGACTGGTACCAGACTGAGTGCCACCGCTATAGATGATTGTTCTTGAGTATCAATCTGTCCCTTTTGAATTGCCCCCTCCTTTTGTTGGGTTGATATTGTTTAATCTGGTTTAAACAAATATTCTAGTTGAAAGGCTCTGTCCAACATATGAGAGCAGAGGTTGTGCTGGAGGGCTTGGCTCTAGACCAACCTTTTCCAATCTTTTTACCCTGAATGAACGCTTGAAATAATTTCCAGCTCTCAGAGAATCCCTGCATAAAATTATATCTATAGCTCAAAAAAGATTTTTCCTCATTCACAACCTCTCACAGAACCCCTAATGACCTATTGTGGATTTTACAAAACCGTGGTTGAAAAATTCTGCCGTAGACAATGGATTTTGTAGTATGTTCTGGATTGGAAGCTGGAAGCATATAATATGTGTATACCTCTTGGTTATGGTATAGAGCAGTACTTATTTGTCCGTCATGTTGCTGCAAAGTAGTGTCTAGAATGTAAGCTTGGTCTAGGTTTAGCCTTTGAATGAATGCATATATGTGCCAACTTCATTTATCTGAAGTCCACAAAAAATTATGTCAAATAACAAGTGTTTAAGATGCCACAAGACACAGTTGTTTTTGCTGCAACAGATTAATACAGCTACCCCTCCCATAACCAGAATGTGGCACTGACATTGTGGAAGGCATTAAATCAGATTTGCAGACAATGATGCAAATGTTTTGTATTTGAAGACACTGCCTGTCTTGCTTTGGCATGTATTTGTCTTATCTCTCATTTTTCACCAAACTATAATGTTAGGTGGCACATGATTTTGGATCATAAAATACAATTCTGAAGTCAGCGTTCCTATTCATAGAATCATAGAATAATAGAGTTGGAAGAGACCGCAAGGGCCATCCAGTCCAACCCCCTGCCATGCAGGAATCCAAATCAAAGCATCCCTGATAGATGGCCATCCAGCCTCTGTTTAAAAACCTCCAAGGAGGGAGATTCCACTACACTCCGAGGAAGTGTGTTCCACTGTTGGACAGCCCTTACTGTCAGGAAGTTCCTCCTAATGTTGAGGTTGAATCTCTTTTCCTGTAGCTTGAATCCATTGTTCTGGGTTCTAGTCTCTGGAGCAGCAGAAAACAAGCTTGCTTGCTCCTCAATATGACATCCCTTCAAATATTTAAATATCATATCACCTCTTAGCCTCCTCTTCTCCAGGCTAAACATCCCCAGCCCCCCTGAGTCGTTCCTCGTAGAGCATGGCTTCCAGACCCTTCACCATTTTAGTTGCTCTCCTTTGGACATGCTCCAGTTTCTCATTGTCCTTTTTGAGTTGTGGTGCCCAGAACTGGACACAATATTCCAGGTGGGGCCTGACCAGAGCAGAATAGAGTGGCACTATTACTTCCCTTGATCTAGACACTATACTTTTACTGATGCAGCCTAAAATTGCATTGGCGTTTTTAGCTGCTGCGTCGCACTGTTGACTCATGTTCAATAGCTATGTTGGCCAATCAAATCTTTCAAGGTTTCAGGTCAGAAAGTTCTGCTCTGAATATTTATTGGAAATATTTATGTCCCACAATCAGTCAAATCTACTTGTTTTTCATTCTTGCAATTTATATTGAGACAAATATTTGCTCTTTTGTTTTACCTGAAGAAGAGTTGACAGTAATTTGAAAGCTTACATAATCCTAACATGACAAAACTGAATGTGATTCAGAACTTAGTTAAGAAAAAGAATAATTATATTGTTATCATTTTGTTATAATTATTATAAGGAAGAAAAGCTAAATATTTGAAAAGTCAACTCTTTACATTCAATATTGCCAACCATTCAATACTAATAAGGTTGGATTCCATTTTAAGAAGTGAATACACATTCCATAATGAAAATCCTATTTATGTGAAACAACGTGGAAAAGGAATATTAACAAAAAACAGGGTAATTTGTTGAGCAACATTAGCTCATTTTGTAGTAAACAGCCAATATTTTGTAGTGACGACTAAGGAACAAAATGGTCTTTCTTACTGTGTAACAATTTTGGAAGTTAGTTATATTAATATTGATGGCTGAGGCTTTTCTTTTTTAAAAGAAAAAACTTTGTTCTTCTTTACAGTTACCTTTGACCACTTTGAAATTTTGAGAGCCATTGGGAAAGGCAGTTTTGGAAAGGTATGTTTTTGTTTTTTGCAAATAATGTGCCGGGTCCAAAAAATAAGTCTTTAGAAAATATTGCAATGTCTTATCTCCCAAGGTACTAGGAAGAACCAGAGGTTTGTTCCTTGTATGTCCAGAATCTTGAAAATATATTCCAGGATATTAAAACGATTCTTATTAATAAACCAGAGCTGCTGAATTTATGTGCAAACATCCAGTGAAGGAAGATGTTGCTCTGGAGTGAATGAGTATGTGCTGGCATTTTGCCTTTTTTCTCTTCCTCCCCCCGCCCCTTTCTGCTGTTTGGATGGAGTGTGTAAGAGGAAATTATTTGCTGTTTGGGAAGGAATGGTGTACTATACACTACAGCCTCTGCAACAGAGGCAGACAACCTGTTGCCTGGTTATGGGGACATATGTGGTTCTTGTTCAGAAGCCCTTTGCAGCCTCTTCCAAGAGCAAGCTGGCAGTTTGCTGGGTGAGGAGGGAGTGGGAATGTGTGTGTACATGTGTGTGTGAGAGAGAGAGATAAAGGAGGAGTGACAGGGAAGAAGAAAAAATTCTTGCCCCATCTACTTCTGGCTATGCTGCTGACTGTCACTTGCGTGAGACCTTGTACAGATTTAATCCCAAGGGAATGCAAATTTGGGGGGGGGGGGGTAGAATCCTTCTACCCTGCATTATTGTAGCAGAGCAGAACAGGATGCTCTGCAAGATGCCACTTTCTGTGATTGTAACTTGATTGTAGATTCTCTTGTCGCTTGATTCTCTCCTAGAAAATAGCAAGAAAGCCCACAATGTTGTTTTAAGGGAAAAGTGGCTACTGTACGTAGTGAGGGTTATGGATAACGGATAAACTGGATTAGATCTTTGTACATGTGTAAGATAAATCAGTATGCAATCAAATAGGTAATCAGGTAGACAGAATAAAATGGGTTGAAAAACTGATTTTTTTTTTCACATTCTTCTCTCTCATACAAGAGCAGCAAGCAAAGTAACAATCTGCTTTATAATTCTTCCCAGCAGCAGTGCTATCACTAGAGTTGGTGTCGCCTGTTGCAGCAACTCATGGTGTCACCCACCCATTGACCCCCTCCCATTTCACACCATACAGAATCCTTAATAGTGCTTTTTTGCACTAATGTTACAGTACTTGTAAATTGTAATTCCAATATGCCACTGAATGTAATGCCAATAGTTGTGATATAAACAACTAGCAGAATTAAAATTATACTTTCAAATTACAATATCATATGCACAACCTAAATGTATTTACATATACATGGAAGATCTGGTTAAAATGTGATGTTTTAAAGAAAATTTAAAAATAATAAAAAACATTTTTAAAATGTTTAACATTTTTTTTAAATTTAAAAATCTGAAACTTGCATTTTAATTTTTAAAATATTCCGGGGCCTCCCCTTTCTCCATCTATTGAACATAACCCCACTCGCACCATCTCTTAAAGCATTTTAAAGGGAAGCAGATGAATGCCACAGCCTGTTTTTGCCAAAAGGTAGGTGTTTGAGGAGAACTAGTGTCATCCTCCTTAGGGTGTCACTGCTGTGGTCCGTACCCCCCTAGTGATGCCACTGTAAAACAGTTGACAGCGAGGCTAGAAGTGTATCTATACTTCAGAGTTAAGGCAGTTTGATGCCACTTTAATTGCCTGAATCCTGGGATTTGTTGTTTGGTGAGGCACAGACCAGGCTGACAAAGGTCCAAAACAAACAGCCTATCAAAGCCTGCTTCTAGGCATCTTGGGAGTGTGGCATTTGCATGCTACATGCTCTAAAGCTGCTCAGAAGCCAGTCAGCTGTCCAGGCATGGTTGGCTTTAAGATGCTCCAGCAGTGCAGTGTTTACATGCTGCACACTGCCAGAGCATCTTGAAGCCGCCCTGGGTTGTGGCAGGGGCTTTTCCCAGCCCAAATCGGAGTGGATCTTTTCAGCTCCTATTCAGGGCTGATTCAGAGTGGTTTGGGACCACAGCATGTGTTTACTGTGGCCGCAATGCATCTTCAATGGAGACGGCTTCAAGCCACCCCTTCCTGGCTGTATGTTCCAGCCCAAACTCACCAAACTACAAATCCCAGGATTCTGTAGGATAGAGTCTTTGCAGTTAAAGTGGTGTCAAAGTGCTTTAATTTTGCAGTGTGGATGCACATTAGCTTGGACCAGATAAGAATGGGGTTTAATAAATAAGGCAACAATCAAAAATTGTTCTTTTATTCCCCCCTATAAGTAGAAAATGCATGGATGTCACATATCTGTACTGCAGATTTATTCTACACCTTCCACTTTATAAAATCTGTTGCCTTGATTTGTTCCTGTAGGTATGCATTGTCCAGAAGAATGACACCAAGAAAATGTATGCCATGAAATATATGAACAAGCAGAAATGCGTAGAACGGAATGAAGTGCGAAATGTCTTCAAAGAGCTACAGATCATGCAGGGGCTGGAACATCCTTTCCTTGTGAATTTGTGGTAAGAAACATGGGGCTGGTGTGGACCATATTTTCCCATGATTTCCCTGAGATGATGTGACCTTAGTTTCTCTGGAAGCCTGATTCTGCTTGCTTTATTTCATTTTAACTGTGTCACAATGATTGGTTTGCCCGTACAGTATTTGTTGGCTTACTTTTGCAACTGGGATGACCCAGTTTTCTTTGAGTGGCCTTTCAGAGAAGCAGCAGGGTTTGGGACATCCTGCAGTTTAGATGCATTTCTTAGGCAAGGCACTTGCCTTGGTGATTGAGCCCCCTGTTCAGTTCCCACTATAACTGACTAGGTCCTTCCAAGCTCCAAGTGCCATGCTATTTTGACTTTTATTTCTTTCACAGTCGAAGTTGTAATATTTTGGCCAAATGACAGATGTGCTAGATCTAGTGATGAGATTGTCTTGTGTGGAAAATAAACTTTGGTAGCAAAAGGCCTTGGTTAAATAAAGGAATGATTCACTGTGCAAAGCCTCTCCCAGGATGTAGAACACTAGCATTCTTGGAGATAAGAGTTGGTTAGAGCCCTCTGTTTAACCATAGTTTCTCATGATGATATAGTGTGCGTGTGTTATAGTGTGTGTGTGTGTGTGTGTGTGTGTGTGTGTAAGAATGGATATTCAAGTCCTCTGTCTGCAGTTTGAAATGCAGGCCCAGCCTAAGGCATTTTTCTGCCTGAAGCAAAGGACAAAACAGTAATCTATCCCTGAAACTGACTGAGCTGGCTGACTCCTTTTTTTTCCACTGGTGACTCTTATGCTTAGAGGCCTGGGATAACTCCCATTTTGCCTTCCAACTGTGTGGGGGAACAATTGAAACATCCATTAGTAACACTGAGGAGGCTGTTCCTGCTGCCCTTTGTATCTGTTGCCTGAGGCAGTTGCCTCAGTCAACCTAATGGTAGGGCTGGCCTTGCTAAAATGTTACAGTTACAGCATATTCCACATTATTCTATATCACTGTTTTGATTGTGATTGATAGGATGTTTGATTAAACTTCTCACCTGCCCAGCTATTTAGTCACTTAAAGATATTAACTACCTTTTCTATTTCCATGTGATAGATGACCTTAAAGAATGTGTTTATTATCCACAGATTTTTGGTATCCTAGATGGGTCCTTGAGCTAAACCCCAGTGGATACCAGGGGTCTGATGTACTGCTTTAGAACAGACTCTTAAAATATTAATATTAAACAGAGAAAAACAACATCCACCCTATTGAATGCCCTAGGAAACCAGACATCTTAGTCTGTTTTCCTAGGGTGTACAATAGTGTGAATGTTGTTTTTTTCTTCTTAATTACTCTTGCTCTCCTTCAATATTCTGTAAACTAAGCACTATCCCAACCCTTGCTCTGGCTGCAATCCACTGTCCCTTTGACTAAGCGCTGTCTAGTTACCCTAGTTCATCCTGCTTGAACTGATTTGATGATGCCTTCCTGCAGGTGTCAATCACATATCCACCCATTTCTGGAGGCCAAAGCAGCTCTAATATTTATGGAGCAGAAAGCCAGGAAAAAGAAAGGGATGCAAGCATTTAGGCGCTCAGTCGTATAATCTCTACAGTTCTTCTGCTTATTGCTTGAGGCCTATAAGTATAGATGTGGCTCACAGAACTGTTCACAGTGGCTGATGGAAATGTTTTGGGGGATCCCATAAGAAGACAAGCAAAGGGAAAGCACCCTACCTAAAGTAGTGTCATAAGAACGTAGGAGTCTACTCCATGCCAAGTCATTTGATGATCTAGCCCAGTAGTGTTTGCTGTTAGGGGCAGTTGCTCCCCAGGGTTTCAGACAGGATTTCCACTCCCCCTAGCATTATGTGCAGACACCAGATTTCTGAACCCAGAGACCTCTGCCTGACATGCCATGGCCCCTGCAGGCTAAACAAACATCTGTTCTTCCAAGCTGGTTCAATATGCCTCTGTGTGTGAGTTTCCCTGGCTGCAGTGGCAAAATGCGCCACCCATTGCTTCTTCTCCTATTTCCTCCCCATCAGTTCTTCTTTAGTGTACCCTTTTCCATAGTTGCTCTGAATCCCAAGATCAACCATAGCAGAGGAAACTATTTAGGATTTTGCAGATGAATGTTAAAACAACCAACAGCTTCTTGTAGGAATGAACCCACACTGCAGAAATAAAGCAGTTTGACACCACTTTAATTGCCATGACTCAATGCTATGGAATGTTGGTATTTGTAGTTTTGTGAGATAGTTAGCCTTCCCTGTGAGAGAGCTCTCTTGCCACAACAAACTACAAATTCTAGCATTTCTATAGCATTGAGTCACGGTGTCAAACTGCTTTATTTCTGCAGTGTGGGTTCACTCCTACAAGAGCCATGGCAGTTAAAGTGGCTGTTTTATTTCTGCAGTTTGGCAGCAGCCTTGTTTCCCTGACAGCCCACAATTATTGAGAGTTAGCCTAGCTGGCAAAGAGAGGTTTGTTTGGTGATTTAAATTTGTAGGATTGAACTTCTTATCAAGAAACATAAAGATTTCCAACTAAGCATTTAAATAGCATATCTACAGTACACTCCTGCGCCTGTTTACTCAGCAGAACATCCTAGCAAATGTAAAGCTTTGGAATCTTTAAAGCGGTCCATGTATATATTGCATTGCTGTCATCCTTAAAACAACCTTGTAAGATAAGCAAACCTTGCCTCACTAAATCTGCTGCACTTTGACCCTGGAGTGTCTGATTAGTAGCTCATTCTTCCAGCATTATATTACTATTTAGATGGAGGAACAATATATATATTGCTGAAAACCAGACAGTGTTGGCTCAAGGCATGTTGTTGCTTTCACCAAGGCCCAGCTTCATCCTGGCTGAGACCAACATTAAAAAACAACAATCTTGGTGTACCTTTCATGATATAGCCAGATGGAGAAATGGTTTGAGTGTTGGATTAGAACTTTGGGAAATCAGGGATCACATCCCCAGTCATTCATGGAAACCCACTGGGTGACCTTTGACATGTTGCATTCCCTTAGCCACCTAAGAGGAAGGCAATGGAAATCTCCTTTGAATAAATATTGTCAGAAAAATCCTATAATTGGGTTGCCATAAGGCAGAGTCTAAAACAACAACCTTTTAGGTACCAATTTATGCACTTTTGTGTCTTCTTACTCCACCACCTCACCATGATGCCACCTCGAGTAGATTTCTCCACTGTGACAGAGCAAGCCTCAGATCGAGATAGAAACTTTTAATATATGTCTGTCTGAAATAGTCTTCTCTCTTTAAGAGTGTTTGAAGGTAACTGCCTTCCATACTGTTTAATTTCAGGTGCATTCTAGCCATCATTAATAGCATCGATCAGCACCCAGATAAAGCACCTTAATCTACCCATTTTTCTTTGATTTAGTGTGCGTTTTCCCCCCTCTGGTGGCCCTGAAATAGGCAAGATGAAATAAAGTTTCAAGCAAAGTTTCAAGTAACAGAGATTCAGATTATTATATGGTATTATTTATGTTTTGCTTTAAGGTGGATTTACTGGCAAGGCAGTGATAAATAGTCTGTAGCCAAAAAACAGAAACAAAACTTCTCCATTAAAAGATTGCAGTAAAGAAATGTTTTGTCTGCTTTGGTCCTCACTTGCCACAGGAGATGCACTATTGAAAGCAAAATGAGAAATTGAACTATATGGGGCTCCAAATACTTGCACCAGTGACCAGACAATGAATTAATTGGTTTCTACCAAATCCCTATAAAGTGGAAATGGTGATAATTTAAAGCCTTCCCCTGCCTGTGTTTTCTTCACCTTCCTTCACCCAAAATCTGCTGCTCCCCAACCACTTTTCTTAAATCAGATAAGCACGGGTGGGACAACACTTCTTGTCCCTGCTCTACTTAAAGTGTTGCATGCAGGGCTCCCACTTCGTTCTTTCATTGCTTTAAAGGGATTTGGCACAGATTAGATCATGTTGCCATTATGTTGCCTTTGGGTTGTGTTGCAGTTTTGTTCTCTAATGCTTCTGTTTCTAAACGGTTTTCTGCCCATGCAAATGGTTCTCCCTATTTGTTTTCTTATTTTCATAGTTCTTTTTATTTAAAAAAAACACACACACCAGTATAGCTCATGAATACAAGAAGAAACAGAAAACCTATCACAAGTGAGTACTGTCTACAAGTGTTTGTTGGGCATTCAGTGAAAGATGCTTGGGGAACAGACTGCATGATAAATGAAGGCATCTTATGCTACCTCTTAAACTGGTGAAATAAATACCATCTGCAATTTCTGCCCTCTGAGCTGTTGGGTCTAGACTATTAATCATATGCTTTTGGCAGTCAACACTAAAAGAGTGAATTAATTTTCCCTGAGTAAATAGTCTAAAATACAAGAAGGTTAATTGTAATTTCGAGGGCATCTGTACATATCACCTTAAATTTTTAATTCTTCCTCAAACACAATAACTCTTATGTGTGTGAGTGCCAGATTGTTTTAGATTTGCATATGGATTTGCAGTAATGTAGGGCCAGAAGCAAAGTCAGACCAAACACTGTTAAGCTTTTATTCAAAGTTTTATTTCTCTTCTAGCTATAGAAGTACTCTAACTGTGTATTTGCCAACTGGGTTGATGTTACAGTTCTCTGGTGAGAATTAATTCATGGTAGATACTCCAAATATAGATGCCCTGAAGGCAACTGATCATGCCTGATCTTGGAAGTTAAGCATGGTCAGCCCTGATTAATACTCGGATAGGAGACTGCCAAGAAATACCAGGTGCTGTAGGCTATATTTCAAAGGAAGGCAATGGCAAACTACCACTGAGTATTCCTTGCCTAAGAAAACCTGATGAAACTCATGGGATTGTCATAAATCCACAGGTGACATGAAAGCACATACAAATGCATGCACACATGCACGCACACAATATTAATTGGAAGATGGTGCTAGAAGGTTGTTGTTGTTGTCATATTTATTTGTATCCTGCTCTTTTCCCAGAACTGGGACTCAGAGCGGCTTCACAATATTAAAAAACCCCCAATACAATTAAAAACATAGAAAAGAGGGGCATTGAAAAGGAATTAAGTTATTACAATGTTAAAATAGAATCATAGAATCATAGAGTTGGAAGAGACCGCATGGGCCATCCAGTCCAACCCCCCTGCCATGCAGGAAATCCAAATCAAAGCATCCCCAACAGATGGCCATCCAGCCTCTGCTTAAAGACCTCCAAGGAAGGAGACTCCACTACACTCTGAGGGAGTGTGTTCCACTGTCGAAATAGATAGCTATTAAGAGAATAAAATACATTTTTAAAAGATAAAACTGTATAAAACACTTAAAACAGTGGTTCCCAACCTGTGGGTCGGGACCCCTTTGGGGGTCGAATGACCCTTTCATGGGGGTCGCCTAAGGCCATTGGAAAAAACCTATTTAATTAAAGTTATGAAGTAGCATTGAAAATAATTTCATGGGTTTGGGTCACCACAACATGAGGAACTGTATTAAAGGGTCGCAGCATTAGGAAGGTTGGGAACCACTGCTTTAAAACAACATTCCAAGCCAGTCCTTTACAGCCAAGCCTGTCTATACAGGTAGGTCTTAGCCTTCCAGGGAAAGACCAACAAGGAGGGAGGGAGCCATTTTGGCCTCTCAGGGGAGCTCCAGAGTCTAGGGGCAGCCACCGAGAAGGCCCTTTTTCACATCCCCACCAACCGTGCTTGTGATAGTGGTGGGACAGAGAGAAGGGCCTCAGGGTCTGGGTTGGTTCATACAAGGAGATACAGGCAGGTTACAGACCGCCCATTTGGGCGGGTTGTACCCGCCCCTTTCCCCGGTGTATCGGGGCCTCAGTGGCTAGAACGGCAGCCGCTGAGGCCCCGATCCGCCGCTTTTCAGGCTGCAGGGAAGCGGCAAAATGTACTAAGCGCCCTGGCGCGGAGCGAGGATGTCACTTTCGCACCGCCCCGTATAGAGGCAGCATGGTCGTGATGTCCTCATGGCAGCGGCCGTGTGGAATGGCCGCCCCCATTTTGTGTGTGCGGAGCGCGCACTAGGGTTAGGGGGGTGCGGAAGCACTGCCCCATTCTAACCCTAGTGCGCGCTCCGCACGCACAAAACGGCCCGTTTGTAATGGGCCACAGTCTGCCAAATAGTGTGGACCTGAACCATATATTTGAATTGTGCTGGTTCTGTTTTGGATGGCATATGATTGCAAAAATTGATCATGCCACTTTATAAGAATATACTATGGGTCCTGCAAGATAAGCCCAAAGGGCCACCATGTCTGTGTTTTTGTTCACTCATTTAGCCCACTAAATGCCTCTGGGAAGCCCATAAGCTCAGCATCCTCCTATTCCCATTCATATTCTCCAGTACTTGGTATTCAGCTATACTTCCCCTGATACTGGAGGTAATATACAGTCATCATGAGTAGTAGCTGTTGAGAGATTTATGCACCATGAAGTAAACAAAATGTAATATCTTCAGGACATGGAGTCAGAGAAGCCTAAATTATTCCAGAATGGATCTTCTTGCAGATTTCTTATCTGATGTATAATTTTTTCCCACTGAGGCTTGTTTTATTTATTAAACGGAGAAATTTTTCTTAGCATCCAGCGGTGGTTCAAGACATCTTATCAGAAACCCAAACTGACCCTCTTCCCATGGTGTCAGTAGAAGGTTGTTGAATGATCAGAAAATTTAGATTTTGGTGTTCAACCTGAATTATATTTGCAGATCCATGGGCATGCACTGTATAGCTTCTTTGGGATGATAATTATTTCTTCTGAATAATTTTTAGGTTTTGCATCCCTGAACTACTTCACCACAGCCTACGTTTGATTATCAACATCATTTTGGGCCAGTGTCCATATTAGAAATTGATAATCATACCCCTACCTGGCTGACTGAGCTCTTTAAATTAAGAATAGGCCCAAATGACAACTTCTTGCTGTCTCAGTTTGGCATTGTCTCATTGTTACTCCACCTTTTGTCTTGTATAATGCTGGAAAGCACCCAGATGAGATGACCTCATTTTTCCAAGATGGTGGAAAAAGCAGGCCAGACCCAGGTCACACACTTTGTGTGTCAGTAGAAGTATGGTCCAGGCAGTCCAACGTCTAAATGTGGAAAGTAATCCTGAACCTGGTCCAGATCTGATAAAGCAGTTGGCAGAAAGAAAAATCCAAGGCACACACTGATGTTCAGAAGCCCACAAAGCTGGAGACATCAGACAAGTTCACAGTAGGAATGTTGGAGCTGATTGTTTGCAGCAACAGAATGGCCTTGGCTGAGCAAATTTACAGTCAGCTGTAGATCAGCCCAGCTGACCTTATTAGCTCAATGTTTATCTTTTAAAGCAGACCAGGAAATTTCTTGTCCCTTTGCAACTGGTATTTTAATGTACAGTGGCCCATGGAATGACTTGCCTCTCTATCTTCCTCATGATCTCCAGAAACTGCATAGGATGGTCTGGACTCTGCTTCTGCCAGTGACATGACAGGACTGCCAGCCTCCTCTGGCTGTGGCTGGAGCCTCTTACCTGGGCTCTCCTCTTCCTCTTCTTGTTCACATAATGGTACCAAGAAAGGCAGCCATTTTCCCCCTCCTAGGATACTATTAGACTGACTATGGAAAGTCAGCCACACATGAATTGTGGTACATGGCCCTGTCCGACATGCGGATATGGATGATCCCAAAATAGATTGAAAGAGCCTGTCTAATCTGGTTTCTGATCACAGGAAGAGCCAGAGTGGTCCATGCAGTCTTCGCAATTAAAGCCTTATAAATTTATCCTAAGGCTTTCAAAGAGAAATTCTAAAATCTGTTTCTATGTGTGCTATTGATGAAGGCAAAGAGAACCCTGGGGAGAAACTGCTATAGAATCATCTACTGTGATTACACCCTGGTGAATTATCTGATTTTCTGACCTTAGAATGCTGAACCCCAACAGTCTACAAGTCCTGCATGTAAAAAAAAAGTTTTAAGACTGAAAGGCTACACTTTGAAGAACTGTTTGCTGTTTCTTTTTTAAAACACAGACCACCTACTCCTCTAAGATGATGGAGAACCCTGTAGAGAACATTAAATCCAAGGAACAGCTCAATTGATCACTGTATTGATTTTTTTGCATCTTTCTCTGTTGAGCAGTTTTAAAAAAATATTTCAGCAAATCTAATTTGATCCAGACTCCAAGGACTGTATTAATGTTATATTCCTTGCGCACAAATAGAGAGACCGGCAGTTTGGACCAGCCTGGGGACAGAGTCAGAATGTAGCATCTACATGACATAAGCCCTGGCTCCTCCTCAGGGTGCTGTGATGCCGCACGCCACACCACATGGTGCTCCTCTGGTGCTGTATCCACATAACACAGTGCCAAAGGAGCACTTTCAAGCTGTGGCGACGTGGCTATTGCACTCTTTCCAGGGCGCAAAAAGGAGGTACTTTTTGAGGCTCCTTTTTGTGCCCTGTAATGGCCAGAGTGAGGCTGTGGCATGTGGTTGCCACAGCCCTGATCCAGCGCACCTGAAGGCAGCTGCAGGCTGCCCCTTAGGGGCGGTGTGCACAGCCCCTTTGTATTGACACTTAAGTAGTTAACACATATTTTAATTGGAGTGCAAATATTCTGCAATATTTGCTTACCTCTTTTCTTGAGGTAATTCTTCTTAAAAGCTTAAAGGGAATGCTGTATTGTCCTGTCCTGAAGTCAGTCACCCCATCCTTTGTTGAGCTTTTCTATCTGGCATTTTTGTGCACAAAACATAGGTATGTACAAAAGAAGTACAACTATATGTCATTTAACAAAGCTTCTGACAAAGAAGTATCTTCCTACAAAGTCTGTTTAAGTCCACCACCATCCCTTTCCTCCTCATCATGTGGATAACTGGAAGTTTTCTTTTAGCAGCATTGGCAAAGGGGAAATGGTGAAACGTGAAGAAACAGAGATGTTTCTCTATTGAAATTGGGGCAGGGTGTCTTGCAGCAAACACTACAATAAAACATAAGCTGGAGGGAAAATCATTCTTTAGCTAGTCCTGAGTGTGCTTGTCTACAACAGGCAAGGTAAATAGAATATGTGAATAGAAAAACAGAGAGAAATGGGGAAAGCAGAAAAGCCTGCCTCACCAGCTCTTCCCAACATGTTAAAAAACATGGATGTATAAGTTTGGGCACCAAAATGGAAATCTTAAGAAAAGTGGAAGGCATTGAAAAAAGAATAATCCCTGAATCCATTTTGAAAGACACTTTCAAGTGGTCTCTGTTAGGTTCAAAATGTTTATTTATGCAAAGTTTACTTAACCTGGTTGTTCCATTTCACATGTGCAGCCCAGGTACTGTGATGGGGTTAGCTCACATCACTAGTCCCAGCTTCTGCCAGCCTAGCAGTTAAAAGCATGCAAATGCAAATAGATGGTGGGAAGGTAAACGGTGTTCTGTGCGATCATGCTGGCCGCATGATCACAGAGTAGTCTCTGACAATGCTGGCTCTTCGGCTTAGTAATGGAGATGAGCACCACCCACTATGATCAGACATGACTTGACAAACTTGTCAACAGGGAATACCTTTACCTTTATATTCCTAGTTTTGAATAAAAGGTTTGCTGAAACATGTTAAGTGCTCTTCTTTTTTATAGTGTAGGTAGGGTTGCCATAAGTCAGAACCTCCAAACCGGGACAAATGTAGAACAACATTTTCAAGTGTAGGACACATTTTTTAAAATGGAGGACATGCGAAAAAAACTTTAAAAATGGGCACCCACCTCCTTCTCTTCTTCCTCCTCCTCCTGTTTCCCCCTCTTCCTCCTCCCCCTCTCCATGTGCCAAGAAAGTGCGCTTTCCCCTCCCCCTGGCTGGCCCAGTGTCTCACTCTACTTTCTCCTCGTCTGAGTCTCCACCTCCTCCTTGAGGCTGGCCAATGGGAGACTGGGGCTGGAATCAGCCTCGACCCTGCTGCTCTGCCATTGGCCAGCTTCCAGGGGACGATGGCGCTCCGTTTAGGCATGCGCATGTGCATGCCAGAGGGAGCTGCTGCTGGCCCCCGGCCTGGGGCAGAGGAGGCGGAGGAGGAGGAGATGGGTGGCGCGGCTGTGCGGGAAGACAGAGGAGGTCGGTGCGGCTGGCCACACGCATTAGTGGCCGGGCCCCAACCCGTGATTTGGCGGCACCCGGGACGGGACGGGCCCAGTAACGCCAAAACCGGTACAGTCCCGGGTGCCGCTGGGATATGGCATCCCTAAGTGTAGGGATCTACACTTATTCTTCCCATGCTAGTTCTGCCTATGGTATCAATTTTTTTGTTAGAGAAGTAACACCAGGAACACATCTACTTACTTAATTGAGATATACCTGTACTTTAAAAAAAAACTTTTCATATATTGGAATTTACTACCCCATTACAGGCCTGTTCAGGCAGTGTAGGAGATCTCCAAATGTTCACTTTCTCCAAGAAGGGCTGGTACTTAACTGAAACTTTCTGTATTTCTTAGCCCCGGCTACTGCTCTCAAGAAATTTTAAAGCAGGGGTGGGCATCTATTGGTGGCAAGGGGGGTGCATTGGCCCCTCAGGAGGCGTTGGAGGTCTGTACCCCCTTCTGCTTCCTTGGAAATAAAATAAAATAAAATTGTGACTTTCAGTGTCTGTTGTTTAAAAAAAGGCATTTCCTAGGCCCAAAACCACAAAAGCCCAGAAATGTGACAAATGGCATTTGAGGGAATGCTGAGGGCAACAAAATGTCCTTAAAGGGCTACATGTGATCTATAGGAAACTCTTCTCCCACCCACGCCAGAAAGGAATAGACCTCTGGCTTTCTCCAGGAGCTCATGTTTGATCCTCTGCACCAGCACCAGGGACCACAGAGCTCTTGGAGGAGAGTGTGTCAACCCAGTACTACAGCTGCCTTCAGAGATTGACTGGTCCTCACCTAGGCTCATGAGTTTCATGCACGTCAGGCTCAAGGGTCTCACATTCTCCAGTGTTGCTTAGTCCTGGTGCCAGTGATGAAGACAGGCTTTGAGTCCCTGTCCATACGCTACTGGGCTCCTGGGTCATGGCACCTTTCCACTGTGATGTGTAGGAACCAAACCATTCAAATTTTGAAAACTGTAGGGATGCAAAACAAAATAATGACCATGGAAGAGCTACAAGACAAGGAAAAAATCCAAATAGTCAAAGAGTTCCCGTTGTTGTTGTTGGTTTGTGCCTTCAAGTCATTTCCAACTTATGGTGACTTTAAGATGAACCTATCATGAGGTTTTCTTGATAAGTTTCTTCAGAGCAGGTTTGCCATTGCTATCTTCTGAGGCTCCGAGTTGCCATATCTTGGATCAAATATAGATCAGTTTGGAGATTGCAGGTCCAAAACACACTCCAGAAATAATTTAGTTTGAGACCACTTTAACTGCTCTGGCTCAGTGCTAGGGTATCCTTGGAATTGTAGTTTATTGTGGCCCCAGAGCCCTCTGGCAGAGAAGATCTCACAAAACTATCCAGTTTCCAGAATTCCCTACACTGAGCCAGGGTAGATAAAGTGATGGAGAGATTATGTGATTTGGGTTATTTCTGCAGTGTGTTTTGGGCTTGTAGTGAAGAAATCAGAAGGTGACTAAGGGCTGAAATAGATGGCCAGAAGGGGTGCGCCTTCTGAAGGCAGCTTGAGGCCATGCCAACCACACGCTATGACCCCAATTTGCCTTGAAGCCAACTAAAAAAGTAGCAGCACAGAGCCTCTCCTTTTTCGGGTGGCTAAACGCTGCACTGCTGGAATGTCATGAAGCTGCCCCCGTGTAAATGGCTGTGTGGCTTCAGGGCAACTTCAGGACATGTGATATATAAAAACCATGCTCTGAAGCCACCCAGACAGCGTCACAAAAGGGCTGTCTGTTTCGGCCCTAAGAATGGGAAGGGCAGCTATGAAAAAAATATACAAGATCTTAAAGTGCAAGTATATAACTCTGAACACTAAAGTCAGGATAGTCCAATCTGTTGTGTTCCAAATCACAATGTACAGATGCAAGAGCTGGCCAGTGAAGAAAGTTGATAAAAGGAAAAATTAACTCATTTGAGAGTGGTGCTGGAGAAAAGTGCTGAAAATACCATGGATGGCTAAGAAGACAAACACATGGATCCTAAAACATATCAAGCCAGAATTCTCGTTGAAAGCCAGGATGACTAAATTGAAACTGTTGTACTTTGGCCACATCCTGAGAAAGTATGAATCATTAGAAAAGGCAATGATGCTGGGGAAAGAAGAGGGCTGTAGGAAGAGAGGAAGGCCACATGTCAGATAGTTAGACTTGACCAGGGAGGCCACAGGCCTGAGCAGAGAAATGGAGGATAGTGGGACTTGGAGATGTCTCATTGAAATTGACATAAGGGCAGCTAACAACAAAAGGCATGCAATATCCTAGGATTCCAAAACATATTGCTCTCCTGTCTGTAATACTGGAATGTATTTTGAAAATTGCTTTATAATGAATCAGATCACATATCCATCTAGATGAGTATTCTCCACACTGACTGGTAGCACCTCTCCTGGTTTTAGATTGTTTTGAGCCCTATGGCATGGATTGAATCTGGGGCCTTTACTATACAAAATGCCCTAAGCTTCTGTACCGTTTCCCAGGGGAACTAATAAGAGAGCAACATATTGGATAATGTGGTACTTTCTTGCTTTTCATAAAGAGGTGGCTTCAGTGCCCTTGTACCTTCTAGAGTGAGAAAGACCTGTGTGATTGTGCCTGCCATGTTGGTAACTTACGTCCATGCATCCTGCTTTGTCCATTGACGGAGAGATGATGTGATTCTACCTTGTATTTAATTATGCTGGCTCCTCAGGGAATCTCTTGGCAGAAAAGCAGCTAATTTTCCTTTCTGCATTCAGGAGCATTGACTGCTCCGAGTCTAAAATGTATTGATTTCTTGTGCCATGTTTATCTTGCTTTTAATTAAAAGAAATGTGGCAAAAAGATCCTGTGTGGGAAATTTTGAAGGCAATAAATAAATAAATATAAAAGGGAGTGTGAGATGATTTAGTTCTACCTGGTTTCAGACTTGTTCCTTTTTCTTTTTCAATGCATAGGCTTCACCTTGGAATATATAAAATAATACATGATGAAAATAGTCTTGATGTACAGAATAGTGATATGGGTTTTCTGGAGGGTAGGGGAAGAAATGGAACATTTTCAGGAAAACTTTCTGACCCTCTAAATATTGTTATTTTTTTTAAGGTCACATATGTATAGGGACCTGTACCAGATATAGTGACAGTTTAACTTTTTTTTCCTATAGTACAGCTGGTCATCTGTATCCAGGGATTCTTTGTCTACGGACTGAAGCTTGAAAATATTTTTTAAAATTCAACAGAAAAATATATGGTACAGAATATATTTCCTTTATTATCAAGTAAATCCACAGTCCAGGGACTGGGAAAAGAACACAGTGTGATGTTTCTAGAAGCATTGAGCCCCTTCATCTCTTCTTCCTGCCCACCCTCCTAGGAATTACAGAAAAGGCACTTTGTAATAGAGGGCTTCTGTAATCTGTTTTTAAATATTCTCACAGTGTGTCATCAGTTGTCTGTCTCTGCTATTTCCTTTGTTCTCACTTTTTTGTCCAATTGCTGTTTAAATTTTAATCTTATGTGACACATAATGTTGCAAGTGTCCTTCATTGACACTTTATTTTTGTGCAACAAAAAATGAACATATATTTCTCAAATTTTCAGAATGGAGTGGTAACCCACAAAACAATGAGAGGTGGAGCTCTATTTAGGATATACAGTCGCCCCTCCTTTCTTGCGGACTTGAGATCTGCATTCTTGTTTATACACAGAGGGGCGGCCTCTATTATCCTCAGTGGGGCACGTCCCATTCAAGCCTATGGGCCTTGAATAAACGAGAGTCTCTGTTTTCACAGGTGTGTGTGTGTGTGTGTCCGGAACAGACACCCCCCCCCCCCCCCGTGAAAATGGAAGGTCGACTGTATATGGGAAGACCAGCATGGTGTAGTGATTTGAGCATTCGACTAGGACTCTGGAGATCAGGGTTCAAATCCCAGCTCAGCCATGGAACAGAACTGGGAAGCCTTGGACAAGTCATGCTCTCTCAGCCTCAAGAGGGAGGCAAAGGCAAACACCCTTTGAATAAATATTGCCAAGATAACCCTGTGATATGGTTGCCACAAGTCAGAAATGACTTGAAGCAGGGACGTAGCCAGGGGGGGGGGTTCTGGGGGTCCGGACCCCCCCCTTCCATTAGAAAAAAGAAAGGGGGGGGCCGCCGGGCCCCCCCCCCCAAGCCCCCTAAAAATGGGGGCCCTTAGTCGGGCCCCCCCCCCCTTCCTAAAATCCTAGCTACGTCCCTGCTTGAAGGCACACAACATACACATTCTGCTCTGACCACATGTCCATAGTAGTAGCCCAGTTTAATCAGGACAAGTCATTTTTCAGTTAATTTGCTGTTTGCTATGCACACATGGCCTAAATCCATAACTGTAGGGTTACTCTAACACTGATGCCACCAGCAGTCCATGCACATAGCTTACTGTGCTGTGCAACTTAGGCTTTGCACTGGCACAGGAGGAGCAATTTCATAGCTCTTGTCACTCTGACCATACACAAATCAAGATGTGCTCTTTCTGTGCTGTGTATCCCATTTTAGGTACTCATTCCAGGATGAGGAAGACATGTTCATGGTGGTGGACCTGCTTCTTGGAGGGGATCTGCGTTACCACCTACAGCAAAATGTCCGTTTCCAAGAGGGTACTGTGAAATTGTTCATCTGTGAGCTAGCATTGGCACTGGACTATCTCCAGAGCATGAACATTATCCACAGGTAAGCCATGGGCTTTTAGAATACACTGTTTTGGTTCTCAAATATCAATCTTACAACAGTTAGCCTTTATGAATTCTTTTGGGTATGCATGGTGCCAAAGCATAATAACACTTTCTGACTCACTAACCTTGGTGGATGAATATTCAGCCTGAATGTGGCCAACCGGAATGAAAGCATGTGAGTAGATATTTCAGTTACTATCTGATAGATAAACTGTGAAAGGAAAACACAGTTTATTCTTCCCTACAAGTGTCTGTCTGTCTGTCTGTCTGTCTGTCTATCTCAAAAATTGTGTGGTAGTGGGGCTTTAAAAATATTTTCAAAGCTGTCTTTATTACCTATGGCTTTGCCACCTGTGGTCCACATTGATAAATGCAAAAAGGCAATATAAATTACCATTCCTACAGCTGGGATGTATAATGGGAGAAAGAGACATTACACCTTTGCTAAGTATTGCCATTACTGTAGCTGTAAGGTACATTTGTCTATCATTCTGAATACTTTGTTCAATATTTAGATGATGCTAATAATAATAAACCCAGCATGGTGTAGTGGTCTGAGCATTGGACTATGACTCAGGAAATCAGGGTTCAGTTCCCTGCTTGAGCATAAAACCATTGGCAAGTCACATGTTCTTGGTCTTAGAAGATGGCAAAGGGAAACCCCTCTGTAAAAAATGACATAATGGCACATAACAGCAGCAGCAACAGCAGCAGCAACAACATTACACATACTTAGGCCAGATTTCATGTTATATGTGCATGAAACATTTGGGGCATGTTTGTGGAATAAATATGAATTAGGGACAACACTAGTGGATGGGTTGTATGTGTGTGAGAGAAGACTGGAAGACAATCTGCCAATGACCCCTTCCTTCGTCAAAGCTATCTAGGTCTGACGGTACTTTGCTGGGATGACCCTGTTGGTCTTGTCTCTGGGAGTGAGTCCCATTAATGTATGCATGTAAAAAAGCCACTGCAGTGTAGTGGTTTGAGTGCTGCGCTAGAACTCCTGGAGACCAGGGTTTGAATCCTCCACTCAGGGCAGGAAACCCACTGGGTAAACTTGGATGAGTCACACTTTTCTCACTCTCAGAGGAAGACAAAGACAAACCCTCTCTCAATAAATTTTGTTAAGAAAATCCAGTGATTGTTTCGCCATATATCAGAAATGATTTGAAGGCATACAACAACTACAAGCAGATATAGATGAGTCATTAGAACATCTTTCTCATAGAACATTTGATAACTTTAGAACCTTGGCCAAAGATGTCTTTTATCCACAGATTATTATTGCAGAAGACAAATTCTGATAACAGAGTTCATTTGAATACTTTTATTTTTAATTGACAATTGGTCATTATCTGATAATATCATCTGATAATAGGGTCTTTGTCTTTGTTATCTCTCTCTTGGAAACATAATATCTCCAACTTTTAGCTATGACTTTCAGCTGTGTAGTTGATGGCAGAGTGGGAGTACAGTTTCTCAAGAATCGGTGGGCTTGGTTGCATGGTTATCTGGTTTATCACCAGAATTGATGGTCTGTTTCTCTGTCATATATATGGATGTGACGTGTTATTCCAAGGACAACCTCAATAGAAACACTTCAGAGTTTGAAGTTCAATAAAAATGCATTTAATAGAATTCTGGCTTGAGTAAATACTGTATGATTCAGCTGTAAGTGCATAATTGCATCCCATCAGAACCTTGTTACTTTCCACTTCATATGTTTTTATGCAGTGTGAGTGTAATAATAATCTAGTGTCCTGGGAATTAAAAATATCATTGCATGAGAAATGCAAATTAAAATGTTATAAAAGTGATGAAGTTCAAAGAATACAAATATTGGTATACTTAGCCTATTTAACATTAATTGTATCTATAAAATTATTCCAGTAAAGTGTTCTGAATAAATGTAACACATGGGGTAGTCACATGGTGTGATTAAAGTAGCTTGCGACCAGTAACCTCACGAAGCAGGATGGATAATAAGTGAGGTTTTATTTTACTTTGTTTTATTTGATTTTAAAGCAGATTTTAAAAATATAAATTGTTTTGCATTTTTTTAAAAAAATTCTGTTACACTTGATTTCTCTCTATAGAAATGAAACCTATATTTTTTATAGAATAATACATATATGGTAAAATGTTACCATAAGGTTGCGAGTTCAATACCAGCGAAAGGGCTCAAGCTTGACTCAGGCTTGTATCCTTCAGAGGTATCCTTCAAAATGAGTATCCAGATTGTTGGGGGCAATTAGCTTACAGTTGTAAACCGCTTAGACACTGCTAGTTCAGTATGAATGTTTGTATATAAATGAAGCTTTTTGTTTGTTTGTTTGTTTGTTTCATGAAGTATGTTAATTTTAGCATGAAAATCTTAAGTTTAATTTAATTAATTCAATCTGTAAAAATATTTATACATTTTTAAAACCAACAAGGATCAATCTGGTATTATAACTTTTGCCACTATGTTATAGTGGCCAAAAATATCCTTTGTGTGTAGCTTCTAGAGTAGCCTTCTCCAACCCATACACCTTCAGTATAGTTGCAGTACAGTTCCAGTAATACCTCACTGTAGCCTGTGACTGACTTGAGTTATAGTCCAAAGCATTTAGGCGGAGGGCCAAAAGTTACCGACTTCTGCCCTCTATTAACAGAATACTACTGAGTTCTGTCATGACATTGAGCCGGCATGAAAAGCTTCTTAGAGTAGTAAACGTGAAAACATTTAATTCTTAGTAAAGGGTTGGTAATCTTGTCATCCTCTAGATCTTGTTGAATTGCAGTTCCCATCATCCCTCACCACTAGCCATGTTAACAGATGCATCTGAGAGTTGCAGTCTGAAAACGTTTGGAGGGCTTTATGATGCTCATCTCTGTCTTAGTAAATGATTTTATGAGCTGATCTTATTTTCCTGAATGCCTCATTTAGATGACATATGTTCATCCTGTATAAGGAGGTTTCCATTTTTCTTTCGAACTCTCCTGTCATAGTGAAACATTGCAGTGGATGTTGTTGCCATTTCTTCACTCCTAATGTACCATGGACACTGAAGTTTATAGGATCACTGTGGAACTCTCAGCTTTCAGAATAGTGATGGTTTAATCTGAAATTTCCAAATATGATATACACAGCACTTAGCTTGGAATATCAGCATTTTGTGTTATTTTATTTATTTATTTTATATCTCACCTTTTTCCTAGCATGAAGCCCAAGGCAGTCGTAAATTAAAAGTATAGCTATGAAAGCCAGATTGTTGTAGTGGTTGAGCATTGGACTATAATACTGGAGATCAGAGTTTGGGTCCCTGCTCGGCCATGTAAATCCACTGGTTAACCTTGGGTGAGACACACTCTCAGATCAAGAAAGCCCCATGATAGGTGTGCCTTAGGGTTGCCATAAGTTGGAAACGACTTGAAAACACAGAACAACAACAATAGCTATAGCACATTTCCTTTTTGAAGCTTCTTATATACTTCAATACAAAGATAGAATTGTCTTGCTACAGCTTTTGTGTCTTTCAGTATCTTTGACCTTCTGCGATCTGCATTTTTAAAAGCGTACACCTTAGCTTTCTTTGTAATTTGTTTAACTTTTTACACTTGGTCAGATTCAACTGCCTATTTCATGCTTTTGCAACCAGAGGAGCCTTTGAAACAAAACAGTGTAGTAATGAAGGTATAAGGTTAACTTTTTCTGCTCTTCACCTGTTTGTGCAGCCACTAAATAATGAATGAAGATGAATTACAGTTGGTGAGACTGAGAAGCAATAAGGTTGGTTTGCTTGGGGTTTGTGGAGGTGTGGAAAGTGTGTTGGGCCAAGAGGCTTGCTGGTAATGTATTTCCTATGATTGCTTGATCTTAAAGCATACAACAGTATAAAAGAATTGAGGTGAAGGTTGAGAGAAAGAGAATGATCTTTTTATTTTTATTTTTGCACTTATTTGAATTTTAGTCTTTTAATGGCTAAATTGATACCCTTGTTGTGGAGGGAGTTATCATGAGCTGGATAGTGTGACCAAAAGATGCAAAAGTGATGAGATGATAAATGTAAGGAGATATAAGTTGGTGCCACTTATGTGCTACCCCCTTTTATAATGAGTTACTAGACCATTTGAGCACAAGACAACATAACTCTAGAGTCTATCAAGATAATTCTATTGCAGCAAGATACAAAGCTATTGATTACTTTACCAGCATATTACATTTCTTCCATGACCATCTCTTGCAACAAAGATGAAACCTACTCATTAAAAAATGAGGTGGGAGAGAAAAGAAGAGTGATCAAAGGGTATGTAACAAGATGGGACCAACAGCTGGGCTATTTAGGATTGAGCTGATCTTTTAGCACCCCATGTTCTCTGTATGTAAATCCATAAAATCCATAAACACGTAACACTTTCTTGTTACCTGAAATAAAATCTCAATAAATAACTGAAAGGCTGCATTTGGGCAGGAGTAACTGATGTGTTCTATGCCACTTTTACATGAAAACAATATTGCTTGAAACAGTTTGCATTTAATATATTTGAAGACTTTAATTCCTTTTAACAATAAATATGTGGTGGCTGTTTGTTTTTAAAAATCACTCTCTATACATGAGCAATGCTATATACAATGCTATATACCATGAAGACATTGGTGACATTATTTGTTCTGGGGGAAAAAAATCAGATCCTTTCAGAAGATAATTAAATGCTTTTGTTGTGTTTCTGACCAGCAGGTCAGATCTAGGCATGTGCTGTTTATTATTGATTTTTTAAAATAAAGCACCACTGACTTGACCTTTTCACAAAATACTGTCTTGCTCCATTATTTTCATGTGATTGGCTCTACATTCTGGTTTTAGATTTTAGACACCCCTAGACTGCATAAGCTAATAATAATAATAATAATAATACCCCAAAACCAGGGATACATTTGTAAACATGCTGCACAGTGGAGTATATACTGTTGTAAACCGCTGTGATCATGGGAATAGCGGTATACAAATAAAGATTCATTCAGATTCATTCATATCATTCTGCATTTTCAGCAAATCCTGGTTGGGAAGAGATCGATGTACCAACTAAAATAATAGGGTTGTAAGGAATGAACATTTGAACTAAAATAACATTCCCAGAAATGCCCGTCCAATTTACTCCTTTAAATTGTTTTATATAAATTGCAGAGAGATGGGTCCATCCATCATGAATTGAATAAGATGCTGAAATTTGTTCTTTATATGTATAATGTATTGCTGTGTACTCCACAAAGTATACACATACATGTACTGCCCCTAGTAATGCTGAGCTCCAGCATTATTTATTTTATATCTCACCTTTTTCCTAACATGGCACCAGATCCCATCCAATCATGGAAGCTAAAGAGGGTCAGCCCTGGTTGGTACATGGATGAGAAATCATCAATGAATACCAAGTGCTGTAGGCCATAGTTCAGAGGAAGGTACTGGCAAAACCTCCCCCCTTCTTTGTACCCCTTTGCTCATGTAGTTGTTGTCCAAGCATTGGTACCACAGGACACATGTTATCCAGAAAACACATGCTCCATTTTAAATTGTAATTTGCATATGATTGCATGATGCCTTAAGACAATTGTCTCTGTGTCTGCAGATGATGGCTTTTAGAATCTGTAAAGATAGATAGTACGTTTTTTCTGCATAACTTTCAAAGGGAACAGTGGGATGTATCTTCAAAGAGGTACATAAAAAGAAAATCAGAAGCTGGCTTCCTATAGGTTTCACCATTTTTATATTAACAGTTGAAACATTTTGTACTATTGCCAGGTACACCTTATTGATATAGTGTAGTTTACATATGGAATGAAGTTTCCCATGTGCTTCATTAATGCTGTGAAACAGTGTATCCTACAATATGTTGTCTGAAACTTGGGCAGTCTGTGGTGAAATAAAATTTCCCCCCTTTCTTTCTAAATTGCTTTTGTCTCAAGTCTCACACTTGCAAATGTTATTCCTGTAAATCTCCCCAGAAGACTAGCTCCAGGCTAACATATTTGTTTTGCCCTTGATTTACCAGTACTGAGTAGAAGTGCTTGCTAATGGGAAAATAACAAATGACCTCTTGTATATGGCTCTCTCCTTGCTGGCTTTTCATTAGCACTTGAAGACCTTTATATCTCAGCAGGTGTTTAGGAACTTAGTGTTTTACATGTTGTAGTGAGTTGGGCCTCTGCCATCAGGCAGATGGGTTCTACGGTTCTTGTTGACATCATGGACAAAAGTTTAACAGCTGTCCAGTGGCCTGAAAGAGTCAGTTTATATTAGTGACCTTGTTTGATACTTTTTGCATTAGCTTTGCAGTTTGAGGCTGGGGAAAGATATGGAGACAGGGAATGGGCTGGGGGAGTAGATTTTCTTCTGTTGTTAAACTGCTTGCACAGTTGTCAGAACTGCTGAGGGGCAAATGGGTCACACTTGTGCATTTTTATTTTCTTTCTTTGCCTCTGCACTATATAACCATTGGGAGCCCATCTTCCATTGGCCACTTTGTGTCCCAGCCTTGGGGAGAGGATATGTATATTACTTTGTAATAAGTTCTCTCTCTTCTCCCTCCATTACCAGCGTTCCTACCCTTTAGAGAAATTATCTAAATAGCATGATGGCATGTTAGGAACATTCAACTAATAAAGGGGTTATTTTTTTATTTTTATTTTGTTTTGGCTAGTAACACATTTTATGCATAGGAGGCACTATCAAAAACATTTATTTCTATTGATTTCTACCAGTGCTTTGTTAAACTGTGGCCTTCTACATCTGGTTAAAATGATAAAATGCAGACGTTATTAGGAAACGATGAGAGGTATAGTTACTGGAAGCCTCCTGAAAGCCTTGGCAGTATGAAAAACATGTTATATAAATATGATAAATGTAACATGATGAAACAGTTTTGGCCTCCTGGAAGGTTTTATGTCTTATAATTAAGACCATTCCCAAGTGGGGTGGCATTAAATCAATAAAGCAGCACCTTAACTGTACAATACAACATCTGTACTTGGAATCCTCAAGAGATGCACATACAACTGTTTACTTTGTAAAAAAACAAAGCTCTGCGGAGACACAATGAATTTATCGTGTGTGTGTGTTTAAATACCAATAGACCTGCTATCGGTGGTGAGAAAATCATTATGCATCCTAGATCTAAATAATACAATTTGATTTCCCTAGTGCAGTAACTGGTTCATAGGTGCTAAACCAAATCTTGGACCCCCTTTTTCAAATGGGTGTCAGTATGTCTGAATGGTATTTTCCATGCTCTTTGTATTGTGTATTAAATTACATGTCACTTGCTTAATTCCCATGGCAGATGCCGGGAAGCAATGTAATTAGCCTATTAAACTCAGGTAATTTCTTGTAAAGTCAGTCAGGTGCATAGAGCAGGCATATCAGTTGCCACTTTAGTTTAGCAAAAAAAAAGAAGAAATATTTTGCTCTCTTCCATGGTTTGAGAAAACCACTCCCTGTCGCCCTAATGGACAAACTAAGTTTCATTACATAGATATATGTGGATAACAGTCTTTTTTAAAAAAAAAAAAAAGGGGGGGGGAATAATTAGGATTACTTGGTTTTGATATATTGATTTGGAATGTGTTATGGTGCATTATGATGACTTCAAAAAATGACAGATAATGAAAAAGCACATTACATCAACCAAAATATAGTCCAAAGCAAGATTTAAGCAGGAAAAAAGTGTTACTAGGTTTGATTACGTTTTGGAAAGCTAGGAATAGTAATCTATGAAATATTGTTTAAAAATTGGAAGTTTAATTAATGGAGTGTTAATGTTAACAAAAGATAACACAAAATCCTAAACTCAGTATGAATATCAGTACATTCAGAAACTCAACATCTAGCAATTTGAATGGTACTTTATGTCTTGGTGGTAGCTTTGTTATTGTTGTTTACTAGTACTGTTTACAAATTATTATAAGAGACTCTTTGCATTTTGAACTCAATTTGCATCAGCTGAGGAGAGAGAAACTGGGAATTTTTTAAAGCATCTGAAAAAGTGGGAGAGGAGTTGTCTGAATCTTCATTGTCTCAGTAGGCTCAGGCAAAAGCAAACAGCTGTAGCCTGTCCTAGTTTGTATGTTCTTCCTCATTACTAACTTGCCATCTTGACCATACTTTGATGTTGCTTGGCCACACGTGTCCCAGTTTTCCTCTATGAAACGTTGGAGGATATAGCATACTAGTGACTCTAAGCCTCCAGACAATCTATGTCAGCAATTTCATGTATGTGTTAAATAGCATGGGGGAATGAAACAGAACCCAAGGAACCCCAAAACCAAGTATCACCTTGGGAAGGAACAGAGCCACCATAGAACAGTGCCTCCAAGTCCCATCCCAACAAGGCAGTCCAGACAATGTCACCAAAAGTTACTCAGAGGTGCTGCAGAACAGGCAGAGTCACAGTACTCCGTCCAGGTCTTGGGAGAAAGGTGGGATATAAGAAAATAATAATAATAATAATAATAGTCTGCCAAGACAACCAAATCTGCCTCTATAGCATAACTAGGGCAGAAGCCAGATTGAAATGGACCTAGATAATCTGTCTCATCAGGAACTACTTGAGCTAGGAAGCCACCACATACTCTGCTGCATTCCCAGAGAGTTCCTGCATGGTAGGCGCTTGGACTGGATGGCCCTTGAGGTCTCTTCCAACTCTATGATTCTATTCTATGATTCTATGAAATGGAGACTGGTTAGTGATTATCCAGTAGGGTGGGATTCAGGGAGAACTTTTTCAACGGAGTTCTTATACATGCCTCTTTAGGCCCACTTGAACCTGTCTTGTTGTCATGAGGCATTAACTAATTCCTTTATCCACTTGGCCATTGCTATTCCACCTCTGATTTACTAAATAATGAACCAGAAAGGGCAAGAGTCTAGCATGTATATGTTGGCTCTCACCTCTCCAAGGATTCTGCTTTACAAAGTGATCTCTTATTGTTAATGGTACATTTCCCTTGGGCTGCAGTGTCTTGGGACTTTTGTCCCAGTAAAAACTAGTGAGGATAGCGTACAAGAGCTCTCTGTTGAGTCTCTTGCATTGTGACCTCTGAAGTGGATCTTTGGGGTGAGGCTAATATTTAGCATAGAGAATAGAGAGGCTTTGAAAGAAAGAACAGTATGTCACTTGTATAAAAGCATTTTTGTTAAAAGAAAACCTGAAAGTCATATCCAGAACACAGACTAGTTGCCTCACCATGTAGCTGAGTTGCTGTGGAGGAGGCCTGCTGCAGGCCAGTCGATACACTCTAAAATATACTGAGATTTTTTGCCATTAGATTATTTCTGCAATTGCACCTTTACGCAATGGGAGCTTTTTACTATTTTGTAAAAGTACCTGTAATGGACTAAGCATGTCCTAAATGCCTCACTGAGGGTACTATGTGTTTGGGAAAAGGAGTGTGATGCATTAAGGAAAGAAATAGAAATGTCAAAGCCTGTGCTACCTGCTGTGCTTGTTCCAAGGGAAAATATCTTTGCAATTTTCATTTATATAATCTTTTTTAAAAAAGAATCATTGAAAATCATTACCTGGTAAAGGCATACTAATGTTTACAACCACTTGGAAAAATAAGCATAGCCAAAAAAGAAGGGAAAAGTTCTCAACAATGTTTTACTGTAATATGTAATATACAGTATGCTGTTTTGAGGTCCTATTCGAGATTACATTATCCAGAATACTATTTCATAGCTCTGCCAAGTGTATTTTATACTTCTTTCAATATATATATATATATATATATATATATATATATATATATATATTATGCCAGTCCATTATAAATAGACTTGTATCATTTTCTTTATAATTAATCTGTGATTGTGTGTCTTATCTGAAAGTACTGGTACTCAGGCCCATGTCCTGCCACAGATAACAGCCTTTACCAGCAAAATTTTATATTACTGCTCTCTGTTACATTTCAAAGATTGGGCCCAGAATGCTCTTCCTAAAGTGGAATATTTTTTCAATGTATTTTTGACCTTCATTATTAAAAACACAGCATGGGGCATTCATTTAAAACAGGTCCAAACAATTGCTACAGTGAATGAATTTGATTTAATTGTTCTGTTCCTTTTCCTCACAATATTAGTTATATATACACACACACACAGTTTTAATGGTATAAATTTTTCTCTTTTAATCCCAGTGTTCTTTCTATGGTGCACCATTTGTGAACATCAGCCAATTGCCACATCCTGATAACACCAAAGACTATCATTGCTAGGGAAGGATATTTTGTTTTTGTTGGGATCATAATATGAGTTGGGCCAAATGCATGCAGCATTTTAGTCCATTGCTATGGCTTCCTGGTGGCAGCTGAAGTAGAGACATCTGACACAGTTGGGCTCACCTGCACAGTGAGCTAAGTCCCACTCACAGAACCCTGCTTTGAGGAACCATTTTCAGCATCTTTCTCATGGAATGTGTGTAGTTCCAAGATGAGTCTTCCTTATCTGGAATTCTGAAATCCAAAATATTCCAAACCCAAAACTGTTTTTATGGGTGGCCAAGATTATGACACCTTTGCTTTCTGAGAGTTCAAGCTACATAAAGTTTGTTTCATGAACAATATTTAAAATATTGTATAAAATTACCTTTGGGCTATGTGTATAAGGTGTATATGGAATATAAATGAATTTTGTGTTTAGACTTGGTTCACATCTCCAAGATATCTTGTTATGTACATATATACAAATAAAGTTATTTCAAGATTTAAAAAAAACCCCAAAGCACCTCTCTGATCCCAAGCATTTCAGACAAGGAAGACTGAACCTGTATCACATTTATTTTCCAGCTTAATTCCAAGGAACAGAAGCCATAATCTTTTCAGCACTTTTTTTATCCTTACCAACAATCCTGTGAGATAAATCAGGCTGAGATGTGGTGACTGGACCAACTATTGTTATTTATATTACTATACAAGCCTTTTCCATGTTTAGTGCTGTATTTTTATTGTTTTCAAAGGATTTTTATACTTTTTAAAATTGAATGGCATTTTAGTGTGATGTTTGTTTAACAGTGTTTATGTTTTTTATCCACGTTTTTAAGATGATCTTGTTTTTAGGCCCCAGGTTTTGAGTAAAGCATCATATAAATTAAATAAACATACAAATTCTTAAATGTTTAGATTTAGTGGCTCGTGGCATCTCTGGTACTCGAATTAAAAATATGAGCATTATTGTTTCTTACATGTTTTTTGTTTAAAAGCAACACTTTGGCTATGTGACAAATATGTAGATAGTTTTGATGCAGTATACAAATGTTTCAAATAAACACAAAAATACAAAAAATTTAAAAACCATATATTTCTCCAGCCAAAGTACTTTCTCTCTCTTTGCTATTTGATTATTCTGACTAAGTAAACAGAGCAGAGTTTCCAATATTGAACAGTACTTTTATTTTTGACATTTTAGCTGCACCTGTAGATGGAATAACTGGGAGCTGCCAGTTTAAGATGAGTGTTGAGGACATTCTTTAGAGACAAACCTGGTTGACTGATCTAGAGCAGAAGCTAAAAGGTTGTGCCTCCAGCTCTTATCTAAAGTCATGGGCTTCATGCATGCACCACCTCAATAATAGTCAGTACTTAGCATATCACCAAATATATTAGACTGAACATATTGTCATATAATAGTGAGGTGGCAAATGAGGATGTTATGATTAACTGCTTTTCTATAGTGATGAACTTTGGCTGAAAAAGCTTAAAAATTAGAAGGCAAAGGGGAAAGAAGGGAAGACAATATACTGCCAAATAGCATGAAAGTGATAGTTCAAATTTTTCCAGTCGTTTCATTTCCTAGAACTATGAAGTAACTATCTCAGAATTCCAACAGTTTTTGTACTCAGGGCAGGACTGTAAGGATGGTAGGTCTTAATAATTCATCCAAGACCAAGCTTGCATTATAACAGGAATAGCTCACAACAATATATATTGCTCTGCCCTATGGAAACCTGGGATACGTAGTTTCACAAAGCCTGTGTCCTTCCTCAATGACTGTGAAGATTAGTCAGAAGGGAGCAAAGAAATCGAAATGACATGCTGATCAGGTCCTAGTATTGCTATTATTATAATATTGTAATATAATTATTATATCATCCTTGCTGATCAAAAGGTCCAGGTATCTTAAACCTATTATGTATATTTCCTCTATCCCAGTGAATTTAAATTATATGAGAAACGTCAGATGCTGCCAGTTTTTTTATAGCCATATTTATAAATTATAGCATTGTTCTGAACTGATAGTTTTGTTGTCTCTCTTTTTTTCCCTTTTTTTTTTTTAAATTTTAGGGATATAAAGCCCGATAACATCTTGTTGGATGAGCATGGTAAGTTCCAATTGTTTTCTGCTACAGTAATGTGCAATACATGAAACTCCCATTGCTGGGAGAACCACAGTCTTGTTAGTTGCGGCAGACATTTACTTACCTACTGAATTAGTTAAAAATGACAAATTTCATCATTAAACCTTTTATGTTGTAGGGTTTGTGTTTTTCATTTAAAACTGGTACCCATCTTTATCTCCCAGCATAGTGGTCCATTTTTCATGTGTTACCTTTTTCATGTATACGGAGAAGAGACTAAAAAGTTCCACTTTAGGTTTTGACTAAACTATTATTTCCCAATGTATCTGAACAAGACCTTGGGAAGTGGGTTGTTCAAGCATTAAAGACTTAAGACAAAAAGATTAAAGATTAAAGGCACAAAAAGGAGGTAGCTACTGTTAAATAAAAGTAGCACTTTACTCTCCTTGAATTCAAACAGCCTTAGAATCCTGGAATCAAAGATTTGGAAGGGCCTCATGAATTAATCCAATGCTCTGCTCAGTGCAGAATCCCCATCTAAAGCTTCTCCAGCAGGTAACCATCCAGAGTTACTGGCCTATGGAGCCTAAGGCTCCAGATATTTTAGAGCTCCAGTTACCCATCCATGTCCACTATCCTAGCCAGTGATGAGGGTGACGGGAGTAAAGCAATAGTTCCTGACTTAACTAGAGGCCTGGTTAAGGAGGTGTGGGACAGGGGCCACCATTTTTTTCCATGGCACACATCTTTCTTGGTGTCAGAGGCCTGTGAGCTTGGTGCTGGCTTTGAGACAATTAACCAGTCAGGATGCAGCAGGGGTCCGACCTTCTTCAAGGTGGGAATGAAGCAAAGGGCTTTATTCAGGTGCAGCTGTGGGGAAATGAAAACAGCTCCTCTGCTACTGTTCTGACAGTCTAGCTCTGACTGTGCTTCCACCCTCCCATCATATAATCTTATATCAGGATTTGCTGGGTTTTTGCT